>NC_133324.1:868155044-868468378 GCF_042186555.1 Aquarana catesbeiana
ATCGTGTGTAAAGGGCATGACTCTTCAAGTTGCATTCTCCATTATATAAAATAGAAGATAAACCAACAGGGCAAGACATCCTCTTCATTCCTCTAGCAGGTGGAAACCTGAGCTGAAAAGTCTTGCCATCAAACTCCCTGAAACATAAAATACAGTAAATTGGTTGGTGATGGGTGGAGTGACCGTGTAAATGATTTCATATCAAGTTTTGAGGGAACATATTTATCTACACACAACTGACTTCCTGTTAAATCTCTACAATTAGCCTGAAGCAGATTCAAAACAATTGTTTGCTCCTAGCTGCTCAGCAAAGGTTAACATAATGTCAATTATCTCAATACTTTTCACAAAATTGTTACCACTACTTACAAAATTGTGATGTTTATTATTAGATTGAATATATAAAGAGATATATTTTGTGTTTATTGGCTTTGTAACATTCAGGCTGGAAAAATCCAGTGCTCCTGATGATTTTTCAGTACTGTGTACTTTATAATATTTTATCTGTTACTTTTTTCCATAAACTTTTTTTTTTTAAATAATGATGATTGCCCTTTTTATTTTGTGTTCATTGTAAGTGGTTACCAAAACATAGAAGAGATACTTCTGGGCTCACAAACTCTCATTGTTGCCCCTATCTGCTTTTAAACATTAGTCATTTATGCGTAGTTAGATATTTACATTTTATAAAGTGTATGAATAGCCTAAAAATCATATCAAGCTAATCTGATAAAGCCTATTTGGAGTCACGCCTGTTAAAATACATTTCACAAAACAAAGAATAAGCTGCTACAGTGAAGAATGGAGTGTACTGTATAACAGTAATCCATATTATCATTAGCAAATCTTCCAATGGAAAGGTAAGTTAGTTCCCATATTTAAGGTGGACCTTCCAGTAATTTTACAAGATTGCATGAATAAATTCTTGATGTATCACAATATACAGCAACAGTATTTCTTTTTAATGCTGTATATGTATTAAAAAATAGTGATCTCTGAGCTCCAGTCCAGTGACTTTACCTAGGCTGATTAAGTCAATTTGCAGCAGGCAGAAGGAAGCATTTCCTCAGTCTCCTCTCCTCAAGTAATCATACGGTACTGTGTACAGGAATTTCTGGAAACTGTAATAAAAGCATCTGATGTTAGGTCCACCTTTAGCCTGGCCATACATTTTTTTTTTTTTTCGATTAGCCATTTATTGTAAAACAAATTAATTGGTTCCCCCCAACCACACAAGCGAGGGGGATGGAGGAATCCTCCCCGCTGTGCTATTGTATTCTGACAGCTCTGAAGCTAATTGGCTGCAGCCTGCTGACCAAGAAAAACTTTCCAACAGTCCCGTCCAACAGAAGTCAATTATTAGATCAACTTCTGTCAAACCGGAATGGCCATATATGGATCGAAGTTTGACGAGTCCCTGCTGAGTCGACCATATTTCAATGCATCTATGGCCAGCTTAGGAAGCTCAGGGACACTAACAGATGCAGGACATTAATGCATAGGATGATGTATACTTTGAGTAATAATGTTCTATTAATGGAGTGTTTAGTGCTATAAATACAATATTTTGGTTGGGACTAAAGGCTCATTTACACCAGGTGTGTTGGGACTGTGCTGAGCAACCTTGCCCCGCGCAATCCCAGTGCAAGACAAGGCAAAAATCTCTGTTTTCTATGGCATCACTTCACCCCACTGCAGTGGATGCACTACTTTTCTTCAACGCAGGTGGTTGTGATGCAAACTACAACATCGCAACACCACTGTGTGAATAGAACTTTATAAAATGGTACTTAGACATTTCAATAAGGTTCACACAAAAAAGGAACCCTACAGTGTGCCAAGATCAATGCATCAGCACTGCTACTGTCAGCGCACACCAGCAGTCACATTATTATAGCAGCTCTCTGGTGTAAACAAGACCTAAAAGTTAACAATTTAAAAAAGTATTTTTTTTTGTTTTTTTGTTTTTGTAGTCAGATAAATATAAAATACTGCAGAATATTTGGTGTTTTTATATGCAGCCAGCAAGTGGCGCTTCCTGCTTCTTTTTATACATTTCCAGTCTCTTGAAAAAGGCCTGCCGTTTATTGAGTTCAACAGCTCAAGCTGACATTTATACACACATGCAAGTGAGTTCTCTCTCTTCTTCATTTACTGGATATATTTTCACCTTAAAGCGGGACTTTACCCATAACAACTTGATGAAAAATAATGTTCATTAGTAAGGAACATACATTCCACATTAATAATAATGCTACCAAAATAAGTCTGCGCTGTAAATTGCCTCTAGCATTGCTGTTTCTTTTTGCTGGAGGCTACCATTTTGCTGAAGCCCAGAGCCTAAGCAGTAAATCTTAAAGCGGAACTAAACCCATTGATTTAATAGTTTCAAAACTGTCACATTTACTTGTGATCTCAACCAAACTGTCAAACCATCAAATGGCTGGTGTGATAACTGATCACATGTGCAGCACCATGGTAGTTGCAGATGAAACAGAAGCAGCTTCCTTGGCTGTAAAGGATAGGATGGTTTAATTCTGCTTTAAGACTGTCAGCAGATCTGCCTCTACAAACTCTGCAGTGCCTAAAAATGTCTAAAAATAGAGAGCAACTGAGCATGTGCAGAGCAGGGTGAGACAGTGCATTACTGAATTTTAAAGCGGAGTTCTGCCAAAAAATTTTTTTTAAAAGTCTGCAGCTACAAATACTGCAGCTGCTGACTTTTAAAATAAGGACACTTACCTGTCCAGGGTGCCCAAGATGTCCTCACCTGAACCCAACCTGTCCCTCGGCTCCCGGGTGGAGGCGCAGGCATCTTCAGTAAGGGAATCAGGAAGTGAAGCCTTGCGGCTTCCCAGCCTGGTTCCCTACTGCGCATGCGCGAGTCCTGTCTGGTCCCTGCTGTCTTCTGGGACCTGTGTGTCTCCCAGAAAACAGTGGGGGGGGCGAAGGAGGGGCCAGACATGGCGTAGATCGCTGCATATACTGTGGCGATCTATCACCGGAAGTGGGAGCAAATACCTGTATTAATGCTCCCCCCTGAAAGGTGCCAAATGGGACACTGGAGGGGGGGGGTGGAACCGGATAAGTGGAAGTTCCATACCTAATTGGGTACCAAAAGTAAACACAGGCTAAGATTTCATTACTTAGAAAACACCCATGGTCAATTTTAAAGAGTATCTACACTTTTGTTGAGAAAAAAACAATTCCCTCTGGGTGATCAATGTACATTGCAGGGATTTTAATTTTGGAGCAGATTCCTACCCTTTGTTGCTCTGAAGAAAGCTGTTTGTTTCATCATGTTCTTTGCAGACTGATTCTGAATGGGAAGACTGGTTCATTATAATTAAAGAGGAAGTAAACCCTCCTGCAAAAAAAAACTAAAAACACACCCTGCAAGATAAAGGCATAATGAGCTAGTATGCATAGCATACTAGCTCATTATGAATTACTTACCCGAGAACGAAGCCCCCCCAGCCGTCCTCATCTCCCCCTCAGGCCGCCATGTCGCCTGGGGCTTGCTTCCGGGTATCACGGCTCCAGCGCTGTGATTGGCTGGAGCCGCGATGATGACGCACATGCGCGTGGGAGCCGCCGCGAACGGCACAGTACAACTGATGCAACGGCACGTACGTGCCGTTGCTTCAGTTGGCTTAAGTGCACATGTGTCGCATGACGTTGGCACATGCAAATACAGGGATATCCAGTGCAGCCACAGGCAAGCCTAATTATAGGCTTGCCTGTGGTTTAAAGTGGTTGTAAAGGTTTACAACCACTTTAAGTGGACTACTCTTATTGTTATGAGAAAAGCCGCAGGGTCTGCATCCCTTTAGAAGTTTCTAACCGTTGGGGAGTGTCTCATCAAAACTGAAATTTCTGTTGCAGGGGGTGCCTAAATGTTGGCTTGTATCTTAGTTGAAAAATAGTACAAAAAGAATAATGGGACTTTTGAGGTGCCAGTATGGTGCATTATAACATAAAAACTTGTATAAAGTCATATTAATTGTATTACTGTGTGTTAAAAAAAACATATATTTGTTAAAAAGTATATTCATGTCACAAGCCTCAATAAGGCTGTTTTGCATACATTATTTTTATCATTATACAGGATTTATATAGCGCCAACAGTTTGTGCAGCGCTTTACAGCATGAGGGCAGACAATAGTTACAATACAATTCAATACAGGAGGAATCAGAAGGCCCTGCTCGCTTGATGAATTAAAAAGAAAAGAATGGCACTAAAGGAATGTAATCACACAACTTATAACTGTAAAGACCATAATTCATAAGTTCATGGTATAGAAATGACTGTAAGCAGCACCCTTATGCCCTGTACACACGATCGGACATTGATCCGACATTCAGACAACAAAATCCATTTTTTCCGACGGATGTTGGCTCAAACTTGTCTTGCGTACACACGGTCACACAAAGTTGTCGGAAAATCCGATCGTTCTGAAAGCGGTGACGTAAAACACGTACGTCGGGACTATAAACGGGGCAGTAGCCAATAGCTTTCGTCTCTTAATTTATTCTGAGCATGCGTGGTACTTTGTGCGTCGGATTTATGTACACACGATCGGAATTTCCAACAACGGATTTTGTTGTCGGAAAATTTTATAGCAATCTCTCAAACTTTGTGTGTCAGAAATTCCTATGGAAGATGTGTGATGGAGCCTACACACGGTCGAAATTTCCAACAACATGGTCCTATCACACATTTTCCATCAGAAAATCTTATCGTGTGTACAGGGCATTGGGGTGAAGCAAGCAGCTCTGTAGGTACAAAGGGAAACACAGAGGGGCGCCAGACTAAGTGTAGCATTAATGATGCTCCAATTTATTAAAAGCTTTCACTGCAGACAGGTCGGATGAAGAAGCGTAAGCTTCGAAATGCATTACCGCCCCTTTACATCAGCACAGCCTCCATAGTGACATCATGTTCGGTCCAGTGCCATCTTGCATTCCAGGCTGGTTAATGCGGCGATCGGCCGCTTCCTGCTGTCTTCCACAGACTGATGCCGCTATTCCACCAGGACCATCCAGGAGAGCCCAAGGACTGACCAGAATGATTCTATACATGCTTTTTTGATCCACCAAGATGTGAGTCTTGCTTTTCATAAATGTAAGTATCATTAATGCTGCACTTAGTCTGGTGCCCATCTGTGTTTTCCCTGCTCATTTGAGCTTACAATATAAAAGGAAGGGTCAAGTGATACCAAAGGTAATAACTGTGGGGGATGAGCTGAGAAAATAAAAGCACAGTTATTAGGTAGCGGCAGGATAGGCAACTTTGAAGAGAGGGTTTTCAGGGATCATCTAAAAAGGTAGACAGAATAAGAGACAGTCGGACAGAATTCCAATAGATGGGAGAGGTTTGAGAAAAGTTCTGCAACCCCTCAATAGTTGTACAACATACATATCTGTACAAATGCATCAAGGTTCACGGTTTGCCCTGGTTGCCCCCCCCTCCCCCCACCCTCTGAATTTCTACACCCCTCATCATTGTCAATATACTTAAGAAAAGCTTTCCATTCTTTTATGTGTTGATCAGAAGGGGGTTGAGTTCCAACAATTACACAGTGTTTCGTGAGTAATGAGGTCCACTTTGTTCTGTGAAAGTGTAGCAGGAATAGACAATCACATTGCAATTGGCATAGTGATAATAATTACAAAAGTATAATTATAATATATTTACATTCATCAAATAAATACAGAACAATGTCGGCTGCCCAAAATGAATCACTGTCATTCAGAACATAGGCCTGTGTGTAGAGGTGCTATGGGTGATAGGAGGTTAACCAATTTATGGACCAGGAGGATAAGTCAGAGTCCTTTGACCTGCATCTGTACACGTGGAGGAGTGAGCTTGGCGCTGAAATCGATATGGCCCAGAAGCTCTGTCTGTAGGGGGGCTTAGCTGCATGTGCTGGTCACACATACTGGGAGGGAGTCACCTTGCTTACAAGCCCCTACATTTTGCTTTATCAATTGGGCCTTACACATATTTCCCAAAAGCCCTTGCTCTCTGCTGCCTGCATTTTCAGGTGATTTCCAGCTTTCTGTAATTGTCACTAGATTGTTTGTTGGCAATAAGATCATACATTTTATTACAGGAACGCAGAGATAAGTTATCCAGTTAGTTTAAAAAAAAAAAAGAAAAGAAAAAAAGTTTACTTTGCAGCTTTTATAGTTTAGATGATTTTTAATGTTATTCAGTAAAAAGGGCTAAACAGATACATTTAAATGAATAGTTTTGGGTTCAATCACTATCTCCACTAACTCCACTTAGTTAGCAAGCTCCAGAAACAAGTCCATTATCAAATACAGAGCAGTAACAATGGTACCCGTTTACATAACATTAAATCAGATTAGAAAATAGGTAACTTGAAGAGGGTAAGATGACAGAATAATCATTAAAACAAAGACAAAAATGAAACGGTAATTTGTATGTCCCGTGTACAAGTAGGCAGAGAAATAGTCTTAGTCAATAAAACAATATAAAAAAGCAAAGAACAGTGTTCAATTGTTATCCACCCTGTTCTGGTCTGGTTTCAGTAATGTAATATGTAATTAAAGTAGAACTTTGGCCTCCCAATAAAAATATGTGCAGTTAAACTTAAAGTGGTTGCAAAGGTAGAAGGTTTTTACCTTAATGCATTCTCTGCATTAAAGGTAAAAAACCTTCTGTGTGCAGCAGCCCCTCCTTATACTATACTCACTTGAGCTCGATCCAGCGCTGTGCCCAAGAGCAACAGCTCCTGCTTCTGTCAATCACAGCAAGTGAGGAAAGAGCTTGCCCTAACATTGCACAGAGGTAAGCATGACATATTATTTTTTAAAAAGTTTTTTTCCCTTTAGAATCACTTTAATTATTAGTGTATCTGCACTTAATCTCTTTGCGCCGATTTGCGTATCAAAGTGTAAACAAATCTGTGCCAATAGGGCTTGCCCTGCGTGCTCCCGCCACAGTTACCGGCACCTGATTGAAAGCTTTCCGATTATGTGACAGCCAATCACGGTGGGCATATGATCATAATCCCCACCCTGCCTCCCAGCATCAGAAATGCCTTAAAGGGCCAAGAGGCACCGACGTTAAGGGGTTAAAGTAGTATTAAACCCTGAGCATTTTTAGTTTAACTAATAAACTTGAGCACAATAAAATAAACATTTTCTGGTAAACTATTTATTAAAATGATTACCCCAGCAATTGCAGTTTACAACTTTTAGCAATGCTGGCTCCTATTCTCTTGGGGCTGCTTCCCTGAACTTCTGGTCTTTACAGTGTAGCACTACCCCTGCAGGAGCCACTGGTGATTGAGCCTATTACAACAAACCAGCTAAGCCTATACAGTAGGTGAGGCAGAGGGTCCCCTTTGCAGCAAAAGGTGTCCTTCTGAGGACTTTTCTTCCTTGTGAGCTGGAAGGCTTAGAGTTCCAACAATAGCCCCCCCCAAGCAACCAAAGAGTCTGAGCATGAACTCCCAAACAGCAACTGGGACAACAAGGGTAAGTCCTGCTCAGCAATAAAAGACCTGGACCATATGTCTGAAGGGCCCCCAAATTGAGTAGTGGCGGTCTAGTTTTCCTGCTTTAAAGTGGTTGTATACCCCAATTTGTAATTTTTACCTATATCTTTTCATGTGACAACACTGAAGAAATGACACATTTCAACAATGTAAAGTAGTGAGTGTACAGCTTGTATAACAGTGTAAATTTGCTGTCCCCTCAAAATAACTCAACACACAGCCATTAATGTCTAAACCACTGGCAACAAAAGTGAGTACACCCCTAAGTGAAAATGTCCAAATTGGGCCCAAAGTGTCAACATTTTGTGTGGCCACCATTATTTTCCAGCACTGCCTTAACCCTCTTGGGCATGGAGTTCACCAGAGCTTCACAGGTTGCCACTGGAGTTCTCTTTCACTCCTCCATGACGACATCACGGAGCTGGTGGATGTTAGAGACCTTGCGCTCCTCCACCTTCCATTTGAGGATGCCCCACAGATGCTCAATAGGGTTTAGGTCTGGAGACATGCTTGGCCAGTCCATCACCTTTACCCTCAGCTTTTTTAGCAAGGCAGTGGTCATCTTAAAGGTGTGTTTGGGGTCGTTATCACATTGGAATGCTGCCCTGCTGCACGGTCTCTGAAGGAAGGGGATCATGCTCTGCTTCAGTATGTCACAGTACATGTTGGCATTCATGGTTCCCTCAATGAACTGTAGCTCCCCAGTGCCAGCAGCACTCATGCAGCCCCAGACCATGACACTCCCACCACCATGCTTGACTGTAGGCAAGACACACTTGTCTTTGTACTCCTCACCTGGTTGCCGCCACACACGCTTGACACCATCTGAACCAAATACGTTTATCTTGGTCCCATTAGACCACAGGACATGGTTCCAGTAATCCATGTCCTTAGTCTGCTTGTCTTCAGCAAACTATTTGCAGGCTTTCTTGTGCATCATCTTTAGAAGAGGCTTCCTTCTGGGACTTCATAAGTCTATTTCCCAAAGACAACCTCTGGATATGATGCTGAGCACGTGCACTCAACTTCTTTGGTCGACCATGGCGAGGCCTTTTCTGAGTGGAACCTGTCCTGTTAAACCACTGTATTGTCTTGACCATGCTGCAGTTCAGTTTCAGGATATTGGCAATCTTCTTATAGCCTAGGGCACTGATGGCGAACCTTGGCACCCCAGATGTTTTAGAACTACATTTTCCATGATGCTCAACTACACTGGAGAGTGCATGAGCATAATGGGAAATGTAGTTCCAAAACATCTGGGGTGCCAAGGTTCGCCATCACTGGCCTAGGCCATCTTTATGTAGAACAACAATTCTTTTTTTCAGATCTTCAGAGAATTCTTTGCCATGGAGGTGACATATTGAACTTCCAGTGACCAGTATAATGCCCTGTACACACGGTCGGACTTTCCGATGGAAAATGTGCAATCGGAGCCTGTTGTCGGAAATTCCGACCGTGTGTGGGCTCCATCGGACAGTTTCGATCGGAATTTCCGACACACAAAGTTTGAGAGCAGGATCTAAAATTTTCCGACAACAAAGTCCGATCTCGGAAATTCCGATCGTGTGTACACAAAATTCCGACGCACAAAGTGCCACGCATGCTCAGAATCAGCAGAAGAGCCGCACTGGCTATTGAACTTTTTGAACTTTTGAATTTTTCTGGGCTCGTCGTACGTGTTGTTCTTGACGTTCGGAATTTCCGACCAACTTTGTGTGACTGTGTGTATGCAAGACAAGTTTGAGCCAACATCCGTCAGAAAAAATTCCAATGGATTTAGTTGTTGGAATGTCCGATCGTGTGTACAGGGCATAAGAGAGTAAGAGCGATAACACCAAATTTAACACACCTGCTCCCCATTCACACCTGAGACCTTGTAACACTAACGAATTACCTGACACCGGGGAGGAAAAATGGCTAATTGGGCCCAATTTGGACATTTTCACTTAGGGTGTACTCACTTTTGTTGCCAGCTGTTTAGACATTAATGGCTGTGTGATGAGTTATTTTGAGGGGACAGCAAATTTACACTGGTATATAAGCTGTACACTCACTACTTTACATTGTAGCAAAGTGTCATTTCTTCCGTGTTGGATACTGTGTATATATATATATATATATATATATACATACACACACACACACACAGTCGGCTCTATACACCACCACAATGGATTTGAAATTAAATGAACAAGATGTTCTTTAACTGCAGACATTCAGCTTTAATTTGAGGGTATTTACATCCAAATCAGGTGAACGGTGTAGGAATTACAACAGTTTGTATATGTGCCTCCCACTTTTTAGGGGACCAAAAGTAATGGGACAGATTAACAATCATCCATCAAACTTTCACTTTTTAATACTTGGTTGCAAATCCTTTACAGTCAATTACAGCCTGAAGTCTGAAACGCATAGACATCACCAGACGCTGGGTTTCATCCCTGTTGATGCTCTGCCAGGCCTCTACTGCAACTGTCTTCAGTTCCTGCTTGTTCTTGGGGCATTTTCCCTTCAGTTTTGTCTTCAGCAAGTGAAATGCATGCTCAATCGGATTCAGGTCAGGTGATTGACTTGGCCATTGCATAACATTCCACGTCTTTCACTTATAAAACTCTTTGGTTGCTTTCGCAGTATGCTTCAGGTCATTGTCCATCTGCACTGTGAAGCGCCGTCCAATGAGTTTTTAAGCATTTTGCTGAATATGAGCAGATAATATTGCCCGAAACACTTCAGAATTCATCCTGCTGCTTTTGTCAGCAGTCAAATCATCAATAAATACAAGAGAACCAGTTCCATTGGCAGCCATACATGCCCACGCCATGACACTACCACCACCATGCTTCACTGATGAGGTGGTATGCTTTGGATCATGAGCAGTTCCTTTCCTTCTTCATACTCTTCTCTTCCCATCACTCTAGTACAAATTGATCTTGATCTCATCTGTCCATAGGATGCTGTTCCAGAACTGTGAAGGCTTTTTTAGATGTTGTTTGGCAAACTCTAATCTGGCCTTCCTGTTTTTGAGGCTCACCAATGGTTTACATCTTGTGGTGAACCCTCTGTATTCACTCTGGTGAAGTCTTCTCTTGATTATTGACTTTTACATACATACACCTACCTCCTGGAGAGTGTTCTTGATCTGGCCAACTGTTATGAAGGTGTTTTCTTCACCAGGGAAAGAATGCTTCGGTCATCCACCACAGTTGTTTTCCGTGGTCTTCCGGGTCTTTTGGTGTTGCTCCTCAAATTAAAGCTGAAAGTCTGCAGTTAAAGTGCATCTTGTTCGTTTCATTTCAAATCCATTGTGTTGGTGTCCCAATAGAGCCAAAAAGATTAGAATTGTGTTGATGTCCCAATATTTATGGACCTGACTGTACATACACAATTCTGCCCCTCCAGCTATAGTTATAGATGCTTATGGCTTAGTACTTTCGTATTGTGCATCTATAGCCACATTTGTGTATTTGTATATATGTCTATAACAATATTTCCCATCTGTATATCCATCGATGTGCATGTATTCCATCCTGTTCAAGTGTCTATATACAGTATCTCACAAAAATGAGTACACCCCCTCACATTTTTGTAAATATTTTATTATATCTTTCAATGTGATTACACTGAAGAAATGACACTTTGCTGCAATGTAAAGTAGTGAGTGTACAGCTTGTATAACAGTGTAAATTTTCTGTCCCCCCAAAATAACTCAACACACAGCCATTAATGTCTAAACCACTGGCAACAAAAGTGAGTACACCCCTAAGTGAAAATTTACAAATTGGGCCCAATTAGCCATTTTCCCTCCCTGGTGTCATGTGACTTGTTAGTGTTACAAGGTCTCCATTGTGAATGGGGAGCAGGTGTGTTAAATGTGGTGTTATCACTCTCACTCTCTCATACTGGTCACTGGAAGTTCAACATGGCACCTAATGGCAAAGAACTCTCTGAGGATTTGAAAAAAAGAATTGCTGCTCTACATAAGGATGGCCTAGGCTATAAGAAGTTTGCCAAAACCCTGAAACTGAGCTGCAGCATGGTTGCCAAGACCATACAGCTGTTTAACAGGACAGGTTCCACTCAGAACAGGCCTCACCATGGTAGACCAAAGAAGCTGAGTGCACGTGCTCAGCGTCATATCCAGAGGTTGTCTGGGAAATAGACGTATGAGTGCTGCCAGCATTGCTGCAGAATTTGAAGGGGTGCGGGGTCAGCCTGTCTGTATTCATGCCATACACCACACACTGCTTCAAATTGGTCTGCTTGGCTGTCTTCCCAGGAGGAAGTCTCTTCTATAGATGATGCACAAGAAAGCCTGCAAACAGTTTGCTGAAGACAAGCAGACTAAGAACATTGATTACTGGAACCATGTCCCGTGGTCTGATGAGACCAAGATAAACTTATTTGGTTCAGATGGTGTCAAAATTGTGTGGTGGCAACCAGATGAGGAGTACAAAGACAAGTGTGTCTTGCCTACAGTCAAGCATGGCGGTGGGAGTGTCATGGTCTGGGGCTGCATGAGTGGTGCCAGCACTGGGGAGCTACAGTTCATTGAGGGAACCATGAATGCCAATATTTACTGTGACATACTGAAGCAGATCATGATTCCCTCCTTCCGAAGACTGGGCCGAAGGGCAGTATTCCAACATGATAACGACCTCAAACACACCTCCAAGATGATCACTGCCTTGCTAAAGAAGCTGAAGGTAAAGGTGATGGACTGGCCAAGCATGTCTCCAGACCTAAACCCTATTAACCATCTGTGGGGCATCCTCGAATGGAAAGTGGAGGGGCACAAGGTCTCTAACATTCACCAGCTCTGTGATGTCATCATGTAGGAGTGGAAGAGGACTCCAGTGGCAACCTGTGAAGCTCTGGTGAACTCCATGCCCAAGAGGGTTAAGGCAGTGCTGGAAAATAATGGTGGCCACACAAAGTTTTGACACTTTGGGCCCAATTTAGACGTTTTCACTTAGGGGTGTACTCACTTTTGTTGCCAGCGGTTTAGACATTAATGGCTGTGTGTTGAGTTATTTTGCGGGGACAGCAAATTTACACTGTTATACAAGCTGTACACTCACTACTTTACATTGTAGCAAAGTGTAATTTCTTCAGCGTGGTCACATGAAAAGATATAATAAAATATTTACAAAAATGCGAGAGGTGTACTCACTTTTTCGAGATACTGTAGGTTGCCTGCTGCAGACAGTGATCCAATCCCAGAGGGGCTCAGCTTCCCTTTCCATCGTGATGCGAAGGGAGAGATAGACAATGTATATTTACTTGTATTCCCCCCTTATCTCTATGTCTATTCATGTTTTCACATAGAGGAATGGCAGAATTGTCTGCTTCGTCCTCTATGTGAAGTCTACATGGAGGACGCTACCAACAGCGGCTGACATCATTTCCTGTGTGACGGTGGGCAAACAGGAAGTGACGCCTGTTCCGCACTTCCGGTTTTTCAGAAAATAAACAAAACAGCGTGCGTTCCAGGCGCCAATCTGACCACTAAGATGAAGTATTAGCGCTACTGGTGTGGTAACCACCACATACAGTGGCAGTCGATGTAAGCATGTACAGGTATGGATCAACATACTAACACATGGTAAGACCCAGACTCATATAGTATTACATGTCATTTTGGTTGGCCATCAGGCATCTTTATGTACACAGCACTGGATTGTCTCTCACACTGGCTATAGAGATCCGCTATGTCAGTCTGTGAGCTCATATGTTTGCACTATACTGTGGGAATTTGGTGCTACATGTTATATGTATATACATATTGTGGAGTTGTCACTCTAGTCCTGTCCCTCCCCACTGGACCACCCACAATTAGTGGGCGGATCCCTGGGGCCCTTCTGGGATGGGTTCTGTAAGTGCATTTGGGTATTTAAGTACCTGAAGGATTTAGCACTGCCAGGCTCTGAGGAAGAAGGTACTCCTTCGAAACGCGTCAACCAGCAGTAGTTCCCCTGTCCTCTCCATCATCACCTGGAGACTGTTTATACCAGAACGATTGCCATCAGATTAAGGCTTTTTATATTGCAGTTTTCCTTCACGTTTGTGAGTAGCTTTTAATATATTCTTTTATTAAACTTATCAAAGGATAATGCACAAGGCTGGTGCGCCCTCTTTTTCTTTTTCTTTGTTTGACTGCTAGGATATCACTATCCTGGAGGGCAGCAAGGCCTGAGACACTATTCATTTCAAACTCTAGATCACCCGATCAACACGCTTGTGCACAAGAGTGTTATTTGTTGTTTTGCTACCTCAATACACATGCCTGTCTGCGGGTTAATGGAGTCATGTCTTGGAATGCTAGCGGACGGAATTCTCAAGATGCCAGTTATTCTGAGAAGGACATATTTCTTATTTGCACTCACAGTGGTTATAAAGATTGGTGCTTGCTAACAACAAATTCAAGCATTTTTTGTCTGGTCACTATGCCAGACAATGTCAGGACAAGGTCTTCTGGTAGCCCCTACCCATCTGCAGATACAATGACCAAGCTTGGTACAAGGTACCAAAATGACAGGCAATGACCACTGAAGTGAGTGGACAGTAAATAAATTATTAGACAAGGACAGACAGGGAATCCTTAAAAAATATGGGACTAAAATATTGTTTTAAATTAACTCTTTTTACGTTACACATAACACTAATTATTGAATTTAGTGTAGAGTTATTCACTTTATAATTATCACAAAGGACAAGGGGGCACTCTTTTCAGGTATGGAGGCCAAGACAATGAACGGAGTCTTTTTCAGGAAACCCCCCCATTCCCAAACATTCCAGATAATAGACCCCCCATACCTGTGCTTTGATCTCTAATATTTAATGATGATGCTAAAAGACACCATTGCTTCAACACTTTTTCCTGCCCTCGGGACTTATTGCTGTGTTTACAAAAGTATTAACTGCAAGTTACAGTTCATTGTTCTTCTGTTCTTCAGCGTATGAGTACAAGCATTGGAATTTTTTACTACTGTCTCCATTAATGATTGCACGCAAGGTTTGTACTCACTGTTTGCCTTTCAGACATTCATCTTTGAAGTGCAATTCTGTAGAACAGTCTCGGATTAGTTCCTAAAGAAAACTGTGACCATGCAGTATTTGTTTTGAGCATTAATAAGCTCTTTTTGGCTGGACGCCTTGGTCAAAATTATTTAATACATCCATGATCGAAACATAACAAATACAAGCCCATTTCCAAAAAAAAGTTGGGACGCTATGTAAAATCTACATAAAAACAGAATGCTTAACTAGCCTTGTCTGCAGTCCATATCCTTCACCAACTGAAAATGCTTTGCGCACCTTGAAACAAAAAATATGATAAAGAAGTGTCTAAGAGGGAGAGTGTCCCCAGTCAGCTCCTGTGGGTGACTCCTCCCCCCTCCCTCTGCTCGCTGACACTGCATAATGCGAGTGCTCCCACAACCACAGCTGCCCGATCTGCTCCTTCCCCTGCATCCTCATTGGCAGGGAGAAGAACGAGTTGCAGGAAGGACTCCATCAGGACTCTCGGTTACTAAAAAAACAGACTGATTTCTCCCATCCTTAGGACAGGAGAACCAGCCTGTAAATTCCAAGAGATGGCAGACCAGTGCTGTCAATAGCAGGGGCAGGACAGCAAGAGGAGGCTGGGAAACCCCACAGTAACAGAACACCAGTTCTCCCACTGCTTTGGACCCTTATATTTTCTTGGTATGCTGGTGACACATATCTCTTGTTTTCTGCCACCCTGGGGGGGACCCAACACAGTAGGAAGGGGGCTCACTGCAGAACATGTGAAAGAGCCATTGTGGGATCGTAGTAAAGGGCCCCAGGAGATATATATATATATTTGCATTTTATAGTTGCCCCCCTACTTTTGTCCCTGTCCCCCCATGTGTCCCCCCCCAAATATGAAAGCTGGAGACGCCGCTGTCTATAAGGATACTGTATATATTTAGGTTGCTGGTTAATATTTATATTGCCAGCATTTTGGATAAAATACAGTCTCAATAGGTTATGTCCTTACAATCACCCCCCCCCCAATCTACCGTTTAACAACATGAACAATACCGTCAAATATAATATATATTGGTGACATCTTTCTGGGCTACTCATCATACGGTTACTATTTTTGGATAATTAAGCTTATACTGTTATTTTTGACATTCACTGTGGGAACCTCCATTTGTGGATATTTTATACTGACAAGATAGTGAGACCTGTTTTTTCCAACAATCCCTGAATCTGTCCTGACGAAGCGAAACGCGTTGACGCATAGGGGCTCACTGCTGTCCATATGGTGTTAAAATTTTGCCATACATTTATGCCGATTGTGTCTATACTGTGTGTGGTTTTCATTTCTTTTGATACCTGCTTTATGTATAACCAAGTGTTATTAATAAAATATTATTTTTATATACATTTCCGTCCATTTTGCCTCTAAAGTCCGAACCAGGGCGATTTTTTGACCTCTTTTTCTTTCAAAATGTATCCCCATATGGATGTGGCTTTGGGAGTGGTTCTTTAACTGTTAAGTTGACTGAGTTACTTGTGTAGCTATAATAAATCAAATAATTTGTGAGACTACATCTCTGGAGTGCTGAAGACTTTTTGGCTACTGGTTTTGCACAGCACCATCCGTTGCCATCAAATCAAACCCCCCTCTAAATCATTTAAACCATCACCATCAGGAATGTGCTGTACACAAGAATTTGATTATACAGTATACAGTAGTAACAGAATAAAAATCCTTACCAGGTTATTTTTTGCTGCCTATGGACAGCTGGAAAGATTTCCCTTCACTTCCTGTTTTGGAGATGCAACAGGAAATAGGAGCAAGTCTTTCCAAAGTGAACAGATTTTCCATCTTAAAAAGTTTTCCCTATTGGAAGATTCCCCCCTCACTTCTTGCACTGGTGATAGCTCTAAAATGTTCCCTTGATCACTTTCTGTCTTGGTGACAATGGTCACTGGACAGATAGAGGGTTGATTCTCCCCAGCCAGAAGGACACATACAGGACTAAAAAACTGAATAAAACACCAATAAAAACCAGGACATACAGCAATAAAAACAATTTTTAGCCTTTTCCTATTCTGCTGAAAACTGGAAAAAAAAGTTTTGGCTTTTTGTTCACTTTAATTGGACTGCAAGGGTGGTCTGTTTGCAGCAAGTCCTTAAAGTGTTACTAAACGTAGGACTCTGCATTCACTATATCTGGTCTCCCACAGTACACAAAACATAGAAATGCCATTATTTTAGTAAATATAAACTGCTAAATACCTTTTCTAATCAAACAACAGTATATGGCAGTCTTGGGACTTTTATCAGTGTCCTGCTGAGCACTGGTTAAATCTTGTATGAGGGCTTTCATTCTCCTCTGACTGTTCTATGAGGCTGCATAAACCCTGAGTTTCTGTCAGGACAGTGCTGATTGGCCCCGTGCTGATCACATGCACCCTCTCTCTCTCAAAAAAAAAAAAAAAAAAACTTGAGAAATACACACCAAACTAAGCATGTGCAGAGTGACTCCAAGGATCTATTATCAGGAGATGGAATGAGCACAGTGGAAAAAGGGGAGAATCAAAGAAGACAGGATCAAACAACCTTTTTACACAATGTTTAGGATTAACCCCTTAGGTTCCACAGTAAATATAACAAGCGTGATTTACTGAATATACAGACTGATTTTACTGTTGTGGGTTTAGTAACACTTTAACTGCAAAGAACAGAATACAGTACATATACTTACATATCCTGCCCTCTGCACTGCTGAATGTTGGTCCATTCACTGAAACTGGTGCTTGGAAAATCTTCAGGGAAATGGACACTTCTGGAAATGTTGCTCTCAGTGATCTCCTACAGCTCACATTGTTTTTTCATGGGGAAGTGGTGCTAAACACAACCCCCCCCCCCCCCCCCTAATTTTCCCCAAAAAGACACAAGTTACTAAAAAAATGGTCAGATTTAAATCTCAGCATTTTTTTTTCCGTCATGTTGGTGTTATTTCTTTCACTTATATGTTATAAATTGCACTAGTAAATACAGCTGGATAAAACAAAAACTGTGTCTGTCTTCATTTCAGGCTGCAATGCAACAAAACGTGATTATTTTAAAGGGGGGGTGATTCTTTTCTATACCCACTGAATTCAGTTATACACAGTTATAGAAGCTATACTGTAATGGCAGTGATCAGCGATTTATAACAGGACTGTGATAGAGTGGCGAGCAATCTGACGCTAACAGACACTGGCTAGGAGGGTCACTAACTGATACTAATGTCACTAGTGACACTAATGCAGTGATCAGTGATACAATGACCCTGTACTAATGACACTGGCTGGAAAGGGGTTAACATCTATGGACAATGAAGGGGTTAAGTGTGTGCCTGACAATGTGTAATGTGTGCTGCTTTTACTTTCTCCCTGCCTTTCAGGGAGAAGAAACAGCCAGATGATTGTTTTTATGTACACAGAGCTCTGTGTGTTTGTAAACACAGAATTCTGTGTGTGATTAGTGATCCTGCACTCCCACCTGCAGGAGGTCCAGTCCCTCCCAATGCTTTGCCATACCAACCCAACTTCCTGAGTTCAGGTCCCCCTGCACACAAACCCCTCTCCTTGTCCTAATAAATGCCTTCCAGTTCCATCTAAACGTACTATAGCTGGGATGCCTCACTCCGAAGAAAAGACATGGGCTGTTTGGGCAGGATTAGGAGGAAGACCTCACTCTGCTGCGCCTGCGCAGTCTCCCTCCTATTTTATTCTCTGGTATTTGGCAAACTGTGCAGCGGCAATGCCTGTCCATTACACTTGATCGGGTGGCAGTGACACCCTTGAGCAGCGCTCTAGATATGACGCCCGGGGCATGTGACCCCCCTGCCCCCCCCTAGTTTCAGGAACTGGCTGAATATGACAGAAGTCCCCCCCCCCAGAAGTGATGTCATCCTCACCCAGCCAATAAAAGCGGCCGGTGATTGAGACCCAGAAGCCAGCCGTCCAAAGATGTCAGCGGCTGGTCGGGGAGCTGAGGTAAGTATAGTTCTGTTTTAAGGGCTCGTGTTCCCTATGGAGTAGATGTATTTTATTGCAGAATAGACAATACATGTGTCTTCTACAATACAGAGCCTGTCTGCTTACAGCTTGTGATCAAGCTTTTATGTCTCCTGTATCTAGAAAATGCCAGGAATTAGGGAGTATTGTTTCCCGCCATTTTTTGGCACCGCCATCAATGACAAGGCTGAGGTAAACGTGTAGTTTCCTTCACACCAGGTAACATAGGGCACAGTGTGCTTGTGTAGTGTTTTACTAGATGGTCAGTGTTACTGATCAGATACATGAGGAAACACCTCAGTGAGTTGTAGAAGGTTTCCATAGATAGTGAATTGCATACTGTGGGTTGTCAGTGAATTGTTGAGGGTTTCCATGGATACTGAATTGTGTACATTGAGTTGTCAGTGAGGCGGTAGATGAAGCACAGAGCACGATGTGAGGAGAGTGCCCAGCCCCGGGCTCCCTGTTTACCCTTGGCCACGCCCACACATTCTCCTCACACCTCACGATATGACTCATTTCAGCGATGACGATGTACATCTCTCCCACGGACTCCCGGCTCCGCCCCCTCCTCACACAAGCGCCACACACAGACGAGCTCCTGATATCTCCCCAGCCGGGCCGGCCAATGGCAGCGCAGAGCGCGGTCGGATGTTGCCCGTCTCACACCTGACATGATTTGGCTCGCAGGTTTCCCAGCACTTCCGTCAATTCTCTGCGCTCTGCCTGCCAAGACACCTTCTAGGTGTAGCCAAAAGCTGTCCCCAGCCCTGATTTTCTGTTCTCCTGCCAGAACCAAACACAGGCTGCAACGTGATACGTGCGAGAATTATCATCACACACTATGACCTGCCTAAAGAGGCCCTGTCACTGACTGTCACCTACCTGATATAGAAGCCCTGTCACTGACTGTCACCTACCTGATATAGAAGCCCTGTCACTGTGACCTACCTAATAAAGAGACCCTGTCACTGACTGTCACCTACCTGAAAAAGAGACCCTGTCACTGACTGTCACCTACCTGATATAGAGGCCCTGTCACCTACCTGAAAAAGAGGCCCCATCACTGTGGCCTACCTCATAAAGAGACCCTGTCACTGACTGTCACCTACCTCATAAAGAGGCCCTCTCACTATGACCTACCTAATAAAGAGGCCCTGTCACTGTGACTTACCTAATAAAGAGGCCCTGTCACTGTGACTTACCTCATAAAGAGGCCCTGTCACCTACCTCATAAAGAGGCCCTGTCACTGACTGTGACCTACCTCATAAAAAGGCCCTCTCACTATGACCTACCTAATAAAGAGACCCTGTCACTATGACCTACCTAATAAAGAGGAAACCAATGTATATGGTGTATCACCACAGGATGGCACTGTGGATACACAGGTGACTGTGTGCCAACGTCCTAGCTATATTGGAAACTGGAAATCGAGAATTGGAAATTGGACTTTATAGGCACACCCAGGGCTTTTTTTCTCAAACAATAGGTGCTGGAACTTAACCACGGCCCCACAAAACCCCTCCCCCTACACACACCCTCCAAATCACATCAAATAGTGGGTGTGTTCAGTCAAATTTCATGAAAACAGTAGGAGGGTCTTAAAGGGGCATTAAATACCAGGATTGCAGAGCTGTCACTTGTAAACACAGAAACCCGACTTCTGTGTTTACAAGTGATTGTGCTGAGCAGGCACCAAAGGGTCTGAGCCAGAGGTGGTGGAACTGAGTTCCACCAAGTTCCCCCTGAAAAAAAGCCCTGGGCACACCCATAAAGATTTGTTTAAAATATAGTATATTTTTATTTGAATAGTGTTAAAACAGCATGTACATACATATGGTTAAAAAAAACGTTCTAGTGATTGACCTAGATAGCACCCATACCACCAGTAATCAGTGGCGTTGCTATGGGCGTGCAGCCCGTACCCAGGTGACACCTGCCAGAGGGTGACGCCAGGCTCAGACTGGCACCGGTGCCGCATTGAGAGGGGCGCCACAGCTCCCTCCTTCCCTTCCAGGATCTCCTCTGCTCCATGCGATGTGCAGAGAGAGTGGGGGAGAAGGGAGTGAGGCAGAGACAGACAGATCTGACCGTCCCCACACACAACCCCACACGGCGTGGCCGCAATCACATCTCTGTCCCCGCCGGCTGCACTCACTGCCGCTTCCTCCTTGGCTCTGATGTGTACACAGGCCGAGAGGAAGAGCCGAGGATGAGGAGGGACACCATCCCTGCTACAGCACCTGCCCTGAGGTATCCAACAGGAGAATTGCAGAGGAGGGGGACATAGTGGTTGGGGGGGGGCATTGGCAGGTAACAATTATGCTGCCAGGAGTGATTTTAGGGGGGTTAGAGGATAGGTGCTAGGGGGTGCTCTTTGTTTTGGGTAGAGATGACTTGTACTAAAAGTGAAAGGAGGGGGCAGATTTGAAGTTTGACCCCCTCCCCCCAGCGCAATTCCTCTCCCCTCCCAAAGGACCCCCTAGCACATATCCTCTAACCCCCCCCCAATCAAAGATCCCATCCGGTTCCATCCACCCCCCGATCCCATCCAGCTCCACCCACCCCCGGATCCCATACCCGCTCCATCCACCCCCCCTGATCCCATCACCTCTCCATTCATTCCCCCCAATCCCATACCCCCTGATCCCATCCTGGCTCAATCCATTGTGGTAGGTTAAGAAGGGAAAGCCGCACCAACGCTCTAGCCTGCTTAGTGCCGGGGGGGTGGCACCATGTAATACCGCACCAGGTGACACCAACCCTAGTGACGCCACCGCCAGTAATACCAGTTTTTGCCAAATATAAATACGATTGTTTAAATTGAATATTGAATTCCAAAAGTTTATGCAGTTGTGTGGTCACTCTACATGTTGCGCGCATCGGCGCTTCTTCAGAAGCTTGAGAATAATGCTGAGATAGTGATGATTAAGGAAAATTGTTGCCCATACTTACTGTAATTTTCCTTTCCTGGATCCTCCCCATGTCAGCCTACTATGGGTCCGCTCTGCCCCCTCTGACCCCTCCAGGACCACCTTTTTTCTAGCCCATAAAGGGCGGCTGTCAGACCAACTCGACGTTCAAACACCCTTCCTCGCGACGGAAGATAGGGTGGGAATCCCTGGCTGACATGGGGAGGATCCAGGAAAGGAAAATTACGGTAAGTATGGGCAACAATTTTCCTTTTTCCTGGACCTCCCCATGTCAGCCTACTATGGGATGTACCAAGTAACTTTAAACAAGGGAGGGAAAATAATAAAACCACTCAGCGACAGTACTGCTGCTAACAAATTTAATGGCCGACAGCCGCAGAAATAACAAGAACCAAGCATTTCCGCAGGAGAGAGGGCTACATTTAGCCTATAATGTTGGATGAAAGTGTTGAGCGTGCTCCAACTTGCTGCTCTGCATACAATCTCGGGTGACACCTTTGCATAGGCTGCCCATAATGCTGCCATACCCTTAGTTGAATGCACTCTGATCTCCGCAGGAGCGGGAAAGCCCAGGGACTCATAATCGATCTGGATGGTCTTCACAATCCAGGATGAGACAATCCTAGTTAGAGCCGCCATGCCCTTTTTAGGTCCTATAGGAAAGATGAACAGTAGATCTTGCTTGCGAAACTCCTCAGTCCGCTCCAAATAAACTGAAATAGAGGAGACCAAGTCTAGCCTCTTCCAATCATCCTGGAACTGATCTACAGTGAAGGCTGGCAGGACAGTCTCCCAATTCATGTGAAAGGCAGTAGAGACCTTCGGAACTGGTCTGAGAATAATCTTGTCGGGAAAAATCACACAAAAGGGCTCTTTGGATGAAAAGGCGCATAATTCGGAAACACTCCTAACGGAGGCTATGGCCGTCAGGAATACTGTCCTCAATGTTAAATGAAATAAAGAGCAGGATGATGTCGGGTCAAAAGGAGGAGCCAATAATGCTTTCAAGACCAGAGTCAGGTCCCATTTGGGAAAGTAAGACTTTAGGGGAGGCCCGATTTTAATGGCTGCCTTCAAAAAACAGACCACGATCGGATCCAATGCCCACCTGGAGTTCGCCATTGCTGAAAGGGCAGAAATCTGGACCTTCAGGGAATTATAAGCCAGGCCATCATCCAGTCCCTGCTGAAGAAACTCCAAGATGTTCGAGACTGAAGGAGATTTGGGCTCCCAGACCTTTTCGCAGCAATGCGTCGGAAAGCCTTCCATACTCGGTGATAGGTCGAGTTTGTAGATCTTTTACGAGACTGCAACAAGGTGCCCAACACTCGCTCTGAGAGGCCTAAATCCTTCAGAGATCTCCTCTCAATTTCCACGCCATTAGTCTCAACCTCCTGGGATTTGGATGACATATTCCATTCTGGAGCAGGAGATCCTGACAAACTGGCAGTGGGATTGGTTGACACATCTTCATTCTCCATCCAGCGGGAACCATGGCCTCCTGGGCCAAAACGGTAGAATTGCTATGGCTGTAACCCTCTCCCTGCGGATCTTCAATAAAGTCTGGAGGATTAAAGGAAGCGGAGGGAACACATACACCAGGGGGAAGTCCCACAGTTTGGACAGAGCATCTTGGCCGTAAGCTTGTGGATGGTATGTTCTGGAGAAGAAGCAAGGAAGCTGGGCATTCCTCCCTGATGCCATGAGGTCTATTACAGGCAACCCCCAGACTCTGAAAATCCTGTGCAGGAATTTCGGATTCAAAGCCGACTTGCCGGGATCCAAAAAGCTCCGACTCAAACGGTCTGCTAAGGTATTCTCCGGTCCTGGGAGATAGGCTGCCGTCAGGGAAGCAAGGTTCTTCTCTGCCCACTGGAATATCTGGCATGCTATCTGAAGTAGGACTCGGCTCCTGGTGCCCCCCTGACGGGACACGTACGCGACAGTGATCTTGTTGTCGGACAATATTTTGACAGCTCGATCTTTCAAGAGCGGCTGGAAGGCTAGAAGAGCGCACCAGATGGCCCCCAATTCTAGGAAATTTGATGTTTGCGGGATGTCGGGGAGGCCACCGACCCTGAGCCTGCTGACTCAGGCAGTGGGCTCCCCAACCCAGGAGACTGGCATCAGTAGTAAGTACTACCGGTTCCGGAGGCCGAAGCGAAAGGGCTGCCGCTGTCTCCTCTTTTCTTGCGGAACTAAACCCGATTTACCTCCGGATACAAGCTGGATCGCTGACTCCAAGGGTTTACCGAAAAGCAGTTTACCATCCAACGGCACCGAACAGCGAGCTCTGTTTTGAAGAATTGTCTGCAGCCCAGTGTCTTAACCACAATGCTCTTCGGGCTGTCACCGAGTGAGCCATGATCTTCGCCATCACTCTGACCTGGTCAAGGACTGCCTCTGCCAGAAATTCAACAGCAGTCTTCACGAATTGCAGGGGCAAGGAACCACCAGCTCCAAGCTCCTCCACAGAACCACCATCCAACTCTGACACCCAGGACTTGAGAGCTGCTGCTACAGAGGTAAGGGCCAATGCCGGCCTGCACGCCTCACCTGCCATTGAATATAATCGTTTTAAATCCATATACACTCTCCGATCCATGGGATCTCTAAAAGAGACTGAATCCTCTAACGGTAGAGTGATATGGCGGGCCAGACGCTGCAGTAGGGCATCCACCCTGGGGGTAGTGTCCCATAACTCTGCATCCTTCACACTGAATGGATACAACTTTGAAAATCTGTTGTTGACGTTCAACCTCCTTTCTGGCCTAGCCCATTCATCCTCCAGTATTTCTCAGATCTCAAAAATGAGTTGTTTTTTGGGGGGAGGAGTCTCCTCCTGCCACTGCAACACGTTTTTCACTGCCTCCGTCAAGATTGGAACCAACGCAAAATCAAAGGTGCGTGATTCAGGGGTCACCTCGTCCTCTGAGGAATTGGAGTCGGACCCTGCGCCTGTTTCCAGATCCGAATCTGCCAAAGAAAATGCTGGACGGACTATCTTCTTGGGTGCTCCTCTGAGCCCTTCCCTGACTGCGGCTTTAATACAAGACTTCACCTGCCGAGCTTCAGGAGCGTTAACTCACGCATCTTCTTTAAGACAAGAAGCGCACACCAATGTTCCTGGAAGGGCTGCAGCCGGACAGGCCCAACAGCCTGCTTCTTCCAGTTGACTTGGAGAGGAGGATCTGGATGAGGAGGAGGACTGCCTTCTGTGCTTGTGACTGCAATGAGGTTCTGGAGACCTGGAATACTGAGACCGTGGGGGAACCCGTAGCTGCATGCGACTCTGCGACTTGGGATGTTGCGACTTTTTCTTGCTTTTCCAAGACAGTGCAGCAGACTTAGAGCCTCTTTGCGGGCATTTAGCTCGCACTTGGCTTTTCTCTCTGTAAAAAGACAGAAGAGGTGCTCTCTTTTTAAAAATAAAAATATTAAAAAAAAATTTCTTAACATATGTAATAAAAAACACATATGAAAAAAAAAAGATAAAAACCTTTCCATGGGTTCTTCAGTGCAAATAGGCAGGGAACACAGGCAGGCAGATAGACCTGGAAGGGAAGGGAGGCTCAATACACGGTGCACAGCAGTATAAGGCAGTAGGAACATATATGCAAAAATAGCAGAGTTCCTACCTTAATGCAGAGCAGACTTGCCAAGCTAGAGGAGCACCCCTCCCCCTCCTCATTACCTCCTATTTAGTGGCCACCAGTGATTAGGATGTATCCCTTTCAGTCAGTGCCGGGACAAGGTCATTTGGTGCCCAGGGCGAAGATGGCAAACTGCGCCCCCCCCCCCCCCCCCAAACACACACACACACACACACAATATTTTCGAGCCAGCAGCACAGCATTGGAGCTTTTTGTGGCAGTCAGTAATTGCTTAACCTGCTATCCTCTAGCCTGCAGAGGCAGTATTAGGGCTAGTGGATAGCAGGTTAGGCAGTTCCTAATGGCTCAGTCCCTAGGATCAGTAAAAGATAATGGCCGACAGGCCCTCTTACCAGACCCAGGGAAACTGCCGCAGTGATCCCTCCAGCTAGATGTTTGCTCACTCTGTGTTACCCTGGGCGACTCTGGTCAGTAGTGTAGCACGTCTGTACCCTGGTAGTGGCTCAGCGTGGCTCTCTCTGGTGGTTGTGGTTAGCAGCGTGGCTCTCTCTGGTGGTTCTGGTTAGCAGCGTGGCTCTCTCTGGTGGTTCTGGTTAGCAGCGTGGCTCTCTCTGGTGGTGCTGGTTAGCAGCGTGGCTCTCTCTGGTGGTGCTGGTTAGCAGCGTGGCTCTCTCTGGTGGTGCTGGTTAGCAGCGTGGCTCTCTCTGGTGGCGCTGGTTAGCAGCGTGGCTCTCTCTGGTGGCGCTGGTTAGCAGCGTGGCTCTCTCTGGTGGCGCTGGTTAGCAGCGTGGCTCTCTCTGGTAGCGCTGGTTGGCAGCGTGGCTCTCTGGTGGCGCTGGTTGGCAGCGTGGCTCTCTCTGGTGGCGCTGGTTAGCAGCGTGGCTCCCTCTGGTGGCGCTGGTTGGCAGCGTGGCTCTCTCTGGTGGCACTGGTTAGCAGCGTGGCTCTCTCTGGTGGTTCTGGTTAGCAGCGTGGCTTTCTCTGGTGGTGCTGGTTGGCAGCGTGGCTCTCTCTGGTGGCGCTGGTTGGCAGCGTGGCTCACTCTGGTGGCGCTGGTTGGCAGCGTGGCTCACTCTGGTGGCGCTGGTTGGCAGCGTGGCTCACTCTGGTGGCGCTGGTTGGCAGCGTGGCTCACTCTGGTGGCGCTGGTTGGCAGCGTGGCTCTCTCTGGTGGCGCTGGTTTGCAGCGTGGCTCTCTCTGGTGGCGCTGGTTAGCAGCGTGGCTCTCTCTGGTGGCGTTGGTTAGCAGTGTGGCTCTCTCTGGTGATGATGGTTTGCAGCATGGCTCACTCAGGTGGCGTTGGTTAGCAGCGTGGCTCTCTCTGGTGATGCTAGTTTGCAGCGTGGCTTTCTCTGGTTAGCAGCGTGGTTCTCTCTGGTGACGCTGGTTAGCAGCGTGGCTCACTCTGGTTAGCAGCATGGCTCTCTGTTTGGCTTCCCCAGGTACACTCCTCTCTCTCTGTTTCTGTCTTTTGGAGCAGTTAAAGTATAGCACTCATTCCCCCAGCTTGTTTCTGGGTTCCTGGCTCTCTCTCTTTTTTCCCCCAGCAGAGTGCATGCTGGGAGCTGTAGTCTCTTCCCTGTGGAGAGCAATGGGTCGCTGTGATTGGCCCTGCGTTGTGGCCAATGGGGAGGGGAAAACAGCGGGCAGGAAGCTGGGTGGCAAACCTAATGAGAGAGCCGCTATCTCTCCTCCCGCACTGCTGACAGGAGAAAGGAGGGGGGCGAGTGGGGGAAACATTCTGACATCCCGCAGCTCGCCTCTACCCTGTCACACCGCCGCTCTTGAGAGCTTCACTGATGGGGGTGGAGGGAGGGGGGCTTGACAGCACCCACTACACCTGTCAGCTTTCTTTATGGCGTCACCCAGGTGCGGTCGCCCCCCCCCATCCCCATAGCAACGTCACGCCACTGCTCCCATCCCGCCTCCGGCCAGCCTCTCAGTGTGTGACGCTGGGCAGGGAATACCAAGTGCCTGTCAGGGGGAGTATCTCCACTGACAGGGGAGTAAATAGGTGAAGCGCTTATCCTATCTAGGCTTGTGCTGGGTGCAGGAGTGCACTCAGCACATCTTTGCAGGCGTAGGTATTAGCGGCTGATGTGTCCAGACAGTTTTAGAAGCCCACAGCCAGCACTTCACATGCGCCCCCTTTCCTTCAGTAAATAGTCCCGCCCAGGGCATCCGCCCCTTCCGCCCCCCCCTTGTACCGGCCCTGCTTTCAGTTCTCCCACATAGAGGAGTTCAGCTCCCATGGTTGAGACAGAGGATCTTCCATTCTATTACTAGTGTAGGACCCACTAATTCGGGGTACTTTGTTGCAGTAAGTGGGCTTAGCACTATATGACCATATAGTGTGACCAAACCCCCATATTTTTTGAATATGCTCAGGTGTTTTTAACTAGCCCTGCAGGAAATGTCATTCTTGTATGTGTGCGCTGTAAAATATTTTGTACTGTTTATAGGTCTTACAGCAGCACCATCTTGAATTTAAATGCATTGTATGGTGTGCCCCACAAATATGTTCTTGTATGTTGTAATAGGCCCCGACCAGGTTTTTGGGCTGGAGCACCCCTCCCCCTCCTCATTACCTCCTATTTAGTGGCCACCAGTGATTAGGATGTATCTCTTTCAGTTCTCCCACATAGAGGAGTTCAGCTCCCATGGTTGAGACAAAGGATCTTCCATTCTATTACTAGTGTAGGACCCACTAATTCGGGGTACTTTGTCGCAGTAAGTGGGCTTAGCACTATATGACCATATAGTGTGACCAAACCCCCGTATTTTTTGAATATGCTCAGGTGTTTTTAACTAGCCCTGCAGGAAATGTTATTCTTGTATGTGTGCGCTGTAAAATATTTTGTTTTGCCAAGCTAGAGGGCTGAGAGGAACTGCAGGGAAGCCCAGAGTGTGGGAGACCACCCCCTTAAGTCCAGGCAGCGGTGTGAGACAGCGCAGAGCGTCCCGGCGGTTGCTAGGCAACCAAATGAGAAGGGAAGCTGCCATGACGTCACCCGCCCAACCCGGCGCCATTCTGCAGCACACTAGGGGTGGACTATATAGCCCAGCAGACCGCTAGACACCAGGGAAGGTAATTACATTCAACAGTGCACATAGAGCCAGTCTACTCAAATGGCCCACAGCACCTGCCTGTTTTTCATCTGCCACAATAGCCAGTTCTTTAAACTGAAGTTACATGTGCCTGCACCACGGGAACCCACCACCTTGGGAGATTCACAGCCCATCTAGGGGGGGGGGGGGGTCTTCTGTGCCGGGAGAGGCTTAACCCGGACAGGACATCATTCGACCCAAATCTTCACGCCTATATTTTGTTTGTTTTTTTTAAAAAGGCGTCCGGAGTGAGGACAAAAAAAGAACATCGAGCTGGTCCGACAGCCGCCCTTTATGGGCTAGAAAAAAGGTGGTCCTGGAGGGGTCAGAGGGAGTGGAGCTGACCCATAGTAGGCTGACATGGGAAGGTCCAGGAAATCAGCGTATGCAGGCAGGTATTATAGAAAAAGAATAGTCCCATGGCTATCCAGATGTCTCAGTGATAGATGAAAAAGGATATATATATATGTACACACACATATACATACACAGTATCTCACAAAAGTAAGTACACCCCTCACATTTTTGTAAATATTTTATTATATCTTTTCATGTGACAATACTAAAGAAATTACACTTTGCTACAATGTAAAGTAATGAGTGTACAGCTTGTATAACAGTGTAAATTTGCTGTCCCGTCAAATCAACTCAACACAGTCATTAATGTCTAAACCGCTGGCAACAAAAGTGAGTACACCCCTAAGTGAAAATGTCCAAATTGGGCCCAATTAGCCATTTTCCCTCCCCGGTGTCATGTGACTCATTAGTGCTACAAGGTCTCAGGTGTGAATGGGGAGCAGGTGTGTTAAATTTGGTGTTATCACTTTCACTCTTTCATAACCAGAAGTTCAGCATGGCACATCATGGCAAAGAACTCCCTGAGGATCTTAAAATAAGAATTGTTGCTCTACATAAAGATGGCCTAGGCTATAAGAAGATTGCCAAGACCCTGAAAGTGAGCTACAGCACGGTGGCCAAGACCATACAGCAGTTTAACCGGACAGGCTCCACTCAGAACAGGCCTCGTCATGGTCAACCAAAGATGTTGTATGCACGTGCTCAGCGTCATAACCAGAGGTTGTCTTTGGGAAATGAGTGCTGCCAGCATTGCTGCAGAGGTTGAAGGGGAGGGGGGGTCAGCCTGTCAGTGCGCAGACCATATGCCGCACGCTGCATCAAATCGGTCTGCATGGCTGTCGTCTCAGAAGGAAGCCTCTTCTAAAGATGATGCACAAGAAAGCCCGCAAAGAGTTTGCTGAAGACAGGCAGACTAAGGACATGGATTACTGGAACCACGTCCTGTGGTCTGATGAGACCAAGATAAATTTATTTGGTTCAGATGGTGTCATGCGTGTGTGGCGGCAACCAGGTGAAGAGTACAAAGACAAGTGTGTCTTGCCTATAGTCGAGCATGGTGGTGGGAGTGTCATGGTCTGGAGCTGCATGAGTGCTGCCGGCACTGGGGAGCTACAGTTCATTGAGGGAACCGTGAATTCCAACATGTAATGTGACATATTGAAGCAGAGCATGATCCCCTCCCTTCGAAGACTGGGCCGCAGGGCAGTATTCCAACATACTATCGACACCAAACACCCATTGAAGATGACCACTGCCTTGCTGAAGAAGCTGAGGGTAAAGGCGATGGACTGGTCAAGCATGTCTCCAGACCTAAACCCTATTGAGCATCTGTGAGGCATCTTCAAATGGAAGGTGGAGGAACGCACCAGCTACGTGATGTCATCATGGAGGAGTGGAAGAGGACTTCAGTGGCAACCTGTGAAACTCTGGTGAACTCCATGCCCAAGAGGATTAAGGCAGTGCTAGAAAATAATGGTGGCCACACAAAATATTGACACTTTGGGCCCAATTTGGACATTTTCACTTAGGGGTGTACTCACTTTTGTTGTCAGCGGTTTAGCCATTAATGGCCGTGTGTTGAGTTTTTTTGAGTAGACAGCACATTTACACTGTTATACAAGCTGTACACTCACTACTTTACATTGCAGCAAAGTGTAATTTCTTCAGTGATCACTGTCACATGAAAAGATATAATAAAGTATTTTATATAAATGTGAGGAGTGTACTCACTTTTGTGAGATACTGTATATACCGCTATATCAATAACCCTGCATAACAATCACAGCAATAGCTGACTAGTACACTTGACTAGTACACTTGACCATGGGAGAGGTGATGGTGACACTGGTATTACCGGTGGTATGAGTGCTATCTAGGTCAATCACTAGAACGTTTTTTAACCATATGTATATACATGCTGTTTTTACACTATTCAAATAAAAATATATTATTTTTTAAATAAATCTCTATGGGTGTGCCTATAAAGTCCAATTTCCAATTCTTGATTTCCAGTACCTAATAAAGAGGTCCTGTCACTGTCACCTACCTAATAAAAAGGCCCTGTCACTATGACCTACCAAATTAAGAGTCCCTGTCACTATTCCCTATCTAATAAAGAGGCCTTGTCACTATTCCCTACCAAATAAATAAGCACTGTCACCTACCTAATAAAGAGGCCCTGCCATTGTGATCTACCTAATAAAAAGGCCCTGTCACTATCCCTTACCCAATAGAGAGGCCCTGTCACTGTCACCTACCTAATAAAGTGGCCCTGTCACTGTCACCTACCTAATAAAGAGGCCCTATCACTATTCCCTACCTATTAAAGAGGCCCTGTCACTATGATCTACCCAATAAAGAGGCCCTGCTACGATTCCCCTACCCAATAAAGAGGCCCTGTCACTATTCCCAACTCAATAAAGAGGCCCTGTCACTATGATCTACTGAATTAAGAGGCTCTGTCACTATTCCCTACCTAATAAAAAGGCCCTGTCACTATGACCTACCTAATAAAGAGGCCCTGTCACTATGACCTATATAATAAAGAGGCCCTGTCACTATGACCTATATAATAAAGAGGCCCTGTCACTATGACCTATATAATAAAGAGACCCTGTCACTATGCCCTAATAAAGAGGCCTTGCCACTATGACCTCCCAAATTAAGAGTTTCTCTCACTATGCCCTGTCTTAGAAGAGACCCTGTCACTATGACCTACCTAATAAGTAGGCCCTGTCACCAAACCACACTGTGCAAGATCAATCCTGACCCCTATTATTTGTATTCATCAGCTGTCTCACAGTGTTCCATAAAATAGGGGGATTTATATCAGGTACTTATAGAGCGTCATCAACTTATGCAGCGCTTTACATATATATTGTACATTCACATGAGAGGAGTCTTACAATCTAAGGCAGTGTTTCTCAGCTCCAGTCCTCAAGGCGCCCCAACAGGTCATGTTTTCAGGCTCTCCATTATTTTGTACAGGTGATTTGATCAGTTTCACTGCCTTAGTAATTACCACAGCCATTTCATCTGAGGGAAATCCTGAAAACATGACCTGTTGGGGCGCCTTGAGGACTGGAGTTGAGAAACACTGATCTAAGGTCCCTAATTCACATTCTAGGCCAATTTAGACAGGATCTAATTAACTTACCAGCTTGTCTTTAAAGCGTGGGAAGAAACCTGAGTACCCAGAGCAAACCCACACAAGCACAGGGAGAACATACAGACTCCAGGCAGGTAGTGTCATGGATGGGATTCAAACCAGCAACCTGAGTGCTGTTAGGTGGAAGGGCTAACCACTACACCACTGTGCTGTCACAGGGACCTCACTAGATCTGGAAGTTCCAGTTGTTCGCAGAGCTGCACACCAGGATTAAAAAAAGGCCTGCCCAAATTCAAAAAGTCCAGCCGCCATTTTCGGTAGCTTCAGGGCAAAAATCCCAATAAGTGTATATTAATTGGTTTGTGCAAAAATTATAGCTTTATACACAAACTATGGTATATATGCTGGACTTTATTTAGCTATAGACACTATACTGCAATGGCAGTGATCAGTGACTTATAGTGGGACTGTGATAGGATGGCGGGCAGTCTGGCGCTAACAGACACTATCTGGGAGGGTCACTAACTTACTCTGGCAACACTATTAACTTCTACCATAGCTCCCAACTGTCCCTGATTTCAAGGGACTGTCCCTAATTTGGAACAAAGTCCCTCTGTCCCTGAGGCTGTATGAATATGCAAGTTGAGGGTCTGCCTCTTCCAACCCACTAAAATCTAGAACTCACTAAAAATCAGGGGGAAGCATTCAAGCCTGCAACCAGCAGAACCCAGAACAGCCAAAAGAAATCAAACTTCACTCAACTGGCTACAGATGAGGCAAAAACGAAAATTTCCCTTAATCCTACTAGCAGCCTAACTAGGAGGGTGCTACAATAGCATGCCACAACTGCATGCATTGCACTCAGTTATGAAGTGCTTGCAGAGCGGCCCCATTTACTTGAATGGGTTGCACTTAGGAGGCATTGCGCCCACTAGGTGAACAAGCCCTTTAGCTGCAGAAATGCAGCTAAAGACATTCTTGGCTCTTTTTTTCTAAAACATACTGCACCAAGGCGCATAGTGCAGTGACATCATGCAGTTTGGTGCGTGCGAAAACGCGGCATGTTTGCCAATGCGTAGGGGTGTCATTAAAAATTAATAAATGGCATCCCCATGTGTCTGCAAAAGTGCAGCATGTTTTCTCTGTGAGTCGGGAATGTATAACATTTTGTGTGTGTTCCTCACCCACACATGTGAACTTATTCTTAAGTGGTACTAAAGCCTCCTCTCATTTACAGCCAAGGAAACTGCCATCTTACCTTCTGTTTGATCATCAGCTGTCATGGTGCACATGTTATCAGCAGGGATGAGCTCAAGCAATGCCGGTTTTATAAGGGGGAAAAAGGGGCAACTGCCCTGGCCCCCCCTTTAAGAAGGGGCTCCCCTCTATACAAAAACTATATAAAACAATATATAAAAAATGTATAAAAAAATAAATAAAAAATTATAATAAAATATATAATAGTAAAAAATTACTTTCCTTTATTAAATTTATAGTTTAATAAATGTATTATGCCTGCCATCATCTGTAAAAGTTTTTACTCTTGACTGGTATATTGTATCATTTTAAAAACATACATTTGTGCTCATAAGTTTACTTATTATTTCTTGGCCATTTTTCAGAGAATATGAATGATAATACAAAAACATTTCTTTCACTCATGGTTAGTGTTTGGCTGAAGCCATTTATTATCAATCAATAGGGATGAGCCCGCGGTTCGAGTACTTTAGATTCGAACATCAGGTGTTTGTTCTAAAAGGAATTGAACATATGGGGCGTTCGCGGAAAATTAGAGCGCTGCGGAATGCCCCATAATGCACTGCGAGATCGCATTGCTGTATGATGATTGGCCAAAGCATACACCTGACCTGCATGCTTTGGCGAATCACAGTGCACTGCACTGCTGAGAGAGCCATAATCGGCCAAAGGCAGAGTGCCTTTGGACAATCATGGCCCAGGGAGACTAATGCCCTGTACACACGGTCGGACTTTCCGACGAAATATGTGCGATTCAGACCGTGTGTGGGCTCCATCGGACTTTTTCCATCGGAATTTCTGACACACAAAGTTTGAGAGCAGGCTATAAAATTTTCCGACAACAAAATCCGTTCGCGTAAATTCCGACCATGTGTGGACAATTCCGACGCACAAAGTGCCACGCATGCTCAGAATAAATTAGGAGACGAAAGCTATTGGCTACTGCCCTGTTTATAGTCCCGACGTATGTGTTTTACGTTACCGCGTTCAGAACGATTGGATTTTCCGACAACTTTGTGCGACTGTGTGTATGCAAAACAAGTTTGAGCAAACATCCGTTGGAAAAAATCCATGGACTTTGTTGTCAGAATGTCCGATCAATGTCCGATCGTGTGTACAGGGCATATATATATATATATGAGTCTTCCACTCCTCCATGATGACATCATAAAGCTGGTGGAGGTTAGAGACCTTGTGTTCCTCCTCCACCTTCTGTTTGAGGATGCCCCACAGGTGCTCAATAGGGTTTAGGTCTGGAGACATGCTTGGCAAGTCCATCACCTTTACCCTCAGCTTCTTTAGCAAGGCAGTGGTTGTCTTGGAGGTGTATTTTGAGTCATTATCATGTTGGAATACTGCCCTGCGGCCCAGTCTCCGAAGGGAGGGGATCATGCTCTGCTTCAGTATGTCACAGTACATGTTGGCATTCATGGTTCCCTCAATGAACTGTAGCTCCCCAGTGCTGGCAGCACTCGTGCAGCCCCAGACCATGACCATCCCACTGCCATGCTTGACTGTAGGCAAGACACACTTGTCTTTGTACTCCTCACCTGGTTGCCGCCACACACGCTTGACACCATCTGAACCAAATAAGTTTATCTTGGTCTCATCAGACCACAGGACATGGTTCCAGTAATCCATGTCCTTAGTCTGCTTGTCTTCAGCAAACTGTTTGTGGGCTTTCTTGTACATCATCTTTAGAAGAGACTTCCTTCTGGGATGACAGCCATGCAGACCAATTTGATGCACTGTGTGGTGTATGGTCTTAGCACTGACAGGCTGACCACCCACCCCTTCAACCTCTGCAGCAATGTTGGCAGCACTCATACGTCTATTTCCCAAAGCCAACCTCTGGATATGACGCTGAGCACGTGCATTCAACTTATTTGGTCGACCATGGCGAGGCCTGTTCTGAGTGGAACCTGTCCTGTTAAACCGCACTATGGTCTTGGCCACCATGCTGCAGCTCAGTTTCAGGGTCTTAGCAATCTTCTTATAGCCTAGGCCATCTTTATGTAGAGCAACAATTCTTTTTTCAGATCCTCAAAGAGTTATTTGCCATGAGGTGCCATGTTGAACTTCCAGTGACCAGTATGAGAGAGTGAGAGCCATAACACCAAATTTAACACACCTGCTCCCCATTCACACCTGAGACCTTGCAACACTAACGAATCACATGACACAGGGGAGGGAAAATGGCTAATTGGGCCCAATTTGGACATTTTCACTTAGGGGTGTACTCACTTTTGTTACCAGCAGTTTAGAAATTAACCACTTCAGCTCCAGAAGAATTTACCCCCTTCCTGACCAGAGCACTTTTTGTGATTCGGCACTGCATAGCTTTAACTGACAATTGCGCGGTCGCGACGTGGCTCCCAAACAAAATTGACATCCTTTTTTTCCCACAAATAGCACTTACTTTTGGTGGTATTTGATCACCTCTGCGTTTTTTTATTTTTTGCGCTATAAACAAAAAAATGGTGACAATTTTGAAAAAAAAACGCATTATTTTTTACTTTTTGCTATAATAAATATCCCCAAAAAATATTTAAAAATTTTTTTTTTCCTCAGTTTAGGCCGATACATATTCTACATATTTTTGGTAAAAAAAAAAAAAATCGCAATAAGCATTTATTGATTGGTTTGCGCAAAAGTTATAGCGTCTACAAAATAGGGGATAGTTTTATGGCATTTTTATTGATAATTTTTTTTTTTTACTAGTAATGGCGGCAATCAGCGATTTTTATCGTGACTGCAACATTATGGCGGACATATCGGACAATTTTGACACATTTTTGTGACCATTGGCATTAAACAGCGATCAATGCTAAAACATTGCATTGATTACTGTAAAAATGTCACTGGCAGTGAAGGGGTTAACCACTAGGTGGCGCTGTAGGGGTTAAGTGTGTCCTAGGGAGTGTTTCTAACTGTGGGGGGGGGGGGGCTGTGTGTTATACTACACTGATCGCCGCTCCCGATCACAGGGAGCAGAGATCAGTGACAGTGTCACTAGGCAGAACGGGGAGATGCTTGTTTACATTAGCATCTCCCCGTTCTTCCTCACCGTGAGACGATTGCGGGCATCCCTGAGGACATCGGGTCCGCGGGACCCGCGATCGGCGCGCGCGAGCTGCCTCTTAAAGGGCAAGGTACAGGTACGTTAATCTGCCTGTACATGCCCTTCTGCCGCAGTATATCTGTGTGAGGCAGTCAGGAAGCAATTAATGGCTGTGTGTTGAGTTATTTTGAGGGGACAGCAAATTTACACTGTTATACAAGCTGTACACTCACTACTTTACATTGTAGCCAAGTGTAATTTCTTCAGTGTTTTCACATGAAAAGATATAATAAAATATTTACAAAAATGTGAGGGGTGCACTCACTTTTTGTGACATACTGTTTATATATAGATACATATATATAATGTTTAAGAGGCAATGGCCGGGGGAGAGTAGTATAGCTGGGCATGGGGGGGGCAGGACTGTTTTGCGGGAGTAGCTTGCGGGGGGGGGGGGGGGGGTGTTGCAGCCGCATTGGTGGCAGACATCTGTAGCAGGGGGTTGATCATGACATCTGCTGGTGGGGGGTGCATCTCAGGGGAGTCACGCAGGGACTTGCATCTTTCATCATGGTTGTCCACAATGACATGTGCAATTTCATGGTGGGCAAGGGAATCATCTTGTTTGCAATGCGATCTGTCATGCGGTCTGTCATACAATCTGTCCTTTGTATGTCATGCGATCTGTCATTTGTATGTCATGCGATCGATATTTTTTCTTTAATGCGATCTGTCATTTTTCTGTCATGCTTTCATTTCAATAGGGGTTCTTTTCTGTTTTCTGGCTTGGCAAGGCCACAGGCTGAGCTTCGGGGGGAGGGGGGGGTGTCGACAGTAGGTTCAGCTTGCTGATACAATGTACTCATGGTCGTGCGGCTGTGGTAGGGATGTAGGGGCTCTGACTGCATGGATCAGTTGCCAAAAGGGGGGGGCACCCCCTTACCCCCCTACCCCCATCCGGCTCTGAGCCATGTTGACTGCCATGGGTTGGTTTCAGTCATGCTCGTTGGGTGTTCATGGTCTCCATCATTGAGTACGGTACTGTTCGTCATTTCAGTATTTTCTGCCCGCATTCATTTCTGTTCATGGTTTGATGTCTGCTTGCTTCACTGCCGGTACTTGTGATATTGTTTCAGGTGGATTTCAGCATTTCACGCAAAATCAGCAAGGTGCGTGTGTATGCCTCTTCTTTCACGGGTTTTTCAGTTAGATTCAGTTACGTTTCAGGGTCTGTCACGTCTACAGATCCGTACAGGCTGAGGTTTCATTTTTAAGTGATTGCTGGACCACAATCTTCTCGCTTGTACATCATACGTCATACGTTGCACTATCACCCATTTCATTCATATCTACCCACCATGATCTGTGGGTATCGTAGCCCTGAGTGTTCATTGTTAATTGCCTGTCTTTGCGCTGCAGGTTTCTCGGGCTCACTCATTCCATACACCTTAGGATGGATTGGTCACTTGTGTCATTTCACGCACTGTTGGTCTGTCACCATTTCACACACAATTGTACTTAGTAGGGCACGTAGGGGTGTTCTTGGTAGTACGGTTGTTTTGTTCTTATTGTCTGAGTTTGTTTTTTCCTTAGATATCGTTATGTGTCACGTATCGGAGAGCGACGAGTTCGCGTTCATCCAACCTTCCCCTTGTAGGAGGGTGGGGGCATGGCAGCTCACCATCATTAAGGAGTTGGATTGTACCTAGGCCTGTTGCAGAGCTTTGTCGCAAGGTTATTTCTTTCCCAGCTATGGCTAGGAAAGCGGAACTCTTTAGGTTGTTGTTTCCATCTCCTTCTCAACCATTGCCATCTACCAGCGTGGAACACGCTTCTGTGCACTACTCTTTAACGCAGATACATGCAATGTTAAATACATTCTCTACCTCCATGCTGCAGTTGCAGGATAGGATGGAGGTGATTGAAGCCTGCTCAGTTAGTGCTGTAGTGTCAGCCAGTGCTGGCGTGTCAGCTGCTCCCCAAGCTCCTGCTCTTCCAAGCCCAGCTACAGGTAATTAAATAAATAGGGGGCGCTAAGGACTAAAATATAATAATTTAAAGTGAAAAAAACAAAAATAAACTTACTTAAATATCATAATTACTACGGAATTAAATAAAATAAAATTGTTGGCAGTAGAGTTAGTACATGACCTACAAAAAACAATACATTGATAACGGTGCTGGTGATACATTTTCACAATAACAGTGAATACTATTCTAAAGTGAAGTGATATCTTCCAATATGTGCCAAATTCTTGCCGCTGATATAAAAAGTTCCGTCACCAAAAGAAAGAAGAGAATACACCTTGAAGTAATAGATATCTGCTTACCAGATACCAATGACCCCTTTAATTAAAAAGAGAGTCACTAGCACTTATGCAGGATTGTGCCTGCTCACTTGGACGGCTGGACAACTGGATGATGCCTTAGGCATGGACCCCTCCGGTCCCAATCGTTCAAGAGAAGGATATATGGGAAACAAACAAAGTCTCCATAGTGTAAAACCATTTATTAAAATGTTAAAGTAACATTAAAAAGCCAAATGGCCACTTACATTGGTAGGTGCCTACCCGGCACTGGGGCTGCTCGTTTGTCAGGGTAAGATTGGTGTCAGAGACCCATCACATTGCATCACGGACGGCGTGCGTTCCACCCGGCACGAGAGACAACCAGATAATCCGGATGTAGGTAAGCAAACACGTGACCACGTAACGCTCCGACGTACGTTTCGTTATGAACGTCTTCAGGGAAGCGTGCGTTGGTCACTAGGTTACGAGCTTATATCGAAAAAAAGGCGGGTAAATATGGACGTGACAAAAAATCTCCCGTTCGTATCAATAAAAAGGGAGATTTTTTGTCACGTCCGTATTTACCCGCCTATTTTTTAACACCAGAGTTAAATGCCCCTTTAGCTGCGCATAAGAGGGAAGGTCTGACCAAAGTCATCACTTTTTTGGGGATCACGCTTGATTCCAATTTCATGGTTGTTAGTCTGCCCTTGGGGAAGTTGGTTAGGATACGCCAGACCATTCATGTGTGCGATCTCCAGTCTATTCCAAGAAGGAATTGCAGTCTCTTTTGGGGATGCTAAATCACGCCATGAGAATCATCCCTCAGTGTAGGGCATTTGTGTCCAGATTGCTGGCCCTTCTTCCCCAATATCAGGATTCTGACTCGGCTGTCAAGCTACCAGCAGATGCCCGAGCTGATCTAATCATGTGGGATCGGTTCCTGTGTGACTGGAATGGAATCTCTATGTTTATCCCGCAGCCAACAGATAGTTCTCCCAGAGTGTTTTCGGACGCCGCCGCTTCAGTTGGTTTTGCGGCCATTTTTGGCCATGAATGGTTGGCCAGCCGTTGGCCCCCAGAGGTTTTCCATCTGCCGAAGTTTGCTCTTACTTCAGCTTTGTTTGAAATCTATCCGATTCTGGCAGCAGCAGTCACATGGGGTCCAGTTTGGTCAGGCAAGTTGGTCATATTCTTTATGGATAATTTGGCCACAGCAAAAATTGTCAATAAAGGTAGATCGGGGTCCCTTCTGATCAGTCTTTTATGCGTAGGTTGACATGGCTGGGCTTGAGGTACAAGTTTCATTTTTGGGGTGAGTTTATCAGTGGGGATCTCAACAGTGTGGCTGATGGTTTTATCCCGTCTCTACATGCCTCAATTTTTCTTACAGCATCCGGTAGCAGAACAGACGGGCCAGCTAGTTCCCCCTTACTCGCTATTAGTCATGGATTGAACACATTCTGGACTCAGGCGATCGATCTGGCCATTAGGTCTTTATCCAGGAATATGCTGAAAGTGTACACGAGGGGTTGGAAGACTTTCCTCAGGTTTACGTCTTTATACCCTTGTAGTTGCCCTGGGGATATCAACTGTGTCATGTCTTTCACTGCGTTTCTGCCACAGTGAGTTGGCATTGTCTGCTAGTACCTTCAAGCTATATTTGTTGGGTATTCAGCATTTCAGGTCCCTGCATACGCCTGACAGTCCATCCATTTTTGCGGCTCACCTTCTGAAAGCCATGCTAAGGGGTATAAAGAGGACTCAAGGGAGATCTCAGTTGTCTCGGCAACCTATCACCAGCCAGATTTTCCGTGATATGTCAGACGTACTGTCTCCTTTCCCTTTTGGCGCAGGTCCCAGCCTAGTGCTCAAGGCAGCTATTTATCTCAGTTTCTTTGGGTTTCTCCAACTCGGGGAAGTGTCTCAAGCTAGCGGTCATGCTCCTGTTCTGCTCAGAGGTAGTCTCACCAGATTCCCTGAGCATTACAAGTTACAGCTTCCCAACAACAAGAATAGACACACTTGCCATGGGTTTGTGGTGAAATACTACCGAACAAACAGCAATTGGTGCCTGGTTGAAGTGCTTGACGCTCTTTGCAATCTGTTTGTAGCAACCCCTTTAAATAGCCCTCTGCGCCTCTTTCCCACTCATCCTATTACTTTGAAACAATTTATTTCTTATGTTAGGATCTTACTCGCCAACTTAGGTTTAGATCCAAAGTGTTTCTCTGGACATTAATTCAGGATCAGGGCAGTGTTTGCATCTTCTAAACAGGGGGTCCTGTCTTACATTATCAAGTACATGGGGTGCTGGAGGTCCTCCTGCTATAGCAGGTACATTCCCGAACCTCATACGGAAGTTAGCAGGGCGTTCGCTACTTTATTGGATTAATTGTTATCTATGTTCATTAAAGCTTTCATACTTTACCTACCTTTGTGCCTTTTGCCCTCTTTTAGGCGTACCGACTTGCGAGACCAAGGCACACTGCAGGTCTTGGTAGTTAGGGTTACTGCATGTCACAAGTGAAGACTCTGACTACAAGTTAGAAGGCTGGCCAGAAGCCAGCCTGGGTTTGTAGGAGGAGTCTAGGGGGGTATTTATCCCTCTTCCTCTTGCAGGTCCCTCATCGGCTCGTCTTCCTGGTTCCCAACCTCCCGTTCTCCAATTTCATTTCATTCACAGCACATATTTCTCATACTTCTATTCAGGGTATGCCCTCTTTTAGGTGTACCGACCTGCGAGACCAAGGCACACCACAGGTCTTGGTAGTTAGGGTTACTGCATGTCACAAGTGAAGACTCTGACTACAAAATATATATATAGTAACGCTCTGCATTCAGTGTAGCCTATATCTACAGTGCATTCCGTGGTGTACAGTTGTTAATACAGTGCAAGCGGTGTACACAGTATCTAATACAGTGTGTACAGTTTTTACTACACTTCAGGTGGTGTACACAGTATACAATACAGTGCAGCTGTTGTACACTTTCTAATACACTTCAGGCGGTATACACAGTATCTAATACAGTGTAGTGTTCTTTTGCAAAACAAAAAAATACATCATGTCTGGAAGGCCACCAAGGAGAGGCAGACGCTCACAGGCCACTAAAAGAGGGTAATCAGCCTCTGTGTCTACAGTCAACAATGGTGGTCATGGACATGGTGCATCCTCTGCAGGTGTCCATGGGGCACGCTTGTCCTTTTTTGCTACTGCTGGCCGTGTTATTGAGCCACAATATGCAGAAAAGTTGGTTGGGGGGATAATGAAGCCGTCCTCTTCCTCCTCTTCCCAGGCTCAGTTTGTCTTCCAACGCAGGAGCGGCCTATTCCACCGGCTCCTTGTCCACCGTCACTCGTTCTGTAGCCCTCATGCACAGAGGAGTCACCAGAATTATACAACCACAGTGTCGGTTATATGCTGCTGGAGGATGCGCATCGATTTGAAGGTTCTGATGATGGTTCCCAGGTTGAGGAAGGGAGTAATGTGAGCCTAGAGAGAGGGCGTGCCACAGAAGGACAAGAAACTGGCAGTCTTGTTTCACAGCAGGGCCCGTTCCTGCTCAAAACAAGAGTAACTGTGAGGGCTTACAGTGTGGCTCCACCAAAACCAAAGGCCCAATTTTTCTGCCCCTGTTTAACAGGGGCATGTAATTACAACTTTTGATACAATATTTCACAGCAGGGACCGTTTCTGCGCTCAGCAAGAGTAACTGTGAGGGCTTGCAGTGTTCTGGTACCACCAACACCTAAGGCCCAATTTTCTGCAGAGTATATAGGGCAGGCCGTATAGTATATATACTGCTGTTCAGAGTATATAGGGCCTGGGGGACCCCCACAACATTTTTTCTTTACATTTTGGTGCAAGGTTCCCCTTAATATCCATACCAGACCTGAAGGGCCTGGTATGGATTGGGGGGGACATCCACGCCATTTTTTTTTTGGTATTTTTATCTATATTGCTGGGATCCGACAATACATTACAGCCGTGAGTAGTTTTAAATGACATTTTTTCCTTTAGAAATGTCATTTTGCTGTGGCACTCTTATATGGGAAAGATGCACTACTTTACAGGCATACTAAGGACACCCCCCAGGCATGATATTTAAAGTGGATGTAAACACGAAATTTTTTATTTTTTTTTTATATCATACTGTAGAATATAAGATTTGCTATCATTTGAGCCCAGTCTTGCCACACCGAGTTAATCCATCTCTGAGCAATCCCCTTTTATTGTTCAGTGAGACAATTTTTGACAAACTGAGAAAAATTTTGTCAAATCCTCCCCCTTGCTGTGAGTGACAGGTGATTTACATCTCGTGCACTAGCCTAAGAGACATGCAGTATTTTTAAATTCTCTCCCCCACTCCTTTCTTCAGCAGCTCTGCAAGAATTGGCTGTTCCACACCTCACCATGATTTGGCATACTGAAGTCATGTGGTTACTTTCCTGTCTTTTCACTGGATGTTAGAGATCATAGCAGAAGTTCAGCAGAAGTTCAGTGTTAGAAATACACAGGAGAAATGCATATTGACAAGGGAAGTGTAGAGGTGGGCGGGGAGTCTACTGACATCACGACTCCACCCACCGAGCTCCAGACAACAGACCCACCCACAGAATATGCAGTTTTTTGGGTCTAATAACAGAGAGAGGGGAGACATTTGACAGGTAAAGATACATGCAGGAGGCATTGCATTGATACATGTCCCCTGGGGCAGGACCCAGGTCCCCAAACACTTTTTTATGGCAATAACTTGCATATAAGCCTTTAAAATTAGCACTTTTGATTTTTCATATTTGCATCCCATATGCCCTGTACACACGATCGGACTTTCCTACAACAAAACCGTGGATTTTTGTTGGAAAGATGTTGGCTCCAACTTATCTTGCATATACACGGTCACACAAATGTTGGCCAACAATTACGAACGTAGTGACGTACAAGGCGTACATGATGTCTCCATTACGAACACTAGTTTTACAAGACCGAGCGCTTCCGGCTCGTACTTGATTCCGAGCATGTGTGGACTTTTGCCCAACGGACTTGTGTACACACGATCGGAAAGTCCAACAACAAACATTTGTAAAAAGAAGGCTAATACCGCGCTTGACCTAAGAAGCAGAAATAGCAGCAACTAATATATGGAATACATACATATATACAAAATGGAAAAACAATAGCTTTTATGACGAAACGTATGTCAGCATGACGACATGCTGATGTCATCGCGCTGGACCTTCTGAGTGAACGGGCACTCGCAAGCCGGCCGGCTATTCGTGATCTTTTATCAATGTTGATTGTAAGTGCAACTTTTATCTTTTATAAATAAACCTTTTTAATGGTAATACACTATGGGAAGCTCCATTTTTGTTTTATCGGCCAATACTTGGTACCCACTTGGGAGATTCCATACATCCTAGCGGGTGTCGGCTCCACTGAGTCCCGGTTGATGTTTTGAGTTATCCATCTAGGATCCCCACAGTAAAGGCCCTGGCTGGGTGTATAGCCGCAAGCTGTAATTTGCTTGCCTTCTGGTAAGCGCATGTTTCTTACGATGATCAGCACTCAATGGTGGTGGAAGATTACATTTTATTGTCACAGCATTTTCATCAGATATAGAATATGTGTTTTGTATTTTTATTATCACCTATATTTTTATCACCTTTATTTTAATTTATTTTACATTCACTCATTTTTTTGGGTTGTCATTTATTATCTTGGATTTATCACATATATTATTACAATTCATTTCCATTTTTATTTTTATATTTAATCTTCACTTAATTTGTCCCACATTGGTTTATCACTATTAGGTGTATCAATCTTTAGCGCAGCTATTGTTTTTCCAATAGCTCATCCCTATCAATTAACTGTGTTTACTCTTTTTAAATCATAATGGCAACAGAAACTACCCAAATGACCCTGATCAAAAGTTTATATACCCTGGTGATTTTGGTCTGATAACATGCACACAAGTTGACACAAAGGGGTTTGAATGACTGTTAAAGGTAACCATCCTCACCTGTGATCTGTTTGCTTGTAATTAGTGTGTGTATATAAAAGGTCAATGAGTTTCTGGACTCTTGACAGACCCTTGCATCTTTCATCCAGTGCTGCACTGAAGTTTCTGTATTCTGAGTCAAGGGGAAAGCAAAATAATTGTCAAAGGGTCTGCGGGAAAAGGGAGTTGAACTGTATAAAACAGGAAATGAAAACATGTGGTGTGGCTGGTTCAAGATGCACAATAAGGAGGCACTTGAAGAAAGATGGGCTGCATGGTCGAGTCGCCAGAAGAAAGCCATTACTACACAAATGCCACAAAGTATCCCGCTTACAATACGCCAAACAGCACATAGACAAGCCTCAAACCTTCTGGCACAAAGTCATTTGGAGTGATGAGACCAAAATGTAGCTTTTTGGCCACAACCATAAATGCTACATTTGGAGAGGAGTCAACAAGGCCTATTATGAAAGGTACAGAGGGGGATCGCTGATGTTTTGGGGATGTGTGGGCTACAAAGGCACAGGAAATTTGGTCAAAATTGTTTGGCAAGATGAATGCAGTATGTTATCAAAAAATACTGGAGGAACATTTGCATTCATCAGCCAGGAAGCTGCTCATGGGATGTACTTGGACATTCCAACATGACAATGATCATAGGCGTGCGCACAGGGTGTGCCGGGTGTGCCTGGGCACACCCTAATCACCCCATGTGCATTAGCATTATCCAGGGGTGGCACCAGGTGGGTGGTTGGGGTGCCGGTGGCCAGTGTAAATGCCCCCATTATATTAAAGGCTAGGTTCAACTAGGAACACATTACACCTATACTTAGGATGTAAGGTAATATGCTCCCAATCAACTGTCTCCCACCATCAGAGCCTCCTCCCCGTGACAGCAGGTGGCGCTCATGTGTGTTTGAGCTTTGGGGTGCACACCCTAATGCAATAGGCTGCGCACTCCTATGACAATGATCCAAAACACAAGGCCAAGTCGACCTGTCATTGGCTACAGCAGGATAAAGTGAAGGTTCTGGAGTGGTCATCTCAGTCTTCTGACCTTAATATCATTGAGCCACTCTGGGGAGATCTCAAACATGCAGTTCATACAAGACAGCCCAAGAATTTACAGAAACTGGATGCTTTTTGCCTAGAGGAATGGGCTTTACCATCTGAGAAGATAAAGAGCCTCATCCCCAAATATCACAAAAGACTTCAAGCTGTCATTGATGTTAAAGGGGGCAATACACGGTATTAAGAACTGGGGTAAGTAAACATTTTTATCAGGGTCATTTGGGTAGTTTCTGTTGCCATTATGATTTAAAAAGAGTAAACGCAGTTGACTGATAATAAATGGCTTCAGCCAAACACTAACCATGAGTGAAAGAAAAGTTTTTGTGTTATCATTCATATTCTCTGAAAAATGGCCAAGAAATCATAAATTCTGCCAGGGTATGTAAACTTATGAGCACAACTGCATTTTGGCAGCTCAAGGGAACCACACGTGGTAGAGATTTACTAAGACTGTAGTGCAAAATCTGGTACAGCTCTGTATAGAAACCAATCAGCTTCCAGGTTTTATTGTCAAAGCCAAGTTGAACAGGATGAAGTCAGAAGCTGATTTGCTACCATGCACAGCTGCACCAGATTCTGAGTGCTCCAGTTTTAGTATATAATAGTACTTTAAGTCTCTTTTTTGTATTACTAAATGCCTCTTATAAACCCCTTTGTATCAGATCTCATGAATGTTATTTTCACGTATTAAGGCCCCATTCACACATGCAAATGGGGCTGACTGCGATTACCAATGGGAGACTCAACACGATCTCCTGTGTATAGCTGCAGATGGGAAGCCCCGCAATTGGAGGCTGACAGTGCCAACAGCTATTCTCATGTATTTGGTCATGCAGCGATAACCTGCAAATGACGAGCTCTGGATGGAGGCTGTCAATATCTAGGATCATCCACAGGTAATTGCTGCATGGGCAATTACATGCACACGGCCACAAATAACTGCCAGGTCTGTCAGCCTCCCATTGCTTTGAAGGGGGCTTTCCTCTTGCAGCTATTCACTGGAGACCCAGGTGAGTCTCACAACTAATCTCAGTTGGCCCCATTCGCAATGTAAATTGGGCCATAAAGTATAACTAAAAGCAAAACAAGACCTGTCAGTTTTTATTGCTGTCTGTATCCTGGTTAAGGAGATTTGTCCTGTTTACCGTTATCATTGAACGTGTAAGTAAAAGAAAATCCCCAATTTTGAGTTGTTCCCAGAAAAGTAATGGAGGGGAAATCTTCCAATGAGGACACTAGTTCGGGTTAACTGGGGGTCCCCAAGAAATTCCCCTAATTTGCAGGGATTTCCTCGCACTTCCTGTTTGGCTGTGGAAAAGGAAGTGAAAGGAAATCTCCACAATGGCACACAGATGGCGAAAAAAAAATTGACAGGGGTTATAACACTCCCTTGCGCTATCCAAAATGAAAGAAAAAGTTTTGCCTATAGCTCTAATTTAAACCGAATTTATGGGATTATGTATTTTGCATACTTACATTGGGCTAACTTGGCCAAATGTAACTATGCATATGTGGTGCCTGATTGGCCCCTATGGAAGCTGTATATCACTGTGGTAACCCGTACTACTACTGTGATGGCTGCAATCTTCAGGTGCCAAGCTAGTGTAACCATTGGAAGATTTCCCTTCTATTATTGTTCTGGGGGCAATCTGAAATTTGTGATTTGCTTTTACTTTCACTTTCAATGATTATGATAAACAGAACAAATTGAGAGGGTGAATCTCCCTAACAGGAGCAGAGGTAGCAATGAAAACCGGTGATAACAGGTGATAACAGGTATTCTAATCCATCTCCACTTCATCCAAAACGTAAAAAAAAAGTTATGCCTTTAGATACACTTTAAGCTTTAACTGCTTGCCGACCAGCCGCTGTCATTATTCTGCGGCAGGTCAGCACGATCCCATGAACCATCGTAGCTATAAGTCCGGCTCCCGGGATCGAGATAGCAGGTGTGCGCACGTGCCCGCTGCACTGAGGGGGTCGCGATGACCGCCGGCCACGAGCGATCGCTGGCACGAGAGACAGAACAGGGACGTGGCACACATATACCTGTTCTGTTCTGTGAGGAGAGACAGATCGTGAGTTCCCAATAGCTAAGAACCACGATCTGACATTTCCTCTAAGTCAGTCCCCTTCCCTTACAGTTAGAAACACACACAGGGAACACAGTTAACCCCTTGATCGCCCCCTAGTGTTAACCCCTTCCCTGCCAGTGACATTTTTATAGTAATCAATGCATTTTTATAGCACTGATCGCTGTATAAATGCCAATAGTCCCAAAAATGTGTCAAAAATGTCCGATGTGTCCGCCATAATGTCGCAGTCCCGATAAAAAAAAAAAAAAAAAAAATCGCAAATTGCCGCCATTACTAGTAAAAAAAAAAAAAATAATAATAATAATAAAAATGCTATAAATCTATCCCCTAGTTTGTAGACGATATAACTTTTGCGAAAACTAATCAATGTACGCTTATTGTGATTTTTTTTTTTTTTTTTTTTTTACCAAAAATATGCAGAATACATATCAGCCTAAACTGAGAAAAAAATTTGCTTTTTTTTTTTTTTTTTTAAAAAAAAAAAGGGGGATATTTATTATAGCAAAAAGTACAAAATATTGTGTTTTTTTTTCAAAATTGTCACTCTTTTTTTGTTTATAGTGCAAAAAAAATAAAAACTGCAAAAAAATATAAAAACAAATACCACCAAAAGAAAGCTCTATTTGTGGGAAAAAAAGGATGTCAATTTTGTTTGGGTGCAGCGTCACACGACCGCGCAATTGTCAGTTAAAGCGATGCAGTACCGAATCGCAAAAAATGGCCCAGTCATTTAGCAGCCAAATCTTCTGGGGCTGAAGTGGTTAAACACCTCAAACTGCTTCTGCTGCCCCATATGACACTGTACTCCTGAAACATCTAACATCACTTTGACTTTCCAATCTGCATGCATTTCCCAAGGCTATGACTCAGAAGGTACATCCCAGGAAAGTAGCATTTTCCGAAAGAAGTCATCAGTGGCAGCCTCCATATTTTTCTCAGTTCAAAGTTCCTTTAATAAGAAGAAATGCTGCCTACCGGAATTCACTTAAACTGAACTGTCATAACATAATCCAGGATTAAAGAGAATTGACAAAGGTTGTATATACATATTTTGCTAATATTTTCTTCCCAGAAGTCTTATTAAAAATAAAGTGTCAATGGTTTCTTGTGTGAACATGTATTTACCATACAGGCTGGTGTGGCTCTTAAGGTTTTTTTCCGCTCTTAACAGTAAAAAGAAGACAGTCATGTTTAAGCCTGTCTGTAGATCAACCTAGGTAAAATAGGATCTTCCATGACTAGAAGAAAAAATTAAAAGTCAACAGCTACAAATACTGTAGCTGCTAACTTATAATAAAAGAACACTTACCTGTCCAGGGAACCAGCGCTGTCTTCACCCGGGCTGGTTCTTCGCCGGCCTTTGGGTCCCCCTTGCTGGCATGTTAACTGTGGGAAGCCAGCTGTGACTCCTTGCCGCTTTAGAGCTGGTTCCATACTGCACTGCTGTGCTTTGAATGGTCCTGTAGCCTCCCGGGATGTGTGATGTGGCCCAAGAGGATGGGCTATTCAAGGGGAAGTGGGAGTGGGTACCTGCCAAAACCTGGTACCCGCTTCCCCACTAAAAAGTTCCAATAATGTTAAAAGAGTGGGGAAATTTAAAAGCGGAACTTCCCTCTGAGGGTGAAGTTCCACTTTTAAGTATTCTTTCCTCACCGTATTCCAGCAATTATTATTATCCAGGCGAATATTTCATAGCAGGAGCCATTACAAGGATGTCAGCTTTTAATACCATTGATGTTTTTGAATATTGCCAGAATCTCTATAATGAAGAGCACGTATGATTTAAACAGGGCATGGGCTGAATTATAGGGAACATGTGAAATACACTTCCCTCAAATGTGTCACTTGATCAGAGTTTGACAGCCCCAGAACCTGCATAAGTCATACAGTAAGTGCCCCTTATTAAACAAATTAATTTTACTTGCTGTACCAATGGTTGACATGGCTTCATTGCATAGGACCTCGGATGGGTTAAATGATTCAACATCTAATAAGGAGTAGTTGGAATTTTTTAATGGGGTAGGTTTTAAATTACATGAGCTAGTTTTAAAAAGGAAAAGACAGAAAATGAATTTATTAGAAAAGAAAATAGCAGCATTAAAGTCTAAATTGGATCCCATCAAAGAGTCTCAACCGTGGAAAGATTTTAAATATAAATAAAAAATTAGAAAAGGTCGAAATAAAAATAAAAAAATAAAAAAAATTTAAAATGTCATAGAGATATTGGAGATTTTAAGAATAACTCTATTTATTTATGGCAAAATTCAGCAAACACTTCCAGTATAGGTAATATAAATATGGAGGGTTCAGAGACCTTAAAGGGGTTGTAAACCCTCGTTTTAAAAAACAAAAAACAAACATATACTTCCCTCCACTGTGCAGTTCGTTTTGCACAGAGTGGCCCCAATCCTCCTGTTCTGGGGTCCCTCAGCGGAGCTGGTGGCTGCTCCCCGCATTGAGTGTCCACATTGGAGAAGCGCTCTCCCTGGTGGACATCCGTGTGGGTCACTCCCGAGTCGATTCACACAGAATGCAGGAATCGGTGCCACCCCCCATTGCCACATCATTGAATTTGATTGACAGCAGCGGGAGCAAATGGCTGCACTGCTATCAATCTATCCAATCAGGACATGAGACACCAGCTAGTGCTGGTGTGCTCGTTCCCGGCCGGAGAAAGATCAGGGTCAGGTAAGTAAAATGGGGGCTCGGGGGGCTGCAGCACCACAGAAGGTTTTTCACCTTAATGCATAGAATGCATTAAGGTGAAAAACCATGAGGGTTTACAACCCCTTTAATCATACCTACAGTATCTCACAAAAGTGAGTACACGCCTCACATTTTTGTAAATATCTTATTATATCTTTTCATGTGACAAAACTGAAGAAATTACACTTTGCTACAATGTAAAGTAGTAAGTGTGCAGCTTGTATAACAGTGTAAATTTGCTGTCCCCTCAGAATAATTCAACACACAGCCATTAATGTCTAAACTGCTGGCAACAAAAGTGAGTACACCCCTAAGTAAAAATGTCCAAATTGGGCCCAAGTAGCCATTTTCCCTCCCCGGTGTCATGTGACTCGTTAGGGTTACAATGTCTCAGGTGTGAATGGGGAGCAGGTGATTTAAATTTGGTGTTATCACTTTCACTCTCTCATACTGGTCACAGGAAGCTCAAGATGACACTTAATGGCAAAGAACTCTCTGAGGATCTGAAAAAAAGATTTGTTGCTCTACATAAAGATGGCCTAGGCTATAAGAAGATTGCCAAGATCCTGAACTGAGCTGCAGCCCGGTGGCCAAGACCATACAGCAGTTTGAAAAGGACAGGTTCCACTCAGAACAGGCCTCACCATGGTTGACCAAAGAAGTTGAAATGCACGTGCTCAGCGTCATATCCTGAGGTTGATTTTGGGAAATAGACATACGAGTGCTGCCAGCATTGCTGCAGAGGTTGAAGGGGTGGAGGGTCAGCCTGTCAGTGCTCAGACCATAAGACACACACTGCATCAAATTGATCGGCATGGCTGTCATCCCAGAAGGAAGCTACTTCAAAAGATAATGCAGAAGAATGCCCACAGTTTGTTGAAGACAAGCAGACTAAGGATATGGATTACTGGAACCATGTCCTGTGGTCTGATGAGACCAAATTAAACTTATTTGGTTCAGATGGTGTCAAGCGTGTGTGCCAGCAACCAGGTGAGTCAAGCATGGTGGTGGAAGTGTCATGGTCTTGGGCTGCATGAGTGCTGCCGGCACTGGGGAACTACAGTTCATTGAGGGAACCATGAATGCCAACATGTACTGTGACATACTGAAGCAGAGCATGATCCCCTCCCTTCGGAGACTGGGCCGCAGGGCAGTATTCCAACATGATAACGACCCCAAACACGCCTCTAAGACGACCACTGCCTTGCTAAAGAAGCTGAGTGTAAAGGTCATGGACTCGCCAAGCATGTCTCCAGACCTAAACCTTATTGAGCATCTGTGGGGCATCCTCAAACGGAAGGTGGAGGAGTGCAAGGTCTCTAACATCCACCAGCTCCGTGATGTCATGGAGGAGTGGAAGAGCACTCCAGTGGCAACCTGTGAAGCTCTGGTGAACTCCATGCCCAAGAGGATTAAGGCAGTGCTGGAAAATAATGGTGGCCACACAAAATATTGACACTTTGGGCCCAATTTGGACATTTTCACTTAGGGGTGTACTCACTATTGTTGCCAGCGGTTTAGACATTAATGGCTGTGTGTTGAGTTATTTTGAGAGGACAGAAAATTTACACTGTTATACAAGCTGTACACTCACTAATTTACATTGTAGCAAAGTGTCATTTCTTCAGTGTTGTCACATGAAAAGATAAAATATTTACAAAAATGTGAGGGGTGTACTCACTTTTGTGAGATACTGTATGAGAAATGTTGTACCCCCAAATCCACCAGCCCCTAACACCCCAATTAGAAGAGCTAATCCAGGTAAAAATAAGGGAATGAGAGGGAGCGGTACTTTTAGAGGGAGGGGACAACAGCCAGTTGCCCATCCAAATAACCATTATAGACCAAATAATTACTCGTCCCAACCAGTGTACATGTCTAACAGGTACGTACCCCTAGCCCAATTTAATGAATGGGAGAACTCTCAACCCCCACGATCACCTTTTTTATGGATGGAGGGGGGGCATGGATTTTGGGGCAATCATGCATTCAGAGGGAGGCTCCACTTTACCCATATCCCCATCAGAGAGGATGGTCGGGGGGGGGGGGGATCCACTAATGAATCCGAGACCCACACCCACATAAATGAAGGAAATGAGAAGGGGAGAAGAGAATGCAGAGCAGGACGGGGGATCCAAAAAAAAGAAGGCGGGAAATGGATTAACTGGCATCTATAATTTGATGGGGGTTGATCTAACACACAAAGAGATCAATGTACTAACTCAGGATTAAAATGCGGAATAAAAAAAATTAGAAAATTTGATGTCTATGTAGACATCTATAAATATATAAGGAAATTGAACCTTAAAAAATACTTTCTGGGTCGGAATACCGGAGGTAGCTACAGTACAAATATCGCCGCAAATGGAAAAGATATTGGAAAAAACAAATCTCTATCTAATGCACCTGTACCAGCTAATCAACATGTTGAAGTGTTTAAAAATTTGGTTATAAGAGATCTAGAAAATGTAGTGCCTAAACAACATGTGTATCCTAAATATGTCCAAGATGGTACTGAACAATTAGAAAACCGTAAAGATGTGATTGTCAGACCAGCGGGGGGGGGGGGGGGGGGGGGGTAGTCATAATGAATAAACAGTTCTATCACACTCAATTGGCCACTATGTTGGCAGATAATGACACACATAAAAAAATTGATAGAGACTACCTACTAAACCCTACTAATCAATATAAAACTGGACTAACATCATTAGTTGAAATTGGATACCAACAAAGAGTCTTGAACAAGAAGGAGAAGAAATATCCTGTAATAAATTTAACCGTGGGTTGACTATCAGGGAACTTGGCTCTATACAGTAATTTATTGCGAGTCTGAAACGTGTTCGGGATTAAGCACACAGCATTCAATTAGGGTCATCTAGGCTGCCGGAGAGACGAGAAGGGGTTGTTAAACAACTATTATCTAGAAATAAGAGAGCGCATAGCTAATACCCTATCATCCGGTGTTTGTGCTGACAGTTGTTGTAACTATCCAAGTTTCTAAACTATGCACATAGCATATGTGGTTTTAAAAGTTTTGCATCAATAAATCACTTTTCGGAATCACGCTATAGGGCTGCAATTTGTTTTATGAGATCATAGCATCATCTTTTGGATCTCTGTGTGAGGACGATTGGGAAGTGGATACTACAGATGGAACGATCAGCGGGATGAGCCAATCATTCCCTGATGTCCAGGTACAGATAACCCATAGTCATCCAGCATTGTTACTAACAGCCCATGAGAAGGGCGATCAGGTGGTGGATACCACAGACGGAACGGTAAGTGTGCACTTCATAGGGAGTGGGATTCATATGCAGAGTGAGAGCGGGTGCCAGAGAGTCTATTGCACAGCGGAGCACTATTACTTTGATCCCCCTTGTGGAACTGTCTATTTATTTATTTATGACCAGCACTGCATTTATTTGCATGTTACATTGATTAAGGGAAGATGTAGGAGTGCTGTTTCTATTTGTCACATATATTGCTTGAGGATCTTTGTTTGAAGGTTTTTTTTAAAACAGCTGCCCACAGACTGGTTACAATTTTATTTCAATATTCATTTTATTGCTTTGGGTTTAATAAGTGCTTATTTTAACTGTGCCCTCAAGCACTTGCTGGTGTGGGCGTCCATATACACTGTCTATTATATTGCATGGAATATACAAATTTTAAGAATTGGGTAATGTGCTAGCCTGCCAACACCCTAGATAACATTGTAAGGAAAAAATGCAGGGAAATGCACTGAGTGAACGCCCCCTTGGACTTTAAAGGGTAGGAAAGAATAGATAGGAAGTAGATGAGTATAAAAGGCACAAAAAATGCCAACTTTATGTACAAAAATACAGTGATTTATAAAGATAAAGTGATTTATAAGAGAAATTCAAAATCATATACAATACAAAAATTCACCAATGATAGAACATCAAGATTTGTTACAAAATATATATCACCCAAAGCTGGTAATCCAAAGTGTTACTCATGATGAGTTGAACTCAATTTGAATTTCACAGCATATATCCCGACATGTTTCAGAAAATCAAATTGACGTGTACTTTTTCTTCTTCAGGGAAAATTTATAAATGGGTATATTATTGTTGTATCTGTAACACAAATGTGTATATTTATAATACAAACGTAATATTTGTAGTGTAGGCATCAACAATATGGTTCAGAGCCTAATTATATCGTATTACAAAAATGATGTAAAAAATACTTACTCCTTTTTAATACCTACTCCTTTTGTTATGATTGTTTCCACAGTGGCTAGACTTGTTTTCCGCTGTGAAACCAGGCGTCCATTGTGAATGCATCTCGCTCTCCAGCCCATGGACTCACGGATAACCTCTACGCCGTGTTTATGGATTCACGCAGCCAGCCTGTATTCTCCTTTCTGTTTTTATCCTTTTTCTGCTCAATGAGTCAATGATATATATGTAAGTATTTTTTACATCATTTTTGTAATATGATACAATTAGGCTCTGAACCATATTGTTGATGACTACACTACAAATATTACGTTTGTATTATACATATACACATTTGTGTTACAGATACAACAATAATATACCCATTTATAAATTTCCCCTGAAGAAGGAAAAGTACACTTCAATGCGATTTTCCGAAACATGTCGGGATATATGCTGTGAAATTCAAACTGAGTTCAACTCATCATGAGTAACACTTTGGATTACCAGCTTTGGGTGATATATATTGTGTAACAAATTTTGATGTTCTATCATTGGTGCATTTTTGTATTGCATACGATTTTGAATTTCTCTTATAAATCACTTTTGTATTTTTGTACATTAATAAAGTTGGCATTTTTTGTGCCTTTTATACTCATCTACTTCCTATCCATTCTTTCCTGCCCTTTAAAGTCCAAGGGGGCGTCCACTCAATGCATTTCCCTGCATTTTTTCCTTACAATATTGCATGGAATATGTTGGAAGAACAACAGCATAGTACCTTTATATACCGTGAACTATACATATGCATTATACCTGTCTATACCAGCAGGTGGCACTGCAGTATTATAGTTTGTATTTTGTGGAAATATAATGAGAGAAAGTGTTTGTCTTTCCTCACTGTGTACTTGTTTGTGTTCTTTTCCTGTTCCATGATAAAGATATCCTCAATGAAAAATACAGTAATTCTCTGCAAACAAGAAGCTTCCAGTGCATGATTTCAATACTCAGCTAATATGTTATGCACCCAGCAAACCCAGCAGGCACTCCAGCAGAACCCAGGCAACCCAGGCACCCAGCAGGCACTGGAAAAATAATTCTGCAAGTCTGTGCGTACAGTGAGTCAGTGAATACTGTATACAAGTTGCTGAAAGATGGCAAGCTGTTTAGATGTGAGGTTTAAAATTTCAAAGCTGAACAATGCCAATTACCAGCTGTGGAAGTTTAAACTAGAAATGATTCTAAGCAAGAATGACTTGTGGCAAGTGCTGAATACAGACAGACCCACAGACGAAGGACTTGGACAGGAAAGATAGACAAGCAAAAGCAACCATAAGCTTATTAGTGGAAGATGACCAGCTTATCCACATAAGAACAGAGAAAACAGCCAAAGGTATGTGGACTTACATTACAAAAGCTGCATGAGCCTTCTGTTTTTGCTACAAAAGTTATACAAGATGAGACTTGAAGAAGGCCAGCAAATGTGTGACCACGTGAAAGCTATGCTAGAAATCATAGAGCAGCTGCGAGCCATTGGAAAGGACATCAAAGATAACCATATTGTTTCACTGCTCTTCTGCAGACTTCCCGAGACATATACTGCTCTTATTAATGTTTTAGAAACCAGACCTGAGCAGGAACTGCCACAAGAATATGTCAAAAGCAAATTGATGAATATGACAAAGGGAAAGAAAATACACACCATGATGACATAGCTCTTAAGATGTACAAAGGCACAAAGTACAACAAAGAAATCAGAGCCTGATTTCGCTGTAAAAGGACCGGTCCACTTAAAAAAGGACTGTTCTATCTGGAAAGCCGAGCAGCGAAAGCTAGAGCTATTCACAAAAGAAAGAATCAAAGCAGCCACAAAGGAAACTGCAGACACATCATGGAGTGGCACCTTTAAAGTGACACAGAGCACAAAGCCATATAGCTGGTGCATAGACTCAGGAGCGACAAGCCACATGACTAGCGATGAGACCTTATTCACAAACAGTGATTACAGTGCAAAAGACAATTTTCCTAGCAAACAGGAAAAGCATCAGTTCAAAAGGTAAAGGCCAGAGCTTCCTGAACTGGATTGCACCACAAGGCAAGCAGAGTATCCTTGTATAGAAAGTGCTGTATGTTCCAGAACTAGAAGGCAGCCTTCTATCAGTGAAAAGTCTTGCAAACAATGGTCTCACAGTTAAGTTCCAGGGGGATGAATGCACAATTCACAATATTAAGCGATTCCTCGCAAAAGGAAAACTGGATGATCATATAGTCTCAAATGACCTACACACCAAATGTATTCACTTATGGCACAGGTGGCTAGGGCACAGACGTCCAGAAGCTATACAAAAACTTGAACAGTGATTAGCATAATATAAATAAATATAAATACAATGTGTTGAAAAGTCTGCTGTGAAAGTCTAATTGGAGACCTCCCGGAATACAAATCCAAAAGTTAGTTCACTTTAGCGCTTGAGTACCTTAACACTTTTATTCACAGAAGCTATACAGGACATTATGAAAAGAAGTTTTTTAGAAGATTTAACAATAGCGCCTTGCAAAGTACTCATGAAATGCAAATGCTGTATAGAAGCAAAAGCCAAACGTGCTCCCCTTTCACACCCTGTAAATTTTAAAAGCCAATATAAAAGAATAGTATTGGTAAAAAAAATGCCCTTGTGGATTTAATGAACCTTTTTTTTTTGGTTAATTCTCCTTTAAGACGGTTTTATGGGGGCGTGTCCTATGCCTACATACGTTTGCTAGTAGGTGTCCCTCATTCCCATCTCAAAATGTTGGTAGGTATGTTAATATAGTGTTCCTAGTTAGAGGCTGGGGTGGAGCCATGCTTGAGGGAAGATTACTTAAGGATACAGGTGAACAGCGACTGGCCTCTAAGCTGAACACAACAGAAATGTGAGCAAACAGAAATGAACACTACTGCAGAGTCATGACACAACATGAAGCAGTGAAAACATGGAATGGCATTCTCGGTTCCCCCGCGTAGGCTTCCCTTATTTTGGGCTTCCCTACATCTGAGGTGACCCCTGACCTGATGGTATTTGAAATTCTGTATTATGCCAAGGAATATGGATTTGTGCGACAAGAACTGCAAGTATTACCTTGTGTCTTAGCTGTTGCTATTGTTTGGTATTATTATTCTACCATTTTATGTAAAGAGTAAAAATGTGGCTTTTAGTTGGAATGTCATTCATAGGGAATGCCTAAATATTTGAGTACCAGCATATGAAGTGGGTTTAGAAACTGTCAGGAAGCAGGTAGTATGGAGTACATTCTCGTAGCCTCCCTGACGGTATTCCCGAGTATGGCTCGGGGTTAAATTTCAGCACCATTAGCGGTAACCCCGAGCCACACTCGGGATTGCATTGCAGGATCCTGGAGTGGTATACTTACCTTGTTCCCAGGATCCTGCGATGTCCCCCCCGCGGTGTCTGCGGGCTCTGTCCTCCTCCGAAGCCTCTCTGTGCCAGGCTCCGTTCCCTGTGAGCGTCGCAACGCACAGGGGCGGAGCCTAGCGGCAAATTTAAAAATGTAAAAATCATAACACATACAGTACTGTACTGTATGAAATAATTTCACATCCCTTTTGTCCCCAGTGCTTTGTCCAATGCCCTGCATGCAGTTTTATATTATATATACTGTTCTTTCTCCCTGGAAACTGGAGATTGTCTGTAGCAACCAAAAAGTGTCCCTTTACGTCAAAAGTGGTTTTAGACCAGCTAGAAAACAGTGATAGTAAATTAGAACTATTGCAGAATTGAACGATAGTGAATCGCGGGGAAATTTATTTTATTATTATTATTTTTTAATTATTTATATTTATTTATTATATTATAATTTATGATTTTGTGTTTCAAACTTCATCATACCCGGGATTAGGGATGAGCTTCGAGTTCGAGTCGAACTCATGTTCGACTCGAACATTGGCTGTTCGCAAGTTCACCGAACAGCGAACAATTTGGGGTGTTTGCGGCAAATTCGAATGCCGCGGAACACCCTTTAAAAGTCTATGGGAGAAATCAAAAGTGCTAATTTTAAAGGCTAATATGCAAGTTATTGTCATAAAAAGTGTTTGGGGACCTGGGTCCTGCCCCAGGGGACATGGATCAATGCAAAAAAAAGTTTTAAAAACGGCCGTTTTTTCAGGAGCAGTGATTTTAATAATGCTTAAAGTCAATCAATAAAAGTGTAATATCCCTTTAAATTTCGTACCTGGGGGGTGTCTATAGTGTGCCTGTAAAGGGGCGCATGTTTCCTGTGTTTAGAACAGTCTGACAGCAAAATGACATTTTGAAGGAAAAAACTCATTTAAAACTACCCGCGGCTATTGCATTGCCGACAATACACATAGAAGTTCATTGATAAAAACGGCATGGGAATTCCCCAAAGGGGAACCCCGAACCAAAATTAAAAAAAAAAAATGACGTGGGAGTCCCCCTAAATTCCATACCAGGCCCTTCAGGTCTGGTATGGATATTAAGGGGAACCCCGGCCAAAATTTTTAAAAAAAAATGACGTGGGGTTCCCCCTAAATTCCATACCAGACCCTTCAGGTCTGGTATGGATTTTAAGGGGAACCCCGCGACAAAAAAAAAAAAAAAATGTCGTGGGGTCCCCCCAAAAATCCATACCAGACCCTTATCCGAGCACGCAACCTGGCAGGCCGCAGGAAAAGAGGGGGGGACGAGAGTGCGGCCCCCCCTCCCTCCTGAACCGTACCAGGCCACATGCCCTCAACATTGGGAGGGTGCTTTGGGGTAGCCCCCCAAAACACCTTGTCCCCATGTTGATGAGGACAAGGGCCTCATCCCCACAACCCTGGCCGGTGGTTGTGGGGGTCTGCGGGCGGGGGGCTTATCGGAATCTGGAAGCCCCCTTTAACAAGGTGACCCCCAGATCCCGGCCCCCCCCCCTGTGTGAAATGGTAAGGGGGTACATAAGTACCCCTACCATTTCACGAAAAAAGTGTCAAAAATGTTAAAAATGACAAGAGACAGTTTTTGACCATTCCTTTATTTAAATGCTTCTTCTTTCTTCTATCTTCCTTCATCTTCTGGTTCTTCTGGTTCTTCCTCCGGCGTTCTCGTCCAGCATCTCCTCCGCGGCGTCTTCTATCTTCTTCTCCTCGGGCCGCTCCGCACCCATGGCATGGGGGGAGGCTCCCGCTCTTCTCTTCTTCTTTTCTTCTCTTCTTCTCTTCTTCATTTTCTTCTCCGGGCCGCTCCGCAATCCATGCTGGCATGGAGGGAGGCTCCCGCTGTGTGACGGCGCTCCTCGTCTGACAGTTCTTAAATAACGGGGGGGGCGGGGCCACCCGGTGACCCCGCCCCCCTCTGACGCACGGTGACTTGACGGGACTTCACTGTGGCATTCCCCGTGACGTCACAGGGAAGTCCCGTCAAGTCACCGTGCGTCAGAGGGGGGCGGGGTCACCGGGTGGCCCCCCCCCCCCGTTATTTAAGAACTGTCAGACGAGGAGCGCCGTCACACAGCGGGAGCCTCCCTCCATGCCAGCATGGATTGCGGAGCGGCCCGGAGAAGAAAATGAAGAAGAGAAGAAGAGAAGAAAAAGAAGAAGAGAAGAGCGGGAGCCTCCCCCCCATGCCATGGGTGCGGAGCGGCCCGAGGAGAAGAAGATAGAAGACGCCGCGGAGGAGATGCTGGACGAGAACGCCGGAGGAAGAACCAGAAGAGCCAGAAGAACCAGAAGAACCAGAAGATGAAGGAAGATAGAAGAAAGAAGAAGCATTTAAATAAAGGAATTGTCAAAAACTGTCTCTTGTCATTTTTAACATTTTTGACACTTTTTTCGTGAAATGGTAGGGGTACTTATGTACCCCCTTACCATTTCACACAGGGGGGGGGGCCGGGATCTGGGGGTCACCTTGTTAAAGGGGGCTTCCAGATTCCGATAAGCCCCCCGCCCGCAGACCCCCACAACCACCGGCCAGGGTTGTGGGGATGAGGCCCTTGTCCTCATCAACATGGGGACAAGGTGTTTTGGGGGGCTACCCCAAAGCACCCTCCCAATGTTGAGGGCATGTGGCCTGGTAAGGTTCAGGAGGGGGGGGGGCCGCACTCTCGTCCCCCCCTCTTTTCCTGCGGCCTGCCAGGTTGCGTGCTCGGATAAGGGTCTGGTATGGATTTTTGGGGGGACCCCACGCCGTTTTTTTTTTTTTTTTGGTGCGGGGTTCCCCTTAAAATCCATACCAGACCTGAAGGGTCTGGTATGGAATTTAGGGGGAACCCCACGTCATTTTTTTTTTTAAATTTTGGCCGGGGTTCCCCTTAATATCCATACCAGACCTGAAGGGCCTGGTATGGAATTTAGGAGGACTCCCACGTCATATTTTTTTTTTAATTTTGGTTCGGGGTTCCCCTTTGGGGAATTCCCATGCCGTTTTTATCAATGAACTTCTATGTGTATTGTCGGCAATGCAATAGCCGCGGGTAGTTTTAAATGAGTTTTTTCCTTCAAAATGTCATTTTGCTGTCAGACTGTTCTAAACACAGGAAACATGCGCCCCTTTACAGGCATACTATAGACACCCCCCAGGTACGAAATTTAAAGGGATATTACACTTTTATTGTTTGACTTTAAGCATTATTAAAATCACTGCTCCTGAAAAAACGGCCGTTTTTAAAACTTTTTTTTGCATTGATCCATGTCCCCTGGGGCAGGACCCAGGTCCCCAAACACTTTTTATGACAATAACTTGCATATAAGCCTTTAAAATTAGCACTTTTGATTATTCATGTTCGTGTCCCATAGACTTTAACGGTGTTCGCATGTTCGAACAAACTTTTTTCCTGTTCGCATGTTCTGGTGCGAACCGAACAGGGCGGTGTTCGGCTCATCCCTACCCGGGATATCTACTAGACTCTTGGTGGAAAGATTTAAGTGTATTATTGTTAAGAATTACAGGCCTACAATATAAAACGCCAAATTTCCATGCAAAATAATTGTACCGCTTTCAGCACCTAAAATCCAAAATAATCATACCGCCAGGGAGGCTAATATGCTGGACTGGTGAGAGTGTCAGGGTCTTGAATAGCAAGGTACATGATGTTGTAATGGATGTGACTATGAGTGTTATGGTGAAATGCCTATTTTCAATATAACCATATAGATATAAGTGCTTACCTCAGCCTCTGCTATCAGCCTTAACCATATTCAATTAGATGTCTGCCAGCTTACCATCCCCCTTCATGTGGAACAGAACTGCAAGAGTTAAGAACAAGTTAAAGAAGATTGCGCCTGTTTTCAAGAACTGGAAACAAGACACCCTATTTAGCTATGATAGTTTGCTATTCCCTTATATAGATATAACCCAGCTAAACTAAAAATACTTTGTCACAATAATGAATATGTATATCTTGCGGTCCGCATACGCTTGTCTTATTTGATATTTGATTTGACAACAAAATATCCGGCTCACGGCATATTAGCCGGAGTCCAGGAAGTAATAAAGGAGAAGTATCAATCTACTGAACTCGTGTATGTCTCAGTAATTTACTTCAAGTGTGCACACTTTTACATTGAAGGTTAATTTGGCCAGGGGGACAGAAACAAAAGTACCGAACGGTTCTGGTTTGGTCTAAAACAATGTACACAGGGTCAGTAGCTGGTTTCAGTTAAGCGAAGAGGTGGTCCTCTTGGTGGTGAGAAGAGGACCCCTCAAAAGGAACACGTGTCAGGTGACCTGAGCCTCCATGTTCTATGGGTCCCAAGAGCATGGTTGGACTTTCGGAGCCTCAGCTTGGAACCATAGGAAGAATGCAGGGCCCTGTGATGTAAGTAGCTCCTGACTGATCTGAGGGGTAAGTGCTGCTGCAGATGAGGGGAAATTGGTGTGGTTTCCATCGGGCATTGGGGCCGGGAACTAGAAAAAGAAGGGGGGAGGCACAACTGAGTTTAGTATTAGAGTATGTTTTAACAGCACAAGGTGAAGAAACACTTCCAGAATGAAGGGTTAAAAATGGCGCTCACATCATGGATGTAATGCCATCCTAAAGGCTCTTCCGGCTGGGTCCTGGTTGCTAGCAATGGATGGTGGGAGTCGTGGCTCTCTGCAGCTTCAGGAACTCACGCTGACCAGCGTGCAACGCTGAGGCAGAAATGACGTCACTGGAGGACCTGAAAGATCGGAAGTCGGGGCTGTACCATCAAGACTACGCAATCGGAGCTCACAGCTCACTTTACTGACCTTTTTTATGGACTCATTGGACTGAGTTTCTTTTCCAATTACAATGCCTTACCCAGAGACTATCTTTATAATTAGACACACAAGCTCCATGAGCCAGATGTTTTTTTTTTTTATGTTTATTATGTTTTTTCTCTTATAACTTTCGGGGCCAGGAACTGGCTGCACAACCCAACCATGAATGGCCCTGTTTACACACTGCACAATTTTGCTGGAGGGATCTAAGTCACCTCGATAGCTTGCACCTTTAATAACCTAATTTAGCCAATAAAGGGTATCAAATAAACTCCAAACTTTCTATCCACAAGGAAGTGGGTTGAATGCCACTGTATGACACTCAATCTGTAAACGGAAAGGTGAGTCTTCAAGGGACATCACTGGAGATTGGGTGAATGTTGTAGCCAGTGCTGTTTTATTGTTTTTAACCAAACTCAGGGCTTTGTTTTTCTTCTTTCTTTTGTCCTAACCGGAAACGGGGCTTTAGATGTTAGCAGTTATGAATAGGGGTTTAAAGCAGAATTCCAGCTTTAATATCACTTTTTTAGTTTGTGCATCTGTTTTTTGGTTGGGTAGTGGTAGGTGATAAGAATGAAAAAACATGAATAAATGCCTTGCTCCACTGCTATTAATTACTGATGGGTGTTTCCATGAGGAGCTCAAAATCAGTTAACTAATGCCTGCCATAGATGGTTTGAATCTTGTCTAGTTCAACAGGAACTTGGGTACAACCAGCCTGCCAGATTTTACATGTGATTATCGCTAGTGGCTGTTATACAGTAGTGGCTAAATGCTGTATGTTTTATATGCAAGAATTTGTTAATGTTACTGTAACTTGTATATCCTCATTTTACCTTGTAGAGCTTTAATAGCCACATTTGTATACAGTACACAGCCTCTGCTATGTGTATTGTTTCATTTATTTCTTAAAGTATATCCTTCCTGCATTAGTGAAAAATTAATACACAAGTAATAGGACAGAGAAGGGATTATTTGGAAGTAGAAATGATCCTCTGTGCATTAGCAATAATCCTTAGTAATACTATCTTTATCCTAGTTCCCCATTATGATCTGGGTGGAGTGCGCCCAATTGTTGTGTGACTTCCTCCAGAAGAGTAAGGGGGGGGGGATGCATATTTTTCTTAGAGAAAACATGGACTCCCGGAGTCTTTTGATTTGTATATATAATATATGACTTTGACAGCTCAGGAAAAAAAACTCCACCGTAACCGTTGCTGTATTATGTTGGTTCTATTTTTTAGGAACCACTGCAATCTTAAAGAAAAATAATTCTATAATGTCCATGACATAGCTCATAGGATGTACCTCCTACTTTTGCAGGCTACAGCACTGTGCACCGCTGGGCACATTGATATCAGCACAATGGTACTCTTTGCAGTCTGGTACCTGATGCCACCTTTTGCAATCCAGTGGCATATATTGGGAGGAGTGGCTTATCTTTGCAGGTAAGTGCAAAATCCGGAGCTAGAGTTCCTTCCAAACCCCCTGTTTGATAAAGCAGGGACAGCAGCCACAATTACATGCCATGAAATGGCAGTACAGGCTTCAGTCGACGGGGCACATCGATTATTGAAAATCAATTGTAAGATTCACAGCTGAGCTGCATTCATGGGACGTGGTGCATAAAGCTCATTTTTATACTGGTGTAAAGAAAACAGGGAGGAGGGTTTACCAATCTTTACTACTGCAAGTTTAAAAAGGAAATCAGTGTTTGTCACTGTGTACCAAAGCAGATTTGTTGCCGCTGTGCACTAGTTAAACGCATATAACATTACAAACAATAGTTATATTTGACAATCCAAAATAAGCTTACTTGAAAAATCTCCTTTCATGTTGTGAAATCTACATGTCTGCTGGCCATCTCTTTCCACGACTTCCTGGATTCCCTGCATGGTTTTCGGCTTCTTCTCTGCTGTTTAGTGTAAGATAAGAAGCATGTCCCATAAGCCGCACATCGAGGCAGACCCACTGTAATGTGGTATATTGCAACGTCAGCCTGGGCTCCATGCCACGCACCAATGCGTTTCACCCCGCCCCACAGAGCCTAATAATGGGGTCTTCCTCTGCTGTTTACTTTCAATTGCTGCTGCAATCAGTGATTCCTGTACTGATGCTGCCTCCTGAAGCTCCTTCTCCCAGCGTCTCTCAGAAGACAGGCTCTGTGAAATGTATGACACAATGGTCATGGTGAATATGTGTCACAGAATTTAAGGAAGTAAATTTGTAGGGTTCTTCACAAAGTAAGTTTACAAACTTCAAGATCACTCAGATTATTAGGAGTAGGCTAGAAATAATTGAAACACAATGTAAACGCATATATATTCTACATATTGACCATAGCAGTGATGGCCCATCTATTAGGGATGCCGGAGCGCCGCGTCCTCTATCCACGGCTGCCACCCCCATGCTCTATCCACAGCCGCTATTTTGCAGGACACCGCCACCCCCTATTCATGCATCCGGCCCCTTTCAGGACGCCGGGCATGTGAATTACAGCAGCGGGGGGTTTTTTTTTAAGCATCTGATTAAAGCCAATAGGCTCCAAAATAGGGTGGGCTTGTGGTGCAGAGCATTGCGCTAGGAGCCCACCCAGGTGTTACAGCAGCAAATGAATATTTTTTGCCGCCCACCCCCCCAAAAATATTTACCACCAGCCGCTACTGGACCATGGATACGCTTTACTGTTGGTACTGAGCACAATACGAAGCAAAGCGGAACTTTACCCTAAAGGGGTAGCTCCTCTTTATGCTCCCTCCTCTTATATTTTTGGCAGTTCTTGTTATGGGGGGGTACCTGATAGGTACCCACTCCCTCTTTCGGTCAAATTGCCGCAGCGATCCACCAAAAGTTCTCCTCCCTCTTCTCACTCCCCCCCCCTCCAAAACCTTCTGAGATGCATCACAGGTCCCAGAAGGCTGCGGGACCATTCACAAAGCGCAGTACAGTTGTGAAGCCACAAGGAATGCCCACAGTAAACATGCCGGATCCGGGCACCCAAAGACTGGCAAAAAACTGGTTCGGGTGATCACAGCATTGCAGCACTGGTCAGGTGAGTGTATTTTTATTAAGCTACAAATACTGTAACTGCTGAGTTTCAATTTTTTCGAACAGGTCGAAGGACTGCTTTAAGGGCATATTTATAAAGAGGTGAATCTAATGCCGTGTACACACGGGCGGACTTCCCGACCGGACTGGTCCGACGGACTGAATCCGGCGGACAATCCGACCGTGTGTGGGCTGCATCGGACTTCCGACGGACCGTTTTGGTCGGAAATCTGACGGACTTTAGATTTAAAACCTGCTTCAAATCTTTACGTCGTAACTCCGCCGGACTCAGTTCCTAAAGGAAAGCACGTTCGTCTGTATGCTGGTCCGACGGACCAGATGCGACGCAAGGGCAGGGTGCTACATCTCACGCTTGCTGCAATAGGAAAAACAAATTTTCCTATTGCGGCAAGTGCTAGGGGGAGGCGACAATGTCCCTTAGGTCTGGTATCGAAAAAAACAGCGCGGGGTCCCCCCAAAATCCATACCAGACCCCTATCCAAGCACGCAGCCCGGCTGGTCAGGAAAGGGGGTGGGGACAAGCGAGCGCCCCCCCCTGAACCGTACCAGGCCGCATGCCCTCAACATGGGGGGGTGGGTGCTTTGGGGGAGGGGGGCCCATGTTAATGAGGACAAGGGCCTCTTCCCCACAACCCTGGCCGTTGGTTGTCGGGGTCTGCGGGCAGGGGGCTTATTGAAATCTGGGGCCCCCAGATCCCGGCCCCCACCCTATGTGAATGAGTATGGGGTACATCGTACCCCTACCCATTCACCTAGGGAAAGAGTGTCAATAAAAAAAACACACTACACAGGTTTTTAAAGTAATTTATTAGACAGCTCCGGGGGTCTTCTTCCGACTTCGCCGCTCTCTCTGGCCTCTTTTCCCGATGTCCGGTTCTTCTCCCGCTCTCCGGCCTCTTCTGCCGGTGTCCGATTCTTCTCCCGGCTCTTCCGCTATCTACTGCCGCTCTTTTGCTAGCTGTGGCCCGGACTTCTGCATTGTCTTCTTCCCTCTTCTCTTCTTCCGATGTTGACACGACGCTTTCTCCCGCTGTAATGCTGTGTGAGCACTCTGCAATGACTTATATAGGTGGTGACCCCGCCCCTTATGACGTCACAATCCCGGGGAATGTTGGGACTGTGATGTCATAAGGGGGCGTGGTCAACATCACCCAAAGACCACGCCCCTTCACACGATGACCACACAGAAGTTCTGCCCACCGCTAGCAAAAGAGCGGCAGAAGATAGCGGGAGAAAAGGTCGAACACCGGGAGAAGAGGCCAGAGAGAGCGGCAAAGTCGGAAGAAGACCCCCGAAGTCGGAAGAAGACCCCCGGAGCTGTCTAATAAATTACTTTAAAAACCTGTGTAGTGTGTTTTTTTATTGACACTTTTCCCTAGGTGAATGGGTAGGGGTACGATATACCCCATACTCATTCACATAGGGTGGGGGGGCTGGGATCTGGGGGCCCCTTATCAAAGGGGGCTCCCGGATTCCGATAAGCCCCCCGCCCGCAGACCCTGACAGCCAACAGCCAGGGTTGTCGGGAAGAGGCCCTTGTCCTCATCAACATGGGGACAAGGTGCTTTGGGGGAGGGGGGCCTCAGCCCCCCCTCCCCCAAAGCACATACCCCCCATGTTGAGGGCATGCAGCCTGGTACGGTTCAGGAGGGGGGGCGCCCACTCGTCCCCACCCCCTTTCCTGACCGGGCTGCATGCTCGGATAAGGGTCTGGTATGGATTTTGGGGGGACCCCCATGCCGTTTTTTCGGCGTAGGGGGGTTCCCTTTAAAATCCATACCAGACCTAAGGGCCTGGTGTGCCCCGTGACGGGGCTCGCAAGGTGTCAATCGCACCGATAAAAGCGGCGTGATTGACCTCCTTTTCTAATCCCGTCGTATCCGAGTCACGTTCAAAATGAACGGACTTGTTTGTGTGTGGGCAAGTCCGTTCATTTGAAAAGTCAGTCGCAACTCCGTCGGAAAGACTGGCGGACATAGCCTGCCGGAAAGTCCGGTCGTGTGTAGGCAAGTCCGTCCGTAGTCTGGTCGTGTGTAGGCAAGTCCGTTCGGAAAAAAAGTCAGTCGGAAGTCTGTCAAAAGTCCATCGGAAGGTCCGTCAGACCAGTCCAGTCAGAAAGTCCAACCCTTTGTACGCCCCATAAAATTCAACAGACATTTGCTGCAGGGGAATCTTCTAGGTCCATGCATTTTAAATGACAATGATTGATTCACCACCAGTAAATATTTGGTGAAAATCATATTTACTGCTTTGTAATATGCTCCCTAGCGTCACCAAAGCAATTCCAGGTTTAACATTAAAGAGGAACTGTGGTCTGCTCACATAATTTGTAATAAAAACATTTTTGCCATTCTGAAGCTTCCCTCTAACCACTTTGCATATTATTTTATATACAGAATCTTACAAAAGTGAGTACACCCCTCACATTTTTGTAAATATTTTATTATATCTTTTCATGTGACAACACTGAAGAAATGACACTTTGCTTCAATGTAAAGTAGTGAGTGTACAGCTTGTATAACAGTGTAAATTTGCTGTCCCCTCAAAAAACTCAACACACAGCCATTAATGTCTAAACCGCTGGCAAAAAAAAAGTGAGTACACCCCTAAGTGAAAATGTCCAAATTGGGCCCAAAAAGTGTCAATATTTTATCAAAGGTATAAGCAAAAAGCCTCTGAACTGGTAAAAATATATCCTCTACACCGTGGTAATAATAATATATAAAATATATGATGAAAAATATATAAAAAGACACATGCTTAATAGCCAAATAACAAAGTGACAATGTGCATTTATATAGTGAGAAAAAATATTAAAGCAAATAAGTCCGTGGAAATCTAAATAGATCCAAATACTGGAATTATAAAAAAGTGCTTACGTGCACTGTGCAAAGTTCAAATTGATCCAATTTACAGGTGCTCCACACTCCATGCGATTCAGTATGCTGTGAAAGTGATGCGATAATCAAAAGCTGTGTTCTCACTCAGGTGCTCCCCCCCCATGTAATGAAGGCTCACCTTAAGGTGTGTGACCTTGCTATTAAGCTTGGTCATTACACACTTTGGAACCACTACAGGGTTCAACAGTGCGTCCGGGATCCTGGATCAATCGCCTATGTGCCTCAGTAAATCAATATAAAGGATCTCATAGTGTAGTATGCTTATGCAATTTATTGAACCAAAAAATAAACAGGTCCCACACAGGGTAATCACATCATCCAGGCGCTTCATTGCGTCATTCTACAGCAAGCAAAAAACGAATGCTGGAAACTGGCCAGTAACGGGATGGTATGCTGATCGTTCCTAAAAGCTGATCTGCCAAGCGTGCCGTCCTGTCCCCTTCTCCTACATGTGTCGATACAAGGGAATTTCGTATCTTCCTCAGGGTGTGATGACATTACCCCCTGATGTCATCACATGTAGGGGAAGGGGACAGGATGATAAAAAAATGATACAAAAAAAAAAAAAATTGCAGTAATATGCGATCCTATGTAAAACAGCGATGAAGTGCACAAATCCAAGAAGCTAAGCAGCAAAAATAAACAAATATGCATGAATGCCCATCCCTAATAAAAAAAAACAAAACACAAAACATAAATTGCAGTAATATGCGATAATATGCGATACTATGTGAAAAAGTGATAAAGTGCACTAACTCAAGAAGCTAAACAGTAAAAAGACAAATATGCATAAATGACTATCCCTAATTTAAAAAAACAAAAAAATACAATAATATGCGATAATATGTGAAACAGTGATAAAAGTGCTTGAATAAAAAGCAGGTATTCATCTGAAACACCACAACAGGTCTAGTGGCGCTTTGATATACAAATCCTTAATGGGCGTTCAAATTCCACCCTCCTCTCTTCGCCTGCATCTAAATCCACAGCTGGACTGATAAGGCTTTAATATATAGATCCTTTATGAAAAAATCACATTCCACTCCTCTCTCCTCTCCTCTCTCCTCTCCTCTCCTCTCCTCTCCTAAAAGCGCCACTAGACCTGTTGTGGTCTTTGTTTAAGGTGAGCTGCTAGCATATAAACATGGAAAAATAAAACATTCCAAATTGTGCTCCACCAACGGGATATTAGGGTTAGTTACTCCTTGATTTCTACCTCTCTGAACTCCATATCAGATCTCATGGATACCATTCACCTCTCTGCACATCACGCCCCAGCACCAATTAAAGAAAAACCTTACCCACTGCAGGGAGCAATGATGAAAATTCAGCCACAGTGACCCCTGTGGTGGGATGACTATTACACAACATAACTGAACCAAAACTTGCAGCAGACTTGCAGAATGTTTGCAAAGAAAGTTGATCTGGAGTCATGCAATGCAGATTTGCTGCAATTGTGCAACAAACTTGTGAAGCTTGACAAGTTTAGCAAGAGCTTAGCAAGTCATTTTCAAACTTGCAGAACAGTTACTTGCTACCTGGACTAGGCCATCTTCATGTAGAGCAACAATTCTTTTTTTTCAGATCCTCAGAGAGTTCTTTGCCATTAGGTGCCATGTTGAATTTCCCGTGACCGCTATAAGAGAGTGAGAGCGATAACACCAAATTTACAGACTTTCCCCCATTCACACCTGAGACCCTGTAACACTAATGAGTCACATGACACCGGGGAGGGAAAATGGCTAATTGGGCCCAATCTGGAATTTTTACTTATGTAGCACCCCCTACCTGAAGGTAGGTGCTAGAATAGGATTTTTCTGGGTTTAAGATATCAGTGTAGGCAAATTTAGACAGGCCTGTGCTGTAATTTTAGGCCTGTTTGTTTTGATTTGAGATTGGGAGTGTTTAGTGAAGTGGTGGGTGTGACCACCTGTGCTCTGACTCAGAAGCGCCTCCCCTGCTTTCAGGAAGATTGTTCTGGAATAGAGGTTGGACCTGAGGTTTGAGTGGCAGGCAGCTCATATGAGGAGCTCTGACCAATTACCATTCAGGGAGAGCAGGCCGGGGGCAGGCCTCCCATATAAGGTGGGGTCACATGCTGCCTGGGGGGTTCTGATGGTGCAAGAGAAAAGTAGAATGGAGTTATAGGTAGCTGCTGCACGGCATCCCCATGTGGGGGGCGCGCCGAGCGCGTAGGAGGGATGGAGGAGCTGCTAGAAAGTATTCCTGGATAAAGATCTTCACCATGGAGTTGGTGTCAAGCTGTGACCGGGGAACACAGGATTTGTACACAGGAAAAGGTCGGTGAAGGAGAAGCAACAGTAGGACTGAGGAGAGTAGATCAGCATTCTGTGACCGGGAACACAGAACTTGCCCTTTGGAGAAGGTCAGTGTGAAAGAAGCAAGAAAAGGAGAATTGTGGAGAGCAGTGCAGAATGCTGTGGCCGGGGAAAGCAGCGTTTTCAGTTATGGATTGGCTGGGAACAGTAGTCCGCTTATTACCATACCATGTGCTAGGCTGTCGGGGAGAGGTACCGAGTATCTCTGGCCTAGTTAAGCACTTCAGTAATACCTTCCAAGAGACTGTGTAGCTACCAAATTCACTGAGCCACCGGGGAGAGGTATTTGCATGCCTCTGATTTGCTGACGCAACACCATTCAAGTACAGCCTGCAAACTGGGATTATTCAGAGTGGTCCCTTTTTGTATTACTGGAAGTGAAGCAACAGGAATCTAACAGTTTTGCAGTAGAGGATTTGTACAAGAGGAGTGATAGTCTACAGGAGTGAGTGCAGAGGAAGAGGAGCAATAGTCTGCATTGGAGATATGCAGGGGAAACAGACTGTGAATGTTAGAAGTGCATCATTTCAAGGCTAAAGCTGCTAATCAATAACTTACCAATGTGATGCCATTTCAATAAGTGCTATGGGCAACCCATATCTTCCTTTCCCCACCCAAGTTGTATCCCACAATAAACGCAACAAAACTATGCAAATGACTGCTCATTGTTTCAAATCATATATGGGGGTCTGGCAGCAGGGTGATTGGCGGATTGTTTGTCAGGAGTGCTCGTCACCATGGCTACACTTGGGCGTGTACTCACTGTTGTTGCCAGCAGTTTAGCCATTAATGGCTGTGTGTTGAGTTATTTTGAGGAGACGGCTAATTTACTGTATACTGTGACTCTGTGTCAGAAAACATAAATCAGACTGAGACAGAAGTACAGTTAAATCACACTTGTTTAATAATAATAATAAAAACGTAAACAGAGTAAACGTAGTCAAAACATAGCCAGAGTTCAGGAACCGGAACGGATAGTCAGACAAGCCAAAACGTCAGGGAGGCAGAGATGAGCGTAGTAGAACAGCAAGCAGGATCTGGAGCCATAAGGAATGTCAACCAAGCAAGTCTTTAACAGGGACACAGGAAAGTGTCTCTGGAGATGTGACCAAGGGGAAGGCAGAGATCATCTGGGCTGGACGGCTTAAGTAGGCAGCACTGAAGAGCAGGATATCATCAACAGGTGAGTCGCTGTGGAGAGAAAGGAGCTGGCAATTAGCCGACAGCTGAGTGACCAGCTTTGAAAAGGAAGGGCTGAGCCCAGCCCTGACAGTACCTCCTCAATGACCCCTCCCCCTCGGAGGACCACCAGGCTTGAGGGGAAAACGTTTATGGAAATCACGGAGGAGGACAGGGGCATGTATGTCCGAAGATGAGACCCAAGAGCGTTCCCCCGGACCGTACCCTTTCCAATGCACCAGGTACTGCATGCGCCCACAGAACCTACGGGAGTCAACAATGGACTGTACTTCATACTCCTCATGGTTCTTAACCTGTACAGAGTGAGAACGAGGCACCGAGGTGGTAAAGCGGTTGCGGACCAAAGGTTTTAATAAGGAGGCATGAAATACAATTGAGATACGCATATTAGAAGGAAGGTCTAATGCGTAAGCCACTGGGTTAATCCTGCAAAGAAAGGCCCAATAAACCGAAGTGCAAACTACAGAGAGGGAACACGAAGTCGGAGGTTGCGAGATGACAGCCAGACCCTGTCCCCAACCTGGTAGGAAGGCGCAGGCAGGCATCTGTGGTCAGCATGGAGTCTGTATCTATCATTAGCATGTCGCAAAGCCTCCTGAACTTGTGACCAAGTGGAACGAAGACCACAGAGATGCTACTTTAACCCTGGAATACTCTGTGGAACAAACGAGTCAGGCAACATGGAAAGTTGGAAAACATTGTTCGCCATAAACGGGGACAATCGGGAAGCAAAATTCTAGGCACTATTGTGAGAAAATTCTGCCCACGTTAAGAGGTCTGACCAGTTGTTATGATGGTCAGAAATATAGCAACTTAGGAATTGCTCCAAGGACTGATTGGCTTGTTCTGCGGCCCCATTAGACTACGGATGATACGCAGAGGAGGAAGCAAGCTGAATTCCCAACTGTGCACAAAAGGCTCGCCAGAACCGGGGCACAAACTGACTACCCCTGTCCGAGATAATCACCTTGGGTAGCCCATGTAAGCGAAAGATCTCCCGAGCAAAAATGGAAGCCAGTTCCTTAGAAGTGGGCAACTTCTTAAGTGGAATAAAATAGGACAGTTTTGAGAACCGGTCAACCACCATAAGGATAACTGTGTTGCCCTGGGAGTTGGGTAACGCCACAATGAAATCCATAGACAGGTGGGTCCAGGGCTTCTCTCCATTGGGTATGGGTTGTAGGAGGCCCACTGGAAGGTGTAGTAGAGTTTACTCCTGGCCCACATGGAACAGGCAGCTACGAAGGGGGTTATATCAGCACATAGACTAGGCCACTAGAATTGTTGGGAAATGGCCCAAAAGATTGATTTGTTGATTCATCCCAGGGTGGCCAGCAGCCTTCAGGAATGGAGTCTGGAGCATGGCAGTACTGGGAAAAAGCAGAAGTCACAAGGTTTCTCGGGGGGGCATGGACCTGAGCGGCAAAAATTTTGTCACCCAAAGAAAAAGTGAGACTGGTGCGAACCGTAGCCAGAATACGATCAGGAGGAATCACAGGAACCGGAACCGACTCCATCTTGGAAGTGAAGGGAAATTGTTGTGACAAAGCGACAGCCCTTACATTCTTAGTAAGAATGAGACAATGTAATTGAAACTAGACAAGAAAAGAGCCCATTGCGCCCTTCTGGGAGAGAGCCGTTTAGCTTCAGACAAGAATGTGAGATTCTTATGGTCAGTAAGAATGAGAACCGGCACAGTGGTACCTTCGAGGAGGTCTCCATTCTTTCATGGCTAAAATGATCGCTAACAGCTCTCTGTCACCAATCTCATAATTGCACTCCGCAGGTGACAATTTCTTTGAAAAGTAGCCACAAGGATGCATAGCGCTCTCAGAGGTAGGACATTGAGACAGAAGGGTGCCAACTCCAGTCTCAGAAGCATCAACCTCAAGAAAAAAGGTAACGTAGGATCAGGATGTGCCAACACAAGAGCAGAAACAAAGGCAGCCTTGAGACTTTTTAAAGGCCTTAATGGACTCCGGAGACTAACTCTGTGGGTTACTGTCCTTTCTGGTCATATCAGTCAGGGGCTTGACCAGAGACGAGAAGTTACGAATAAACTTCCGATACAAGTTGGCAGAGCCAAGAAAACTCTGCAGAGGATGTAAACCCACGGGTCGGGGCCACTGTAGGACTGCTGAAAGTTTCTTTGGGTCCATCGAAAAACCAGCAGTGGAAATGACATAGCCCAGGAATTTAACCTCTTCACTTCTCCAATTTACAATAGAGATTGTTCTCTCTTAGTTTCTGAAGCACACAACAGACATCTCTGTGGTGGCTCTCCAGGGACTTGGAAAATATGAGGATATCGTCGAGATAAACCACCACACAACTGCAACAAATCTCCGAGGACATCGTTAACAAATTCTGGGAAAACTGCCGGGGCATTACAAAGGCCAAAAGGCATTACGAGGTACTCATAATGGCCTGTCCTGGTATTAAACGCAGTTTTACACTCGTCTCCCTTCTTAATCCACACGAGATTGTATGCCCCTCTCAAATCAAGCTTTGTAAAAACAGTTGCTCCCTTGGGGCGGTCAAATAACTCCGTGATCAACGGAATCGGATAGGCATTCTTAATTGTGAAACGATTGAGACCCCTATAATCAATACAAGGTCTCAGTTCACCACTTTTCTTCTTCACAAAGAAGAAACCAGCAGGATTTGCGGATGAAACCTCGAGAAAGTGTGTCTGCAACATACTCCTCCATGGCCCTATCATCCAAGACTGACAAGGAGTAAACCCTGTCACAAGGGGGTATGGCACCAGGATGAAGGTCAATTGCACAATCGTACGACCGGTATGGAGGCAAACTACCGGCTTGACCTTTGTCAAAGACATCACTAAAATCGCGGTACTCCTCCAGCAGGGAGGAGAGTGAAGAGGTGCACAGGACCTTTGCTACCTTCTGGAAGCATGACTTACTGAATTGTGGCGACCAGGAGAGAACCTTAGCATGGAGCCAATCAAAAGAGGGGTTGTGCCTCTGTAACCAAGGATAACCAATAACCAGTGGAAACTTAGGTGAGGAAATAACTTGGAATTGGATTATCTCATGGTGAAGAGCCTCTATGGCCATGGACAAAGGAACAGTCTCATGAGTCACATGAGCAGGCTGTAGAGGTCTCCCGTCAAAAGCCTCAATGGCAAGTGGGGTGTCATGCAGCTGCAGCGGAATTTAGTGCTTCGATATAAAGGCAGCATCAATGAACAGGCCTGCAGCCCCAGGATCGATTAGAGCCTGTTTCTCGAAAGGACGACTGATCCATGCGGTGATCCTGCTCATCCAATCTGGAAAAAATATTACCAACAACTGGATTGACGGCATCTTCTGAATTCATGGCCTTCGCCTACTGTCAGAAACCATGAATCAGACTGAGACAGAAGTACAGTTCAATCATACTTGTTTAATAAAAATAATAAAAAGAGTTCAGGAACTGGAACGGATAGTCAGACAAGCCAAAATGTCAGGGAGCTAGAGATGAGCATAGTAGAATAGTAAGCATGATCTGGCAGCAGGGTCTTTAACAGCAACACAGGAGTCTCTAGAGATGTGTCCAAGGCGAAAGGCAGAGATCATCTGTGCTGGACGGCTTAAGTGGGCAGGACTGATGAGCAGGATATCATCAACAGGTGAGTCACTGTGGAGAGAAAGAAGCTGGCATTTAGCCGACAGCTGAGCGGCCAGCTTTGAGAAGGAAGGGCTGAGCCCAGCCTTGACACTCTGTACTTGTCAAACATGCTGCAAAAATCTCCCTCCACTGAGTCTGGCTGCAACCATTTTAACTGTGAGCAGCTGAAGCTGCTGCCTGTTCACTTCCTGGATTTACACAGACACACAGAGGCACACCTCCAGCTCTGCAGCTCTCATTGGCCCTTGTATGACTCATCCCCCTCCCTTCCTGTCAAACTCTCACAAGAGTGAGAGAGAGCTGTGCGTGATGTCATAAGCCTAGGCTTTTTACCAGACAAGAAACAGGTAGTGGGGCTGTATAAGGTATTTAACAAAAATGTTTTACTATCCAAAGTTATAACAACAAGGGCAGAAGATTTAATAGATGGAAAGATGAAAAAATGACTGAAGTTCCTCTTTTTTTTTTTATCCTTTTATGTATAATAAAATCAACTGATTGTATCACACTAACGTAGTGTGGGCTGTAGATGTTAAAATTATTTTAGGGGTTCCTTGAGACCTTATATATTTTGGATGTCGATTGACTAAGAACGTGAGGGGTGTGAAAAGTCAACCTGAGCTGAAAGTTACTATCTGCTACTAGTCTATACTATGACCTGGATAAAAGGACTTGCCTGCTCAGAGTTTTTATTGTTAATTGAAGTTTAGCTGTAGTGCATCTGGCTGCTCTATTGCCTGAACTTCCCTTGTTGGCGGTATTCTGTTTTGTACAGCACAACTGTTGAGACTTGTGAAATAGCAAGCAGGGTGTTGTAATCCAGCCTACTGCAAGTATTCGGCTATCTCTCACAAACAGGGTGAGAAAGTTGTACAACAAAGGATCATGTAACATGATGCAGCAGACCCATGAAGCAGCACACATGGGCATGCTATAGATTCTGGTTACACGTAACATAAACTGATTTTGAGCTCAGTTATAGCATCTCCTGAATAGAGTTAGCAGTTTGGTAATTGATTTCAATTGCTGCCAGTAATTTCTATTTATTTTTAGTGAGTTCACATTTTCAGTTGTTATTGTAACATTCATTGGAAAGCAATTTTTATTGCTGACACTCGTATTTAACTTGTTTGCTGTTCCGCATTTACATGATGTTATTTCATGCAAAGACTTTTACATTTTATGCTTCAGAATAACTGAGTTAAATCTAATTGCAGTAAATGTCAACCAGGGAATGTATTGTTTTCTGTCAATTTATTCTACCAGAACTGTTATTACAGAAATTATTTAAGCATTCCCCCCCCCCCCATGCCACATTTGGCCAGGGCCGAATTAACGTATTGGCTTTTGGAGCTGCAGCTCCAGGCCCCTACCATAATATCACCACAATACATTGATTCTAGACACAATTATTGCCTGCTAACTGCCAGCCGCCACACTGCCTTGCAGCCACCAGGCAGCTGAATTATAGGTCCAATACAGACAGTGAGCTGGCCAGCAGCTGCTACACACATTGCCCTCTTTTGAGGCGGTACCAATGCGCCAAAGCTGAGCGTGCTCCTCCCCGTGGAGTCCACCACACTCCCCTGTTGGGTGGAGCTTGATGTCCCGGCCGTCGTGACATCATCCAGAGGCCAGCCCAAGAGGCTCGATGGAAGTGAGTGCTGGTGGCGCCGCTGCGAGCAAGGAGGAGGAAGCACTTTACAACAACTGCAAGTAAACTCTGCATGGGGCTGCATGGGGCTGGGAAAGTCGGGCAGATGATAAGTTGCTTTTGTGCAGCTCAGTGTACTGGCTGAAGTGGGTTAACTTTTGGGGAGGGGGGTTATCAGTACAGCTCATCAGTGCCCATTAGTGCAGCTCATCAGTGCCACCTATCAGGGCCAGTGACACCTATCAGAGCAGCTCATCAGTGCCCCCTATCTGTGCCCATTTGTGCAGCTCATCAGTGCCACCTATCAGTGCCCATTAGTGCAGCTCATCAATGCCACCTACCATTGCACATTAGTGCAGCTCATCAGTGCCACCTATCAGTAACAGTGCCACTTATCAATGCCAGTGCCAGTGCCACCTATCAGTGCAGCTCATCAGTGAAGCGTATCAGTGCAGCGTATCAGTGCCGCATATCAGTGCTGCCTCATCAGTGTCACCTTATCAGTGTCCACAAGTGCCACCTGTTAGTGCTGCCTATCAGTGCAATCCATCAGTGCTGCCTATCAGTGCCACTTATCAGTGCCCAGCAGTGCAGCTCATCAGTGCCACCTATTAGTGCCGCATAGTAGTGCTGCCTCATCAGTGCCCATAAGTGCTGCCTATCAGTGCAGCTTATTAGTGCTGCCTATCAGAGCCCATCAGTGCTGCATATCAGTGCCCATCAGTGCCACATATTAGTGCTGCCTCATCAGTGCCCATAAGTGCTGCCTATCAGTGCCCATCAGTGCTGCGTATCAGCGCAGCTCATCAGTGCTCAACAGTCCAGCTCATTAGTGCCACATATCAGTGCAGCCTCATCAATGCCACTGTATCAGTGCCCATCAGTGCTGCCTCATTGGTGCCCATCAGTGCTGCCTATTAGTGCTGCCAATCAGTGCCGCCCATCTGTGCCTCCTCATCGGTGCCACCTATCAGTGCTGCCTATCAGTGCCCATCAGTGCTGTCTATCGGTGCAGCCTCATCAGTGCTGCCTATCAGTGCCTCCTCATCAGTGCACATCAGTGTCTCCTCATCAGTGCCTATCAGTGCCGCCTCATCAGCGCACGTCAGTGCCCATTAGTGCAGCCTCATCAGTGCACATCAGTGCCCATCAGTGCAGCCTCATCAGTGCACATCAGTGTCTCCTCATCAGTGCACATCAGTGTCTCCTTATCAGTGCCCATCAGTGCCCATCAGCGCAGCCTTATCAGCACACATCAGTAAAGAAGAAAAATTACTTATTTGCAAAGTTTTAATAGAAACTAAAAAAAAACTTTTTGGTTTATTTTTTCAAAATTTTAGGTCTTTTTCATTTGATAGGTAAAAAATAAAAAAAACAGTGGTGATTAAATACCAGCAAATGAAAGCTCTATGTGTCTCAATTTTTTTTTTTTTTTTATTTCACTTGGGTCCAGTGTTGCATATCCGCACAATTGTCATTCAAAATGCAACAGCTGGAAATTGGCCTGGGCGGGAAGGGGGTGAAAGTGCCTGGTATTGAAGTGGTTAAATTATTTTATAGCCAAAAATGCAGATATCAACATGTGTGCAAAAAAATGAATAAAATCTCTCCAATGGGGGTCACAGACAAAAATACAATTTTAGCTTGTCCCCACTTTATCCAAAACCATAAAAAACAATTGGGTATAGTTAGGATTTAAAAGCCAAAGGTTTGTACGTGAGGCAGAGGTTATAATACCAGATAATGTTTGCTGTATTCTGTTCAGGACAAGTTTTATAGCCATATAACTTTGTATATTGATCGTTCTGTGTCATCAACGTTTCCCTCACATTTGCTTTTCCACAAACGTAATAGCTGAAATATGATAATTAGGTGACATATAAATAATGGTAACTAGTATGTTAGAACATACGTGTTTGTACAAGCAGGCGGCTTTAGTGTTTTCCGGTTGCCTAAAACTCTGACAAGCATACAGGGGGAGATTTACTAAAACTGGAGAGTGCATATTCTGGGGCAGCTCTGCATAGAAACCCATTCACATTACACATTATGGGTTTGATTTACCAAAACTGGAGAGTGCAAAATCTGGTGCAGCTCTGCACCAATCAGCTTCTAACCTCAGCTTGTTCAACTAAGCTTTGACAAAACAACCTGGAAGCTGATTAGTTTCTATGCACAGCTGCACCAGATTTTGCACTCTCCAGTTTTAGTAAATTAACCCCCGGATGTCTACCATAGGTATAATAGAAAGAACACTCCAGGAAAAGAAGTATTTGCATTACCATTCATCTGATTGCATAATTACTTAGTACACAGTGGAATCTGTAGCTTTGTTTGCAGGCGCAGTGTAAATATAGACTGTTTTCATTAACAACGGTTGTATGGCATGTGATGACCACGCAACAGGATCTCCCTGAGGGAGACATTTCAGCACCTCCCTGCTGGACAGCGGGACTGAACATACAGGCAGCCAAAGCCGTCTAGACACGAGGCAGGTCCTTTTTGAAATCTACTATGTTTGCACTAAATGTATAGATAATATAATGTTATGTTGAGACTTGATTTAGCACAACTGACAGCATTGTATAATGTGGTGTTGCAATTTGTTAAAGAAGTATTAAAGTGGTTGTAAACCCTAGCAAAAAAAAAAAAACCTGCAAGACAAAGGCATAATGAGCTAGTATGCATAACATACTAGCTCATTATGTATTACTTACCTTAGATCGAAGCCCCCGCAGCGGGCCTCGTTCACCTCTCCGGCCGGCGACATCGCTCCCGGAGTTACTTCCGGGTATCGCGGGCTCCGGCGCTGTGATTGGCCGCAGCCGCGATGACGTTACTCCCACCGGTAACGGCACAGTCTAACTAAAGCAACGGCACGTACGTGCCACTGCTTCAGTTTGCTTCAGTGCGCATGTACCGATGACGTCCGTACATGCAAATACAGGGCATATCTCCTAAACCGTTCAGGTTTAGGAGATATCTGGGGTAGCTACAGGTAAGCCTTATTATAGGCTTACCTGTAGCAAAAAGTGTGTTGTAAGGGTTTACAACCACTTTAAAGGATATGTAAACCCAACATTTCCTATTCCTGATACGCAGGGCTTTTTTTCCTCAGATAATAGATGCAGGAACTCCCCCTTCTAAATCACTTCTTGTCTCCGCCTCCTACCCACCTCTGAGCACCATCCCTTGGTTCAACCCACCTCCCAGTACCGTCCCTTTTAGAGAATACAGAACCAAGTATCATTTTGTGGTGTATGGAATTTGTTAATCCCCTGCAGCCAGCAGCACGAGACCCTTCCCAACAACAGTAGTTTCCCCCAGCAACAATGGACCCTGGCAACAACAACAGATTTCCCAGCAGCCAGCAGCAATAGATTACTCCCTCAACAGTAGATCCCTTCCAGCAACAATTGACCCCCCCAGCAACATAATTTCCTTCCCCCCAGCAACAACAGATCCCTCACCAGCTACAGTAATAGACCTCCTCAGCAACAAAAGACTGCCATGCAAAAATAGATCTTCAGGAACAATAGATCCCCCAGCAGCCATGGACCCTCCAGCACCCCTTGCTATTACATGCACACAGTGCTGGAGGTGCCGGAAATGTGTTCCCCCGCGTTCCCGTTGAAAAAAAGCCCTGCTGATACGTGCCTGCTGTCCTATGTACTTGTATGAAAAAGTATCCTGTTCTCTTTGTATTGCTCCCTTTGTGTAAAATCGCTGGTGTTACTTCAAGTCACTCTGCTTCCTTATTGAAAACTTTCTAGCTGTGCTGGCCTGCTCTCTGCTCACACACACAGCCTTTCCCTGGGAAGATCAGTGTGCTGCTGTTTTTCCTCTCCCCAGCTCTTATGCAGCTGAGATCAGAGGGAACATGATCACTTATTAAAAGAGGGAAAATGTATTTATAATGGCTTTTATATGTCTACACAAATGTTTTGCCTTTCGTTTCTATTTTAAAGTGAATGAGTTACTTTACAAGGTGAGCATTCACATATACTTTAAACCAAAAATAAAAATGTAATTCTTAATTAAATGCAGTGGCTGTATTAGTTTTCTTTTTTTTAGACTCATTTCCTTTATTTTCACCTGCTGTTCTGGCCAGTAACACATTTCCTGTTTAGTGTGTCTCCACTCTGGATGGAGGAGCACCTTTGGACAGTAGCATTGTCAATTTGGGGAGAGGGTAGTGTTAAACCTCATACACACGATCGGACTTCCATCGGACTTTTCCTTGGATTTTGGTCTGAAGGGCGTTGGCCATGAACTTGTTCTGCATACACACGGCAGAACATTTTCAACCAACTTTCACCAAATCACGTAGTTTTTCAGCTCTTTACCACCACCCTTTGGGCAACTTCTGCTATTGTTGTCTGATCTTTAGCATTGGTTCTGAGCATGCGTGTTTGTACTTTGGACTTTAGTCCTATGGACTTGTGTACACATGATCGGATTATCCTCCATCAGACATTTGTTGCCGGAAAGTTTGAGAGCATGCGCAGCGAACATTTGTCTGTAGAAAAACCGAAAACAATTGTCCGATGGAGCATCCACACGCTCGGATTGTCTGATAAAACACGTCTGTCGGACCGTTGTTGTCAAAAAGTCCGATCGTGTGTATGGGCCTTTAGGTGCACTGAAGAATTCGATGGACTTGACTAACAAAGTAAAGCCAAACTTTTTGAAAATAAAGGTTTTACGTAAATAAATAAAAGCTGATCATTGTAAGCACCCCTTTCAGTGTTAAATAGATTTTAATCAACCTTCTAACTGAAACATTTGCTAGACAGCTTGGTCTGTAAAAGGAAGTTGAAAAATAGCAGACTTACTGGCCAGATCAGCTGGTGAAACTAAAGAAAAAAAAGGCTAAAATGCAATACATTACAATTTTGGGAGGTTTAATACCACTTACTGGCTGTTATACTTTCAGCTGTGGCACAATATGCTCTTGCCGGGTAACAGAACTGTTGTTGTAGCTTGGTAAAATTTGCTATGACAGCCTTGTATCTGAAATGTGCTATAGTTTCATGATATAATGAAACACCAGCATAAGGGTACTTATGGCAGTTATTTTTAGTTGAGTCCAATGAGATTTAAAAATTACAGCCACATTGCTAAAATAAAGATAATTAAAGTGCGACTTCACCCTAAACCACCATACACACTATACAACTTTTGTTGTCAGATTTCCTTCAGATTTACCAAAACCATGTAGTGCAAGGGCCTGCCTGATTACACACTAATTGAAACTCCTAAGAGTTGACCTCATATTATATGGCTTTGGTAAATCTGAAGGAAAAAATCTACAGAAAATTGGATAGTGTGTATCCAGCTTTAAAGCGAAGTTTCACTTTATTTCCACCTATATCACTTTTGGAAAAATTTTTGGGGGGGAGTGGGTACCTAGTTTTGTCAGGTTCCAGCTCCCACTTCCCCTGGAATCATCAAGGATTAAAGTTTATAAATACAGTTTCTTTACTGTCCATTGAGGGACACAGAAATATAAAAGCAGCAATATTTGTGTTCTCAGTACTATGCCTGCATTGACAGGTGAATCGAAATTAACCACCAGTTCACAGAGACTTTACTTGTTACCTCTAATGCAAAACTATCCTGCCACTGGCCGATTTCTATTAATCACTTCCAGTTCGGTCTATAGAAGAATGATGGCCGGACGGGGGCTTTCCCCTTCTGAGTGGACTTTATATGATGTCTCTCAGAACAAGCTGCTTGTGCGCACCCCCTCTGACACACCGCATCTCCGATCTTGGTAAAGAGCCTATCACGTGGGCTCTTTACCATGTGATCTGCTGTGACCAACCACAGCTGATTACAGTGTAAATAGGAAGTGCTGGTTATCGGCTTTCCTCTGTTCACTCAGACAGAGCATGTTAGGAGAGGAAAGCTGATAAGCAGCTTTCCTCACAGGGGGGATCTGCACTGATAATCAGTGCAATGATTTTCAGTGCAGCCCCATCGGCGATGCCTGCCAGTGCCCACCAGTGATGCCAATCAGTGCCCATCAGTGATGCCTGTCTGTGCCCATCATTGCTGCCTATCAGTGCACATCAGTGCTGCATATCAGTGCCGCCTATCAGTGCCCATCAGTCCTGCATATCAGTGCCCATCATTGCCACCTATTAGTGCCCATCAGTGCCCATCATTGACACCTATCAGTGTCCATCAGTGCTGCATATCAGTGCCACCTGTCAGTACCATCTATCAGTGCTCATCAGTGCTGTCAATCAGTGCCCATCATTGCGACCTATCAGTGCCCATCGATGCCGCATATCAGTGTCGCCTGTCAGTGCCCATCAGTGCTGAATATTAGTGCCTCCTCATCACAGCCCATCAGTGCCGCCTCATTAGTGCAGCTTATCAGTGCCTGTCAGTGCAGCCTCATCATTGCACATCAGTGTAGAGGAAAAATTACTTATTTACAAAATTTTATAACAGAAAAACATTTTTTTTTTAAATTGCAACTGTCATTCAAAGTGAGAGAGGACTAAAAGCTGAAAATTGGCCTGGGCAGGAAGGGGGTGAAAGTGCGCAGTATTGAAGTGGTTAAACTCTCAGCTACAGCTGTGAAAAAATTGACCGGCAGGACAGTTTTAATCAGCAAGAACAGGAGAAAATGTACAAATGCGACATAAAACAAAAACTAACGCACATATTGTAAATTCCTCCTTGCATGCACTATGCTGGCTCCAGGGTTTGCAAGGCTGAAGCAAGACTTTGGTTTTAATATAATTCAGGAGAAACTTTCCAATAGGATCCTTGCATATTCTGGTAGTTTCGTGTTTATATTCAGGTGCAATAAACAAATGGATTGTTTAGGTACAACACTTTTTGGTTATCCTAGATAAGCATTTAACTTAGGAGAGCCTTCAAAAGTTTGAAAAACTTTATTACTTTTTCTGTTTAACAATATCAAATCGTTTCATTCACAAAAAGTGTTAGAGGAAGAAATCTTTGCATTGTCTGCCATCTAGTGGATATATTGCATATTGCAGCAGCCTAGAACATTTGAATTCATATACACTGGGCTTTATTCCCTTGGGTGGCGTATGTTATAAAATTCCAGCCAACGTTTTTTTATTTTGTTTTTTTTTTTTAATAAAGTGGTGAAGAGTTAAAACTTCTGTCAGAATTTTACTTCTATGTGTGAAGATTTTGTGTACATTTTCCTTCTTTTCCAGTCACTATATTGAAACAGGGACAGGGAAGTACAGATATAGCACAGTTAAAAACATGGTCAGAAATAATAGCCCCTACCTACTACATTGAAGATGTGTTATTGTCATATCTGTGTCCACAGTGGAGAGATTTCCAGTAACTTCCTGTCCTGACTTGTAAATACAAATCTGTGAGTGCTCCTTTTGCAGGAACCGCCTGTGGTGAAGATGGTGAAAATAAAGGGGTGGCTGGAGTGAGTGTCCTGGGTTGGATGTTTCTAGGGTAGCTTATGTCAGAAGCCTAGGGAGGGGAGGAAAAGGTTTGTTCTCATGTGCAGTAGATCACCTTTCAGAGGAAGATGATAGGTGGAGAGGAGGTCATATGTTGCTTTCTCACTGCCTGTTTTACCCTAAAAAGTCAGAACCATCACACCTTAACCATGTGCATTGCACGCAGTTGCAGGGAAGGTACAGCTCAGCCACTTACATGTAAATGAGTCGTGTTCATTGGCAGTACTGCCTGCCAAATGAGACATGCAGTTTAATTTTTGGCTTCAGCATGTGCACAACCCCAAGCGGCTGCACGCTCCTCTTTAGATGGGCGGTCAAGGGTTGGTAAAACTGCTGCCTACTTTTACTATCCTGGCCCCAAGTGTGAATAAGCCCTTAGTGTAATCTTTCACTGCATCTGAGCACCACAAACCAAAAACGCTATTTTATTAATTTTTAATATTCAAAGCAAAATCCCCCATCCATCCATGTCTCCATGCTTTATTTTACTGAGAAATCAAGACAAAACAACCCCCTAGAATTTTCTGTCCATGGCCATCTAGAGGAAGGGCAAAGGATTCATGTGGCAAATCCATCTGCCCTTATCTCAAGCATGCAGGCAGGAGAGTGTGCTTAGCTGGGAAAACCCTCCTTCTTTCCCTCCTGAACACTCCTGGGATATATGACATCATACGCCTAGGCAAAAAAAACAGAAATCAACTGAAGAAATATATTTTAAAAAGTGTAAAACAAGTAAATATGATATACTTTACTATGTATTTCCTAATGCTAGCAGCATGAGGATTAAAAATAATCAATGTTGATTGAGAGAGTGAAGTTCCACTTTAAGGGCTCATTCATACCAGGTGCTCTGAATTGCAGTGATCAGCAATGATCGACATAGGCCCAACACAAGGGCACACAAAAAACTGTCATGCGTTGCGTAGAAATGCATAATATCTGCATTTTTTTTATGGTGCATACAGTTGATTAAAATGCCAAAAAATGTTTTTAAAAAAGTAAATAGCACTATGGGCAGCACTATTTACTAAAGCTGGAGAGTGCAAAATCTGGTGCAACGCTGCAAAGAAACCAATCAGCGTCCATTCTGAGTGCACTAGTTTTAGTAAATCTAGCCCTATGCGTTGTAGCACCACATTACGCTGCCTTTCACATGTCATACCAGCTTGCATGTGTTTTATGGAGCATAAGGACTTGTTTACACCTGCTTTGCTCACTGGTGATGTTCAGGTTGCTCTTCAGAGAGCATTTGACAGGCAACAGGCAATGAGGAGGCATTGTATTGCCTTCTCACACCCTGTGTTAACCCCCTTAATATCAGACAACCACATGTGTTGTGTGCAATTGAGGGGCGGTTGCAGCGTGGCCCCATTCACTTGAATGGGTCGTGCTTGGTAGGCAGTACTGCACGCCAAACGCAGCAGGGGGGGTAAAATTCTGTCTGTGAAGCCTCTGCAGCAAAAGGGGAAAAGGGGGAGCACCCCAATTGCAGGTGTAAATGAGCCCTTATGGCACGTACACGCGATTGGAATTTCCATCAGAAAAAACTTGGATGGTTTTTCCGACGGAATTCCGCTCAAGCTTGCCTTGCATACACACGGTCACACGAAAGTTCTCTGAACTTTCGATCGTCAAGAACGCCGTGACGTACACTACGACAAGTCGAGAAAATGAAGTTCAGTTCTTCCGAGCATGGGTCAAATTGTTTCCGAGCATGCGTGATTTTTTATGCGTCTAAATTTCATACAGACAAACGCATTTTCGGATAGGAACATTTCCCAACCGAAAAATAGAGAACCTGCACTCAGTCTTTTGCTGGCTGGAATTCCGCCAGCAAAAGACCGATGGAGCATACACACGGTTGCGTTTTCCGACAAAAAGCTTTCATCGGAGTTTTGCTGGCGGCATTTCCGATCGTGTGTACGCGGCATTATGTGTGTGGGCTGCTGTGAACGAGTTTTAAAACCACACTTGTGTTTTAAATCCTGACAGAGGTTCTAATCTTTCTCCATTCTATATAAAACTAAACATGGAGCTTGAGATTGGCTTTAAGAATGTCCACTCTACCACACACAATCTCTTCATTCCAGAAATATGATTATGTCATGTTCTGTAGCCTGTAATATGTCAGATATTGTATATGGCTCCCACTGCTGGCAGATTGAGGAATGGCTTATATAATGATTTATTTTAGAGAATACTGCATTGGTTGCAGGCATGATGGTTGGGGTTCTCCACACACTGCAAAGCTGTTACCGGCCTGTAGGGAAAAGACAAAATACAATGTTAGATGTCACAGAATGGAATACATATCATGAACTGTAAATGCGTTGTCTGCAAATTGGTCTGTCTGATGTTAAATCAGTTCAGTTTTATTAAAAACAACGTTTTAGGTCATGTGTGATTATATTTGCTGATGTTATTATTGGTTGTCATTGCTGATATTATCAGGAAACATACTACTCTAGGACCAACTATAAAGTGAGCAGGATAATTCAAAGGGGAATACTTAAAACATTTTACCTGACATTGTTCTTTACCCAGTTAGTCAACTGTTTGGCCCATTTCCCCTACAAATAAGCCCACAGTATGGGCAGAGAAAAGAAGGTAGATAGAGTCCATAGGGATCTGTTATAGTCCCATAAAATCCTGAGCTTTATACAGACACTTGTGTCAGCCTTCTGTAGAGTTAGCAAACATTAGTATTCAGGAACAGGGGAAGAAGTGAAGAAAGGACCATTTAAGTGCAGCAACTCAGTGTGAGGCAGCCTCAGGATACCATCCAGCATCTTCGGCTTTCCTTGCCCAGCTCAACCTCTCTATCGTCTGACACAGCGGCCCCTGCAGGATGGAATGAGAAACCTAGTCCTGGTTGCTAAGGGTTACGGGGCACACCTTCTATCATATTTTATTACATTGATTTTAATGTGGACTTTTTCTATATAAATATTTCTAAGTGGATTGATCCTTCAAAGGAGTTTTTCTTGATTGCACTGAATATTGTATTTGATTATTTTATTAGCACTGTTAATGCTGAGATGAATGTTTTGTTGGTTTTTTTTGGCATATTTTATTGATTGATTTTATTTATAATAGCTGCTGTTGTGCATTGAACTTTGTACCTCTGGATCCCTTTACATTACACAGCACCCTGCACCTCTGGACCACTTTACATTACACAGCACCCTGCACCTCTGGACCCCTTTACATTGCACAGCACCCTGCACCTCTGGACCCCTTTACATTGCACAGCACCCTGCACCTCTGGACCCCTTTACATTGCACAGCACCCTGCACCTCTGGACCCCTTTACATTACACAGCACCTTGTACCTCTGGACCCCTTTACATTACACAGCACCCTGCACCTCTGGACCACTTTACATTACACAGCACCCTGCACCTCTGGACCCCTTTACATTGCACAGCACCCTGCACCTCTGGACCCCTTTACATTGCACAGCACCCTGCACCTCTGGACCCCTTTACATTGCACAGCACCTTGTACCTCTGGACCCCTTTACATTACACAGCACCCTGCACCTCTGGACCACTTTACATTACACAGCACCCTGCACCTCTGGACCCCTTTACATTACACAGCACCTTGTACCTCTGGACACCTTTACATTACACAGCCCCCACAGCTCTGGACCCCTGTTTGTTACACAGACACCCCCTAACAGTTCTGGACCCCCTGCATGTTACACAGACCCCCCTACAGTGCAGACACCCTCCCTACAGTCCAGACCTCCTCCCTACAGTGCAGAACCCCTCCCTACAGTGCAGACCCCCTGCCTACAGTGCAGACCCCCTGCCTACAGTGCAGACCCCCTGCCTACAGTGCAGACCCCCTCCCTACAGTGCAGACCCCCTCCCTACAGTGCAGACCCCCTCCCTAATGTACAGACCCCCTCCCTACAGTACATACCCCCTCCCTACAGTGCAGACCCCCTCCCTACAATACAGAATCCCCCTACAATACAGACCCCCCTACAATACAGACCCCCCCTACACTACAGAACCCCCCCTACATTACAGACCCCCCTACAATACAGACCCCCTTCAGACCCATAATGTACCTCAGATCAGCGGGAGACTGCATTTCGGGTCCCCTCCCCCTGTGTAGACCTAAAGGAGGGAGAGGCGGCTTCACTCTGCTCGGCTGTGTGTGACAGCCGACCCGAGACTGATGAGAGCCGCGGCCACCGTGCCAAAGAGAAGGAGATCATTGTGGGTCCCGGCCCCCTGATGTGCCGAAGGGTGTCACTTGAGTGCGGCTCTGAGGCTCACACACACCCACCCCCCACTGCAAAGCGCAACTACAGTTCTCCAAGCGCCTGTCACTGGCGGCCCACCCCCCACTTAGTACGCCACTGGCGGAACATCAGCGGCTGGTGTTAAAACACCGGTCCTACATGTCAGAACCTGCGGCTGACTCTGCATGTCCAAGGCATGCGGCCCGGTGGCCCCGGCCCACTGAGCAAATGCCCGGGCTGCCCTATGGCCAGGACAATCTAGTTCTGCTGTGGTTCAGAGTGCAGTCATTATAACACTGGGTGCTTACTGACATTAAGAGAAGACATATTGAAGACATATTGATGACCTCATCAGTCTGGTGATTCTCTATTGTTATTCAATCAGAATGGTGGGGTGATCCAAAGGCCAAATGTATTGCTTAACATCGAGTATTTTCCATTACTATATAATATGGCTATGGCAAGCCAAAAAGCAAGCTGTATTGCTTTAAAGTGGTTGTAAACATCAGACGTGAAATATGAACAAAGCATATCCCTCTATAGTGTGTACATGTCTCAATTAAGAGCTAAGTGTCATTTCTGTCTGCAGCTTCCTTCCTCTGCTATCAGCATGAATAATTTCTGACAGGTTTTCCTTATACTGAGAGAAAAAGGGTGACAGGGGAGGGATCTCCAACTGATTAACAGCCCCAGCTCTGTGTGATGTGTGGAGGAGGTGTGTCCCTTCCCTCCAATCAACTCTCAGAGCTCTCCTCACTGTCCCCTTTATTTCTGAACTCTCGGACAAGCTTATAAATTCAGCCAATGACTAAGTTGCATTGCTTACATTCACTGAAAACAAAGAATGTCACTGACTTGGCTATTTACACTGGCAGGGGTGTCGGGATCACAAGATTGGTTGAACAGAATTACAGTTCTTTTGGCTGTTCAAGACAAGTTCATATTCCAAGTGTATGCTTAGCCATTTGCATGGAGCTCTGCAGTAAGAAGCCAAGGACAAAGGGGTATACTTACTTATAGTTGTCAATGCAGGAATACGTCAGGTTGTGCTCTTCAATGTATTGTTGAAGCTCTAGCAGTGACTCACTGTTGCAGGAATTTCTGAAATATAAAATAGCTTTTTAGCATAATTTACATTTATAGATCCAGCCAAAGAGAGGGCACCATAGATATAAAGAACATATGTTACCAATGTATGTGTATATCTGTGTTGGAAAATGTTTGAATGGCAAGGGAATATATACCCAGGACATAATCATCAATGACATACAGGTGTAAAACATATTAGAGAGGCTCTGTTTCACACAGATGTGTACAGACACATGCCTACCTGTCCGCTCTCATGCGCTGCATTAACACATGCGAATGTGTGTTGTGTTAAGGCAGCCTATTTATTGAATGGTCTGCAAATGCACTAAAACAGACAAAAAAAGATAGACAAACACAGTTTTTTTCGAGTGCACTACAACATGTCAGTGCATTACTGTGCATTGTGGTGCACTGCAACACATGTGCCTAATGCCCCGTACACACAATAGGATTTTCCGACAACAAATGTTGGATGTGAGCTAGTTGTCGGAAAGTCTGACCGCGTGAATGCTCCATAGAACATTTGTTGTCGGAATTTCCGCCCACAAATCTTTGAGAGCAAGTTTTCAAATTTTCCGACAACAAAACTTGTCAGAAATTCTGAGCGTGTGTACACAATTCCGACGCACAAAAGTCCACGCATGCTCGGAATCAAGCAGAAGAGCCGAACTGGCTATCGAACTTCATTTTTCTCGGCTCGTCATACGTGTTGTATGTCACAGCGTTCTTGACGTTCGGAATTTCCGACAACATTTGTGTGACTGTGTGTATGCAAGACAAGTTTGAGCCAACATCTTTCGGAAAAAAATCCACGGTTTTGTTGTCGGAAAATCCTATCGTGTGTACAGGGCATAAGAGGTGCTTTGCTTTAATGGAATTGGAGTGCCATTAACAATGAAGGACACGCAACATGCTAATGGGTGTATGTGCATTGCCGTGCATTGGAGCATTTGTCACTGCAGTGCCCAACAAGGAAAGATGTGTTTGGACCCTAATTTGGAGGACATTTCCTGACACACAGTTGACCTTTTTGACTGAAACGAATTAAAGTGGTTGTAAACCTTAGACATGAAATATGAACAAACTATATCCCTCTATAGTTTGTGCTTGTCTCTATCAAAAGCACTAAGTGTCATTTCTGTCTGCTGCCTCGTTCCTCTGCTATGACCATGAATCACTTCTGACAAGTTTTCCTGACACCAAGAGAAAAAAGGTGACAGGGGAGGGACTTCCAGCTGATTGACAGTATCAGCTCTGTATCCCTTCCCTCCAATCAGCTCTCAGAGTTCTCCTCACTGAGCTCTGCAGTGTGTAACTTCAGCTCTCGCTCCCCTTTTTTCTGAACGCTTAGGCAGCGTTATAGATTCTGGACTTTGAAGGGATGTATAGAAGCGAATACTGCAGATAAACATGTACTACTTATGTAGGAGGATTTACTTAATCTCTGTGTATAACAAGTCACTTCACTGGGTATATGTAAGAGTTTACAACCACTTTAAGGACAGTTGCAATCAGAGTTTTTTTAGGCAAAGCGGACCTTCACCTTCACGTATCATTTTCCATGATTTTCCTCATCCCTCCTTACACTATCGGATATTATTTTGTTTTGGTAGGGGGATGTATGTAAGTACCTATTCAGTGGGTGGACAAGGCAGAAACATTTTTTGACTGGGCTATTTTTGTTGCAGTATGTGCAGCTGCTTTTAATAATCGGACACTTACCTGTCCTGGAGTCCAGCGATGTCGGCACCGCAGCTGACGTTTCCATCAGCTGTTGGGTGCATGCCGCCTCCATTGCGAGTAAGGAAACCCGGCAGTGTAGCCTTTTGGCTTCATGTTGCGAACCATACTGTGCATGCGCGAGGCTCCGCTCCTCTCCCCTGTCACCGGGCCAGTAGGAGGGAGCCCCAGCTGTGACATCAATACCCACGGCTGAGGCTCCCGGAAGTGGGGAAAGCATACCTGTGTCACCCCCCCCCCCCCGGAAAGGTGCCAAATGTGGCACCGGAGGGCGAGAGGAGTACAATGAGCGGAAGTTCCACTTTTGGGTGGAACTCCGCTTTAAGTGATGCTGTTATGAATGCCAGATGGCAAACTGAGTTGTGCCTACATATTTGACTGCCAACTTATGTTGATGGGCAGCTTTGGTGCACATACAGGGTTTATATATACACTATCTTGTCAAAAGTATTGGGACACCTACCTTTACACGGACATGTTCCAACATGACTGCTCACCAGTACACAATGCTAGGTCCATAAAGACATGGCTGAGCTGGTTTGGGTGGAGAAACTTGACTGGCCTGCACAGAATCCTGACCTCAACGGACATAACGCCTTTGGCATGAATTAGAGCGGAGACTGCGAGTCATGCTTTCTCATCCAACATCAGTACCTTGACGTCACAAATGCACTTCTGGAAGAATGGTCAAACATTCCCATAGACACACTTCTAAAACTTGTGGACAGCCTTCCCAGGAAAGGTTGAAGCTGTTATAGCTGCAAAGGGTGGGCCAAATCAATATTGAACCCTACGGACTAAGACTGGGATGCCATTAAAGTTCATGTGTGTGTAAAGGCAGGCGTCCCAATACTTTTGACAACATAGTGTATACATATATGTAATGTATATCTATCTATCTATACAGCTCTCTCTCTCTCTATATATATATATATATATATATATATATATATATATATATATATATATATATATATATATATATATATATATATATATATATATATATATATATATCGATATAGATATATATATATTGTAACATCGGGGGTTGGTTTAGCTTAAGGTAGAGCTTACCAGTGAGCCGAGTCCACGCCAGATACGCAGTTTTAAGGGCTTGTCGGCCCACTTTTATTAAAGAAAGAAAATGTCCGATAACAGAAGTGTTGCCCACACAGGGGTTTCAGCTTTCCACAGCAACAATGTAAGTTCAATCAGAAATACCAAGCCACCTGGCTCTCTTTAGCAGCACTGCTGCTCAAACTTATGCTTCAGCCCTCTCGGCTCTATAACAGAGTTCCTGTTCCTTTTCCAGCCCACAGGCTTGAACCCTCTGTCTACTCTGACAGACCTGTGCAGACATGCACACTTCTCCCTTGCTTGCCTGGACTCCTCGGGAGGGTGGAGCAACACACACCTGACCAGTCAATCTGCTGGTGGATCTCAAAACCTGGAGAAAGCTGCAAAAGCAGTTTTCTCCAGTCCACATTTATGCTCTGAAGCCTTGCCTCAAGCAAATGTGCATACCCTATGTCCACTTTAACCCCATTTTTATAGCGACAGGGACTCTCACTATTACATATCCCCCCCCTTTCTTTCGATCCGGAGGGAGGAACACCAGCACCCGTCATGGTTGGGACACCTCTGTGCTGGCTGTCAGCCACGTAGGCCCAACCTTTTTTTCAGGTGCGCTTCCAGGTACGTCCCACCCTGGATCTTAACAGGGTCCTACATTTCCCTATACTCAGCCTTCTCCCTCTTCTTTTTGGGTGCCTGGGCTTATTCATCTTTCTAGGGGAAACTCTGCTTTCCCTGATCCTTTCTTTCAACTCACTGACATCAGCTTTAACCTTCACTATAGGTTCTAATATCTTTCTCTGGTTGTCTACGGCAACCACGTCATTATTAACAGCACCAATCATCAGATCACCAATTTTGAGATTCCAACTTCCGATACCACCAGTGCTTTTTTCAGAGTTTGTTAGGACCTGTCCTGAGGAGGGACCACACACAGGCGAGTGACTATGCTCCATGGAACTGTCACCAAGCTCCACCTCACCTGCTGTCCAACGGGGCTGGGCGGCTGTCCTAACAAACACAGACCCAAGCACAAATCATTCCTTACTGCGATAATGCCAACTGGTGTACACATTACATTGCTACAGCAACCTTCAGCACTTTCTCCTACAGTGTCTCCGGGTACCTTAACCTGTACCTCTTGGCCAGTGACAGAAAGCATCTCGACTACTGCCGCGTCCATTCTGGGCCCTTCCTTTTCATGAGGTCTAGCAGGTGAGACAGTGTCTGCGCCCTCTACTGACCACTGCTCAGCCGCACCTCGGACTGCACCAGCAAAGATGTTCTCAGTCACTGCACCAGGCGGAGAGACCTCTGATATCTCCAACAGTTCCCCTGAGCGACCTCCATACCAATCAACAACTGGAAGTACTCTCACCGGGAATCGAGAGATCCTGTGCCAAATGGTTAATAAACATTGGTTCCACCAATTCCACTCTTGGGCAAGGTTTTCCAGCACCGCCTGTATCACCTGGCTCCACCCATTGGTACTACGCAGCACCACCTGGTCCGACCACGATGGAGCCACCCAAGTGTACAGTGAGCGTATTTTTGCCAACTCCAGCATTTCAAGTAAAGTTTCTGTCATTTCAATACATTCCAAGTCTAAATTTGTGACCTCTTTAGGGACCTTTCCCTCCTCCGAGACATGGAGGGGCTCATCCACTGTAGTCTGAGAGGTTGAGACCTTGGAAGAGACCTCCACCTCTTTGGAGGTACTCACCATCACTGCCTGTTGCTCCCCTGGAGCACTGTCAGCCACGTGTCTCCTCTTCCCCTCCAACTCAACAATGAGCCTCTGCAGGTCAACAATAGTCATATTGTCACCTTGACACTTGCTATTACTTAGTTGCTGGGTTGTGGACAACCCATCTGCCATGCCTGCGCCCAGAACCGTTCCTTCAGACTGGAGGGCCTCAGTCTTTACAGGGGCTAGTGTACCCATGAGCATCGGCCATTCTGTGACCCCTCCAATGGGCATAGCAGGTGTTCTGTCCACACCTTTGTTACACATCATTGTTTCATAATTCTTTGTCACTTGGCCTAGCGCCGCAAGTGTTTCCTTGCACCAATCATCCCAGTCCCTTGTGGTTCCATCACCAGTGCTCCACAGCGCTGCATCAACTGCTCTAGAAGGCCCCACAGGAACCTGGGATTCACTAGCCAAAACAGCACACTTGTCACTTCTATCTACCTCACATTGTGACAATATTTTTTTACTCATATCAACTTGAGAAATTGCATCCTCAACCAAGGCAATGTGCAATGCCTTATTTTGACCACCTTGCTCTGGTGGCGCTACAAACACATCTAGCTTTGAACTCTCAGCTTTTACAGGCTGAATTAACCCCTTGCCAACTGGGCTACACTTAGGGTTGTCAGGTTGTGCCCACACACACTCACTGTGTGACTCAGTCCAACCTTGTTCCACCAGAGTAGGACCAGAACCATCCTGGACAGACTCTGGCTTCATCACATGGAGACCCCCTGAGACCTCCATGGACAATCCTATGCCTCTGCCTGTCACGTGAGATCTACTCTCATCATTGGTAGTGAACACATTACCAACCTCACTCTCAGATATGACATTACAAGAAATACATGTTTCAATGGCATTACAATCCACATCACTTTTACCCATTGTAACACTTTTGTCAAAACAATCATTAGCATTTTCATTGCATGTAGACACAACTGCCGTTTTTATGGGTTGTCTATGAGCCACCATAACCTCTGAGTGACTCTTCACAGCGCCTGCTCTCTGTAAAGGGGCACTCTTACCTATTTGGGCAGCTCCATAGCTGACCTGGGAAACTCTCTGCTCCGTCACTGCGAGCTCCTTGGAAGTTTCCCTGGGCAACCCTGCAGCACCTGTAACTAGGGAACATGGCACCAACACTGTTTTGGTCACCCCTAGCTCAATTTTTCCAGCCATCTGCACTTGCAGAGTCCCCATGTCCTTTCCAGTCTTTAGCCCTGCAGCTACTTGGGCTTTACGCTGTGCCTCCCCACTGCTCTGGGTAGCACACTGCAGCAAGTCTATGTCCATTTGTACTGCGGATCTCCCCACTGGACATACTCCCACTTCACCGGGTTCAGCATCATAAACTGAAACAGTCTTACCAGTTCCTGCAGCTGGTGTCATAGCCTTCACTTGAGTGCGATGTCTTTCATCTGTGGTGTCTCCACAGGCTGACGCCCCCATGTGGTCACGGAGCAATACTGCAGCCTTTCTAGACCCACTGATGCCCCCTGTAGGCAACACACGATTCCTGTTGCTAGGGATAACAGCAGACTTGCACTCCAAAACTGGTTGGCTATACCTCATGCAGGATGTAGACTGTTGCACCCTCCTTTCTGGGCTGACCACTTTCCCTAAGCGGCCATGACACGAAACTTCGCGTTTCTCTGCATTTCCAAAATCTTGGTCTTCCGGTGACACCTCTCCCATCCTGGAGCAATGCTGGTGGCCCATGATACGCTGGAACACTCCTCTAAGAAGGATTTCCTCTTTAAACTTGCAGTAGTCATCCTGTTCCCAATCCATTAAATGGTAAACCGACCGGAACTCTATCCGTAACAAGGGTTGCAGCAATTTTGGCCACCGATCCCTAGGCCATTTTCTCCTTACAGCAACTTTTTCAAATTTTTTCAGGAATTCCCCAACCTCCTCTGTAGGTAGCATGGGTTGCACATAGTCAGAGGCCACAATCTCAGCCCCTTGCACTGCGGCCCACTCTTTGCGATTCCGCTTGAACCATTCATTTACTGCATCGCACATCACTAGGCCTTCTGGACTGGCCCTCCTAGGTGGCGACATCTTCTCAGGCCACGCTGAGCTCACTTCCACCACACTTTTGCGCTTTCCAGCAAAAAAAAAATGAAGCACTGTTACTTTAAAGCAAGTTGCTTTTCACTTCATGCAAGATTTCCTCACCTGCACAGTGCACACACAGATTGTGCTGTCTCATGCACACAAACACAGTTCATAGCAGAAAAAAAAATAAGTTTGACTTTTCATTCACAGGTACACCACATGCAACACACAATGCCTTTTGCCTGGCTGCACTTCCACACACAGCCAATAGTTCCTGACTTGAACTCACTGTGGAGCAAGGACCCGGATTCCACCGTCTTCTGCCCGCAGCCAACAACCACTTGTAACATCGGGGGTTGGTTTAGCTTAAGGTAGAGCTTACCAGTGAGCCGAGTCCACGCCAGATACGCAGTTTTAAGGGCTTGTCGGCCCACTTTTATTAAAGAAAGAAAATGTCCGATAACAGAAGTGTTGCCCACACAGGGGTTTCAGCTTTCCACAGCAACAATGTAAGTTCAATCAGAAATACCAAGCCACCTGGCTCTCTTTAGCAGCACTGCTGCTCAAACTTATGCTTCAGCCCTCTCGGCTCTATAACAGAGTTCCTGTACACCCAGTACCTCAGCACTCTTTTCCAGCTTCCTTTTCCAGCCCACAGGCTTGAACCCTCTGTCTACTCTGACAGACCTGTGCAGACATGCACACTTCTCCCTTGCTTGCCTGGACTCCTCGGGAGGGTGGAGCAACACACACCTGACCAGTCAATCTGCTGGTGGATCTCAAAACCTGGAGAAAGCTGCAAAAGCAGTTTTCTCCAGTCCACATTTATGCTCTGAAGCCTTGCCTCAAGCAAATGTGCATACCCTATGTCCACTTTAACCCCATTTTTATAGCGACAGGGACTCTCACTATTACAATATATATATATATCTATATCTATATATATAGATATCTATATCTATATCTATATAGATATAGATATAGATATCTATATATATACACACACTGAGCAAAATTATAAACGCAACTCTTTTGTGTTTGCCCCTATTTATCATGAGCTGAACTGAAAGATCTACAACTTTCTATGTACACAAAAGGCCTAAACACAGAAGGTGAACAATATTTGAGAGAAATAGGCCTTTTGTGTACATAGAAATAGTTGTAGATCTTTGAGTTCAGCTCATGATAAATAGGGGCAAACACAAAAGTGTTGCGTTTATAATTTTGCTCAGTGTGTATATATATATATATATATATTTATGGTTGGAGCCCTATGTCCGATATGGACATAGATAACACTTATAGTAAAGATGAGACTTACCATTGGAAATAGACCTAAAAGTGTGGACTTACCATATGAAATGGACCTGAAAGTGTGCCTTGGTCTAATGGCCGGTATGCCAAAATAAGGGGGCATACCCTGGTTTAAGAAATGATTTTTCTGTAAAGAGAAATGAATGAAATTAATAGTTGAGAAATGCTGTGAAATGGGGATGGGAGGGTGGGTATCGCGCACAGGAAACCGACAAGCACCACAGATGAGCGGGCTGCTTAAATACCCCCCGGCTCCTCCCATAAATTCAGGCCACCATACTGGCCTTCCTACTTATGGTTGGAGCCCTATGTCCGATATGGACATAGATAACACTTATAGTAAAGATGAGACTTACCATTGGAAATAGACCTAAAAGTGTGGACTTACCATATGAAATGGACCTGAAAGTGTGCCTTGGTCTAATGGCCGGTATGCCAAAATAAGGGGGCAAAAACATTCAGGTAGGGTTATAATATTTATTGGTTTTCAGTTATTTATTGAGCCAATTTGGAGAATGCCTGTGCCATCTCTATTTGCGGATTGGGGATATACCGGGCGAAGCAGGCTGATCTCCATCTGCCTAGTCTTTTGATGATGTGGTCTGGAACCCCGTGGCGGGATGCTGCGGAGGCTGCTCCGATGCGAAAGGAGTGTCCGGAATACTGACTAGGGTCAAGGTGAAGATTGCGGAGAAGTATCCTTATGTGTTTCACAAACTGAGAGGCGCTTAAGGGTTTAACTGGGAATGGTAGAAGGGGACTGGTGTCTGGTTGCTCAGGCAGGAGTGACCGGAGTCGGTTGAGTACCGCGACTGGACACCAGCTGTTGTTGGTTTTGTAGAGGTGAATGTTCACTCCTGAGCCCGTTTGCTGGGTTTTAGAGACCTCGAGGTGCAGGATGAAATGGTCTTGGTATGGAAGCAAGTGCCGCCTGCATAGTACTTGGTCTGTGGGTTTGTTAGAGGTGAATTCCCCAGGTCGCAAGAACCCATAGTAAGCTAAATATATGGCTGCTTGTAAGACCGTGCTGGGGAGCAGACCGAATGGCGAAGTAGCCAGAATAGTTGACATGTCCCTAAAGATGGGCCCCGTAATGGGTAAGCGCTTGGTGCTGATGACTGGTTGTTGTTTCTGAATGCCCCTAAGGATGGCTCGTATAGCGTGTGATGAGAACAGTGAAGATTTCGTGGGGTCTTCAAGCATCAAGAAATGTTGGATGCCGGCTAGATATAGCCGAATGGTATTGTAGGATAAGGCCAGCTGCGTGTGACAGTGCGCAGTGAAGGCCAGTACTTGTTTGACATCTGTTGGTCCTTTACGGCAGGATGTGAGGAACTTATTGAACGCCTTCCAAGCTGTCTGGTAGGCTTTGAGTGTGTTGTGCGAGAGTGAATGATTGATGAGTTGCGTTGCTCCATGTAAATGTTGAACTAGTCCAGGGTCAGTTGTGACCAGACAGGGATAGGGGCCGACATTGGTTCGGCTTCGGGAACCTGTTCAAAAAAGGAGGTATAATTAAAACGTGACAGTGCGTCAGCAGCTAAATTGTATCTGCCGGGAATAAATGCACAGTGTATGTTAAACTGATGCTGTAAAGACAGTTGTACCAATCTGCGCAGGAAGGACATGACTGTTAGGGACTTGGACCTGCCTTTGTTGATGATGTCTGCTGTGGCCTGGTTGTCGGTGGTGAAGACTACGGTTTGTCCTGTCCAGTGGTGGCCCCAGAGCTGTGCAGCTGCCACTATGGGATAAAGTTCAAAGAGGGAAGATGTTTGAGTAAAGCCGGGTATCAACAGAATCTGTTGAGGCCAGGGTCCTGAAAACCAATGGTGGCCAAAAATTGCCGCGAAACCTGTGGAGGCTGCAGCGTCCGTCACCACCTGGGGTGACCGGGGCGAAACCAAGGGTATAAATAGGGATATGCCATTCCAGGCGGACAAGAATTCCTCCCACATAGATAGGTCCGCTATAGCCGTGGAATCTAGAGTTAAGATCTGATCGGGGTCCTGAGTTTCTGGCAGGAATCTAAGCAGGCGTGATACAAAGGTGCGGCCTTGTGGAATAATTCGCATGGTGAAATTAAGCATTCCCAGGAGAGACTGCAACTGCTTTTTGGTACAGCCCTTGGTGTGTGTGAACTCGTGAAGGACTGCCCTAATGCGGGTTAGTTTGTCAAGGGGGAGACTGGCTTGCATAGCGCAGGTATCCAAGCTGACCCCGAGAAAGGTGATGATGTGTGCTGGGCCGTCGACTTTGTGCTCGGCGATGGGAACATTGAGGTTTCCAAATATCACTCTGAGTTTGTCGAGGTCTCCTGGGGGCTTGCTGGGAGGTTCTATTAGTAGAAAGTCATCCAGGTAATGGATGACTTCTTGGCATTGACCCTTGTGTAAGAGTATCCAAACAAGGGACTGAGCGAACGTGTCGAAGAGCCAAGGACTACTCTTCGAACCGAAGGTTAATTTAGTGGCAAAATAATATGCCTCCTTCCACTTGATGCCATGCCAGCACCAAAGGGATGGGTGGATGGGCAGGAGCTTGAAGGCATCCGAGATGTCGGCTTTGGAGAGCCAGGCACCTGTACCTGCTTTGACGATTGCTTGTATTGCCATGTCGACGGAGGAATATTTTAGGGAAAATTCTTCGGAGGGTATCAGGGAATTGAGACTGGGGATGTGGGAAGAATGAGGCGCAGACAGGTCGTACACCAAACGCAATTTATTTGTGAACTTGCCCTTGACAAGCCCAATAGGGCTGACTCTCCATGTGCTGAAAGGGGGGCGAGTGAAAGGGCCTATAACGAACTCTCGATCTACCTCTGTTTGTAAGAGCTGATCTATGGCTTGTTCGTCAATGGCTGCTGAACGAAGATTGGCACATTCGTGAGTACTGTGGGGAAGTGAAATGAGGCCGGTGTGAAAGCCTGTTGTGAAGCCCTGGATAAGGTAGGTGGCCAGGGAAGGGATGGGATGTGAGGTGAGGTACAGTCCTAACCATAAGAAGTTGATCCGGCTTAGTCATGCCCTCTTGTGTTGTTTGACTTCGCATCAAGTTTCTAGGGTGTGCTCTTTGGCATAAGGTGCAGATGTGGAGTAGGCGGCACTGGCTGAAGTTGCAGGACCCGTAGTTGTAGTTATTACAGATGGCTGCCCCTCCCATGGTTCGGACTGGGCGTCCGAATTTGTCCACCTGAGGCGTTTGTTCAGGGGGCGACTGACCCTGAATTGTACCCGAGGTAGAGGGAAACTCGAAGGGCTGTCTGATTGCCGCATTGGCGCACCAGGTGGCAGTGTGGGTGGAGGACTGACAAATCGCACACAGAGGTGAGCGTAAGCCGGCAAAGTGGCGACAGAAGAGCTCTGTGTCCATGAGACTCCAATTTGTCGTAGTCTGGAACTGTGTGAGTCTGGCGGCGGCCTTAGCGGAAAAAGAACGGTGGTAGTCATAAAATGCAAATCCTCCATACTTGTAGCCCAAGTCTACTACCGTATGGAGATATAAGTCCAGCTCTTCCCGTCTGCTGGGGGTGGCCGAGCATAGGACGTCTCTGAGCATGCCAAAGGCCAGGGTAAATTCTGGGACCGATAACTTGCGGTTCAATCTGGGGTCTTTGGCTTTAAGGACCACCGATATGTCACCCCAGGAGTAGGCCTTATTTTCTGCCAGATCGTGCACGGAAATAAGGAGAGAGGCCAGGTTGATGTCCCTGCCGTCCAAAATGTCCTTCCTGATACTGGTTGGGACCAAATGGGAGGGGTAGACAATGGGGCTCCAGCCTGAGGTACCTGCAGGAAGGGGTGTCAAGGTTTGAGTTGCGATTGGGTCGGGGACAGCCGTGGCCGGTCGAGCCTCCAGGAGTGCCACCCTGGTTTGGACGTCTGTAACCGAGGTAGACAAGGATGACACCATCGTGTGTAATTGTGAGATAGCTGATGATATTGACTGGAGGGATGCCTGTTGGGTACTGTGTCCTGCTGCTGGTGGGGGGAAGAGGAGTTTGAAGAGCTCGCCTTTCCTCGCTGTGGCGGGGAAGGGGACACCTCTGCGTCTGAGCTCTGCCGTCAGTTTGGGGATAGTCCATCCCCTGAGGGACTGCACGCTGCCGCTCTCTGAGACCGGGGAAGGTGACAGAGGGGCCGTGAAGTCTTCGCTGCCGGCCTGAGACATAGTTGATCTGGTGAGAATCTCCTGTCTTGAGCTCTTATTTTCCAGTTGACTGTAACCTATTGGGGGTGACATGAATTTCAAGTTTTTTCTTTGATCCCCTGAGTCATACTTACCCGACTTATTCTCCCATTTTTTTGAGGCAACGATTTGCATGGTGCTTGCAATCTTTGTGACAATGAAATGATTCGAAATGTTTGCCTTGATTATGAAATGAGTGAACTCCATGACAGAGGCCCGGCCCGGTCGTGTCGTGACTGATCCGACCGTGAACCGGGCTCTGGAGCATGTACTGAAATGAGGCAACTGAAAAACATTGGTGCACACCGGGACGAATCGGTGCCTGTTTGATGCATCTGGATTCGAATCGGAGCGCAGTATGAAATGAAATGAGAGAAATGTTTACCTTGACCGAGGCTCGAATTGGTTGTGCCGTATTTTGCGACTGGCAACGAACCGAGCTCTGGTATAGGTATGGATACGGTCGAAACAAGTGAGGCATTCCGTGACGAATCGGTGCATCTCGGATGCGACTGGTTTCGAAACGGTGATGCGCTGTGGGAGTGAAATGGTAGTAATGGCATGACAGAGATGCGGATCAGTCGCCCGATATCTGCGACTAGCTATGATCCGGACTCTGGAGCATGTTTCAGAAATGAGGCCGAGCCCTGGGGCACGCCGTAACGAATCGGTGCATGGAGGATGCGACTGGATTCGAAGCGGAGCGCGGTAAGTGCAGGTGTAACATATCGTTTGCCATGACGGAGGCGCGAATCGGTCGTGCTGTTGTAGCGACTGACTACGAATCGGACTCCGGAGCATGTACTGAAATGTGGCCAATCCTGGGGCACGCCGAGATGAATCGGTGCATTTCCATGCGACTGAATTCATGTCGGAACGTGATACGTGGTAATGAAATGATAACCATGACAGAGGTACGAATGACTGATAATAACGTGACTCTGGAGCATGTACTGAAATGAGGCCGTGACTACTGGGGCACACCGGAGCGAATCGGTGCATCTTTTAGGTGCGACTGGATTCGAATCAGAGCGCGGTAGGTGACTGAAATGAGAAATGATTGAAATGATTTGAAATGTTAGAAATGAGTTTAGAAATGTATCAGAAATGAGAAATGATTGGTATCGAACTGACTTGATTCGATAGATTTGCGAATTGCGACTCGCTATGGCTGTCTACAGACGCATATTTCATAATTCCGACATGCTAGAAATGAAGCGACGTCTGCGTCGCGGTGGTTTCTCGGGTAACGCGAACGGTAACATAACGATAGTACGAGTGATATACATTGCAGTTACGTTGTGAAATGCGAGTGATTCGTAAGTTGAAATCACGGTTTAGTGACATGATATCGAAACGTAAAAACAAAGTCCGACGGGACCCTACCTGCGACAGCCAAGCCAGACGCGTGGTACGAAGCTACGAAAACGGTAACACGGACTTCGAAAGTCTTGAGCACGGAAACAACGAATACGGGAACTTGCGAGGCAAGAACTTGCGGACGCTGGTATTCGAATAGTCGGCCTAGTGACGTATATCGCGCACAGGAAACCGACAAGCACCACAGGTGAGCGGGCTGCTTAAATACCCCCCGGGCTCCTCCCATAAATTCAGGCCTCCATACTGGCCTTCATATATATATATATATATATATATATATATATATATATATATATATATATATATATATATAATATTATATTACATTATATCTATATTAATATCATGAAAAATAACTGATATATTATACTTATGCTTTTCTGCTTCGATTAAAATGTATATAAATCTAAGAACAAAATAGTTATATGTTGCAGTATACCAGTCCTTGTGGTGGCTGCATTAGTCTTTTTTTCAGGATTCCACTGTATGTAAAGAAGGTGCCATGGTTGCCATGGAGGCTGAACGTCTTCCTCTCTTTTTATCCATTTCACACAGTTTGATAGGAATAGTAGTTCACAGAGGAAGATAACATTGATTGTGCTTCCAATAAAGCTCACAGCAATTGAAGAGAACACTGCATTTATGGCAAGATCAACATGCATTTTCTGTACTTGCTGAAAACTAAATCAGCCATTACACTGATAAGCTGCAATAAATTATCTTTTTTGTTCTTGGGCTTACATATCTTTTAGAAAAACAATGTGATTTTTTTTTTATTGTGGGGATATTTGCCTTACTTGTCTTGTCCTTCAATATCATCAATTACCCAAAGCTTCACGTTAGATACTGTATTTGGATTCATACTTGGTATCTCCACTGTCCTTAAAATACTGGGAGAAAAAAAAGTAAGTAGGTAAGCGTTTAAAATGTGAAAAACATCTCTATTACGAACACCTTAAAAATACATAATTTCTCATGATTTGCAAAGAAATGTGCCTGTTTACTTTGTTTTGTGCCTTTTTGGTGCCATTTCTGATAAAATTCAGTTCACTATTTTTGTTCTGGTCTAACAGCAGTGTTTTTCAACCAGGGTCCCGAGCCATCCTGGTGTGCTGTTTTGGCTTGCCAGGGGTGCTGCGCTGCATCTGCTATTTTCGCACAGTGTTAGGTGTTTCCATAGTGCAGGTTGGTCAGCCATCATCACCATAAAAAAACGCATATCGCTAATCCAGGGCAGGTGGCTCTGATGTGAAAAGGGGGGCACTCCGATGTGAAAGGGGGGGCTGAGGACTCTGATATAGAAGAGGGGGGGGTGAGGACTTTGATATGAATGGGGAAGGCTAAGGACTCTAATGTGAAAAGGGGGGACACAGACTCCAATGTAAAAGGAGCAAGGCTGAGGATTCTGATGTGGAAGGGGGGGGTGAGGACCATAGGCATGCACACAGGGTGTGCTCAGTGTACCTGGGCACACCCTAAACACCCATGGGGGCAGATTCCCCCTGCTGCCTGGGCCCCTATGTCATTTACTAGCCGAATACGTAACTGAAGCATAGTAAACTGTGATATATATATATATATATATATATATATATATATATATATATATATATATATATAGATATATATACACACATGGTTGTGTGTTTGAGCTTTGGAATGCACACCCTAATGCAATAGGCTACACACATATATGATTAGGACTTTGATATGAAGGGGGGGCTAAGGACTATGATGTGAAAAGGGGGGACATAGACTCCGATGTGAGGGGGGAGGCTGAGGACTCATATGGAAAGGGGAAAGTTGGGGTGTGACTATGGCATTAAGAATTAGTATTTTCCATACACTGGAAGAGAAAATAACTCAATACCTTTCTTTTCTGGCGATGGCACCATCTGTAGAACCATTCAGCATGACATTTACTGTTCCACAAGATGCTTTAGCAAACTAGAATGAAAACAAGACAAATATGAATGAGTAAGAATGATCAACGATAATAAAAAATCAGTTTCTCTGAGTTCATTGACAGACAGCCTTCTTTATTCAGAACGGTAGGGTTATATCATCTCCGCAGGAGTAGGACTAGGCAGAACAAAAAAACAACCCCTGGCTACGTCCATGGGCTGCCTCCGTCAATATATAACCCCCTCCCTGCTCTAGGTATTCAGTTTAGTAGCAAGCAGTAATAGAAGTATCAAAAAACTCCATAGAGGGGTGGGTGCTGTGTCTGTCAATGAACCCAGAGAAACGGATTTTACGGTAAGTAAAACATTCTATTTTCTCATTCGTTCATTGACAGACAAAGCCTTCTTTATTCAGAACGGTAGGGACGTCCCAAAGCTGTGCCGAACATGAGGGTGGGGACAGCAAAAAATCCCAAGGCTAACCCAAAAGCCAACCAGGTAACAGGAGCTTCACACAGGACAAGCTGGAACCCAACTTGAACGATACCCCTTCAAGAGGGATTAGACCCTACTACAGCAGTCTGCAAAAAATTTGCCAAAAAAAGGCATCCGCGGATGCCAAACCATCCATTTTGTAAAAACTTGTAAAATGTGCCACGAACCCCATGAAGACAGAAGGCCCAAGATGCACTAGGCGCCCGAGAAGAATGCTCCGTAACAGGAAAAGCAGGAACACGATTTCTGACATGATATCCCAGAGTCATCATCTGTCTGTTCCATCTAGAAGAAGGTCACAGAAGAAGCAGACAGCCCCTTTCTTGGCCTGTCCGTGAGTACAGAGAGCCTAACCTCCAAAAGACTCAGTGGCTGGCAAATACAACCAAATCCCCCAAACCACATCCCGAGCAGATAAGGCAAATTCCTTGGGATGTGTTGCCAAGGACACAAGAAAGGAAACACAATGTCTTTGTTCAAATAAAAACCCAGGGACGGAACTATAGACAAGGGCAAAGCACCGCCTAAACCTTGGGTAAGGTGAACAAGAAGATAATGCCACCATTTTCAACACCCTGTGAGCAGAGGTGAAAGCCACCAAGAGGCCACCTTCCGAGACAGAGTAAGCAGTGGAATCTCCTGAAATTTTGAGAGAGGGAGAGAGAGAGCGGCTCCAGGAGAACTGAAAACACCAAGTTCAGATCCCACGGCGATCAAAGAACAAGGATGAATGCCAGGTGATTCACCCCAGGATATATGCCCTCTCCACATCCAGAGGTTAAAACCTCCTAAAAGATGGACTCCCTAGCCATCAACAGTGTAGGAACTGCCGCACCCTGGCGAAGGGCATAAGCCATCGTGGTTGCCTTGTCGGACTAGAACCGCACCGGGAGCCCCCAAAGTCGAACCGTCCATGATCCAGACCTAGCCTGATCGCTCAAAGTTCCAGGATATTACCTAGCAGTCCGGATTCCACCAGCGTACAATGACCCAGAGCAGAGCTCAGTCCCAGGACATCCTACCTGGACTGATTGCCATTGGTGGTCACCCTGTTTAATACAAGGGGAGAAAGGATTTATCCCCCTGAAGAACCGGAGAGCGAGCCACCAGACCAGGGAACTCTGGTTTCCTAACTCAGCTAAATCCGATTGTCCCGAGACCTTGGGCATTTGTCTCATGCCAGTATCTCCCCAAAGGAAGTTTGTATGGAACTGCGCAAATGGAATAGTTTCAACAAGGTAGAAACTCTCAGACCTAACACCCACACGCAGGTCCGCAGAGGGCCTACCTGCCGGACAGAAAAATGAAAAACGCATCATGCAACTTCTGGAGTTTGTCCAAGAGAAGAAAACATGCTGGCCAGAGCTGAAGCTCGGGCTCAGATAATCCAACGTTCTGGAAGGGCCCAAGCAGACTTCAGATAGTATAGATGCCTACTTAAATCAGTCAAGGTCTGTATAGAAACTACATTGGCCGTCGGGGTAGTCGAGGAGTGGCAGAAGAAGATCGTCCAGGTCAGCCATGACCGCAAACCCCCACTGATGCAACCACGCCCGATCCGGGACCAACACATTGCGAATACCCAAGGAGTGGTGGCCAGACTATGCGCTGATCATGCGCCGCACCCACAGCAAAATGGAGGAAGTGCTGGAGTGGGGCACATAACGGAATGCATAAACAAGCATTCGTGATGTCGATAGAAACCAGAAGGTCCCCATGATGAAGGTGTGCTACCGCCGTGCTAACGGACTCCATCTTGACCTTCTGTACACACACAAGGCAGGTCAGGGCCTTAAACTGTTCCCGACACGGGAACCGTGACAACCACACTCTGCAGCAATGGAGCTTGCACATCCCCCCCTGCGGAGAACATCAGTAGACGCCCATTGGATGTTTTGACATCCAGGGGAGCCCCCAAAACACCTGTCTAAGCACCACTGAGGAGACTTTAGAAGCTCAGCAACCGGGGGGCGTGGCCAGCGCGGCATGTGAGCAGACGCTTAGTCACAGAGCTCCCACAGTTACCCTGAATTGATCCGGTTTCCGGCGCTAATTCCGACCCAAAAGCTACTTACCAGCCCTGGGAAAGTCCCCGCTACATTCCGCACTTGCTTCGGTCCGTGCAGAGGGTATGATGACCCGAGGAGAGAGGGGAGAAGGATCGAGGATGGATCAGCAAAATGGCGCCGCTCCGCCATCAGCACAGAAGCGTGGCACTGATAAACTGAAAGAGACACAGAACAAACAGCAGAAAAGCCTGAAGGACGGCTCCGCTGAACACCCTAAGGACATGAGGTACTATACCCAGAAACTTAATGATAAATCCGGCCTGCTGGCAGCTCAGTCCCACTGTGACTTTGATATACACAATGATCCTGATGAGGAGGAGGGGGAGAGAACACAGGGGGCAGGCGCCATTATAACACAGGAAGACATTAACAGCGGTGTAGCTGAGGAGCCTGATGATTGTGAGGAGGAGGAGAGAGGTGAACAGCCCACACTTGCAGCCATACTGAGAGCGGTGAACAAATGCACAGCCTCTGTCAATAACTTGCAGGCACGATTTGGGGGCTTGAAAGAGGAGGTTAGACTCCTTAGGCAAGACATCCAGAAGATCCTAGAACGGACCACTGCAGCAGAAAGCAGAATAAGTGAAATAGAGGATAAGCTTCCCCATATGGTCAGAGAATCCCAAGCTACTACACGATTAACAAGAGCCACTGACACACGTGCTGAGGATTTTGAAAACCGCCTCAGACGCAATAACGTGCGCATCGTGGGATTTCCCGAGAAAGCAGAGGGCCGTGATCCCACGCAGTTTATAGAACAATGGATGACGGATGTATTTGGCAAGGATGCCTTTACCCACCTATATGCTGTGGAACGAGCGCACAGAGTACCCACCAGACCCCTCCCCCCAGGGCACCCTCCTCGTCCAATCCTGGCCCGTCTTCTAAACTACCGGGATAGAGAGATCATTTTGCGGCTAGCCAGAGAGAAAAGGAATGTTCAATACAATGGTACCCGAATTTCCTTCTAACCCGATTTCTCCGCTGCGGTTCAGAAAAATCGCGCACGTTTCACTGCAATTAAAAAACGCTTACAAAAGCTACAAGCCTCCTACGCAATGCTGTATCCAGCGAAACTTAGAATTACTCTACGGGGTCAAGCACACTTCTTTTAACACCCGGCGGAGGCCTCTGACTGGCTGGATGCCAACGAAAGCGAATTTAGACAAGAGCGGAGACCAGGCATGGAACTTGATTGACGCCATTAATACCAGTACAGGTCTTTTTCATATTCCTCCCCCGGATGGGGGTAGTGCCGGAAACGCACACTGATTTCTTCATTAAGTAATGCAAGCTCAGATGCAAGTTACACCCTGATGAAGTACATGTCAGTACCCATCAGGTACTTTGGGCAGGAGGTCCAGGAGATCCCAGTTGGCCTGTGGGACCAGTTGTCCTACAAAGTTTTGTCATTTTTTTTGACATTTTGGAGTCCTGGATTACAAAGCAAGTGGGCCCTTCTACGTGTTGAGCTGTTGCAGGTGCGTAACCTGGCTCAGAAGAGGCCCCCATGTTTGTTTGCCGCACCGTTGTGCGTCTTGGGTTTTTGTTTTTCTTCATCTATGCAGATTTACTCCGGAACTGTAAAGCTACAGTGTCATGCGGGTGACAACACGGCCCTTTTGCTCTCCCTCAAGATACTCACTTATCCAGCATTCCCACTCAGATGTCACATAGCAGCCCCCCTATCTCCTTCCTGTGAACATGGGAGGAGTAAGCAGTGGGTTACTTATACCAGCCATTTTTTCTTCAATTCGAGATGACAACAGTAACTGTGCTTTCATGGAACGTCAGAGGGTTACATGACCCCCTGAAGAGGACAATGGTATCATCGTTACTTCAGAAACGTCTCCCGGCTATCTGCGCCCTGCAGGAAACCCACCTCACCAAGGACTCATTGTCTTGCATTGGTTTTCGTTGGGTGGGTAAGGCATACCATTCCACCCATACCTCATACTCTCGTGGTGTGAGTGTATTGGTGCATAGCTTCATAGAATATGAGGAGCTCGGCTCCGAAATTGATCAAGAAGGGAGATATGTATTCCTTTTGTGTAGGTTATCTACTCTTAAATGTATATTAGCCTTTGTGTATGTGCTTCCTCCGTATAACAACCAAGTAGTGAGAGCCCTACTAGCATACCAAGTTAAATATCCTGAGGTCCCACTGTATGCCTTCGGAGATTTTAATAACTACACTGATCCATTTCTAGACAAACACCCACCAGTAGCGAGTGGACGGGGTGGGGGTCGTACGGCACTCAGTAAGTTTATGGAGGAGGTGGGATGGAAAGACCCTTGGAGAGCAGGGAATCCAGAGGTGCGTCAGTTCTCTTGTTTCTCCAGGGGCCACTCCTCTCTATCACGGATAGACCTTTGTCTGTGTTCGGGGGTAGCGGCTCGCTACATCTCGACAGTGACATATGCTATTAGAAGTGTATCTGATCATTCACCATTGATTGTGACCCTGGAGGTGCGTCCTCCTTCCGCGACGGCTAAGGCTCCGTGGAAGATGAATGCATTTTGGCTGAGTCTCTTCCCTTCCCATGAGCAAATAGAACTCCATATTGCAGAGTACTGGCGGATTCATGCCAATGAAGCTTCATCTGCTTTATCCTGGGAGGCCTTTAAGGCAGTCCTTCGAAGTATTTTTATCGCTGAAATTCAAGCAGTTAAAAGGAAGAACCATGCTCAGAGGGAGGGAATAGAACTTATGGCAGAGGAATTAGAGGGACGATTTATTGCTGATCCAACCCCAGCTAATAAGGATGCATGGCTTTCGGCGCAGGAGGCGCTATATAAGGTCACATCATCTACAGCGGAGAGAAAGAGGTTTTTTCAAAAAACTGCACACTATGAGGAGGGAGAGCACACTGGTCGTCTGTTAGCAACCATTGCCCACTCCCATCAGACCTCTCCTTCGATTGGAGCACTACGCTCTCATCGGGGAGGAATAACCAATAGCCCAGACCAGATCCTAGCAGAATTGGTTTTACTCCTCTTTATACCAATCTAAACAAACATACTCACAAGACTCGCTCACTGAATACTTAGATGAAATCCAGCTGCCCAGTTTATCTGAGGCATCTCGTACTAAGCTGGATGACCCTATCACTATTGATGAACTACAGGTGGCGACCAGTTTGTTCCCCAACTCTAAAGCTCCGGGGGACGATGGGCTCCCCATTGAAGTTTACAAATAGTATGGGGAATGTATACTCCCACACCTGCTGAAGGTATTTAATGCAGCAAAACAAAGTGGCAACCTCCCCCAATCGATGACCAGAGCAAGCATAGTCCTGATATTAAAGCCCAACAAAGACCCACTGGACCCGGGATCGTATCGTCCGATCTCGCTTTTACAAAATGATGTGAAGATTCTCGCCAAGGTATTGGCGTTACGTCTGAACAAAGTCATATCCACCATAATACATTCAGACCAATCCGGCTTCATGCCCCAGAAATCGACTGCGATAAATTTGCGCAGACTTTTTCTCAATATCCAATCCCAGTCAGATAATAGGGGGGATAGAGCCCTGCTTTCCCTGGACGCCCATAAGGCGTTTGATAGCGTCGAATGGGACTACCTATGGGCAGTAATGAGGAAGTTTGGGATCGGGGATAACTACATTAAATGGATACAGTTATTATACTCCTCCCCGGTGGCAGTCATTAGAGAGGGAGGCCGGATTTCCGCACCCTTCAGTTTATACAGAGGTACGAGACAGGGCTGCCCCCTGTCTCCCCTCTTATTTGCCTTGGCCATAGAGCCTCTGGCTTCTATGATACGCAGTAACCCCTTAATACGGGGGTTTCGATACGGGGATGTCCAGGAGAAAGTTATTATGTATGCTGATGACACCATGCTGCTTCTTGGAGATACGTCAGCTTCGCTGTCAGAGGCAATGAGAGTCATTGGCCGATTCGGGCAGTACTCGGGTCTAGTTATTAATTGGACCAAGTCCTCCCTCCTATTGTTAGATCGTGAGCTATCCTCCTCTCAAAACAGTATACTGGACATCCCGGTATCGACGTCTCTTAAGTACTTAGGCATACAAGTCACTCCCCATGTCCTAGACTAACCCCTCTTATTAATCGTTGTCGCGATCGGGTCAAAGTATGGAGCAAATTGAAGTTATCACAAGTAGGTAGGATCAATCTAATAAAAATGATCCTTATGCCCCAACTTTTATATATACTCCACAACTCCCCAATGGTCAGTACTTTAAAAAAGTTCAGAATTATTAACTCACTCTTCCAATCGTTTATATGGCTTTCAAAACCACCCAGAATTAAGCTTGAGCAACTCCAGCGTCCCAAGGACGAGGGTGGCCTAGCGCTGCCTAATCCTTGGGTATATTACTTAGCTGCCCAGCTACAACACATTGCTAGAGTTCTGCGGCCTACACAGGAAGTAGAGCTAAATCTGCGGGACTCCTCGGCCCAGCTACTTCACTTTACGGTCAAGTGTGGGGCCCTGGATGGGCTGGAGGCGCTGCAATATAACAAATCCAACAAACTTTTTCCAACTTATGCTCTTATGCAAAAGATTTGGAACAAGGCCAGGATGCTACAGAAAGTACAAGGGTATACTAAATATAGCCCAATTTGGGAAAATAATCACTACATGGAAATAGCAAAAATACCATATGGAGTGAAATGGAAGCAGTACGGGTTATCACACATGACACATATATTTCAAGATGGCAAGCTGAGATCCTTTTTGGAGCTTAGGGAAGCCTTCCAGTTGCTGCTCTCCATGAACTTCTACTATCAACAACTTAAACATGCGATAGATGCCCAGAGGGGTCCAGATATTTGGACTCTAGATCTTGCACCCGTTTTTAACTTCCTCCTTGAAATAAATACATATAAAGGGTTTATATCGGACTGCTACGCTATGCTTCTGAATTTGGTTCTGGGAGACTCGCCATTGAAGGTTATGGCTAGGTGGGAGCAGGATGTTGGCGCATTTGAGGAGGAACAGTGGGACGAGGCTCTACAGGCGGCCCCCCTGTGCTCATTGAATGCTGCTCAAAAACTGTCCCAGTTGTATATACTTTCCAGAGTACATTATACACCGGCTAGACTTGTCCGTATGGGAGTTGGCACAGATCCCACATGTACAAGATGTCGTAGAGACCACGGAGATCTTATTCATCTCCTATGGAGATGCCCTAAACTTCATTTATATTGGAAAACTGTGCTGGATACCATTAATATGGTTTTCCAGGTACAGATACCATTAGACCCCAAACCATGCCTGTTAGGGATAATAGATGACTTATTAACAGGAGATATCCTTAAGCAAGCCATCCATAGAACTTTGTTTCAGGCACGTATGCTAATTCTTAGGCATTGGAAATCTGAAGACCCTCCTACGAAACAGGAGTGGATCATACAAATGGGGAACACTATCTGTTTGGAAAAAATAATTTTTCAACACAGGGGAACATCAAAAAAATTTGAGAAGCTTTGGGCACAGTGGCTGGAGGTCCCTGGACTTGCGCCAGTAGACCTAGTGATTGATCGTTTATTTTAGAGAATCTGTTAATTGTCCTGTTGCAAATAAATAAGAATAAGTGATTGTATTGTGATTTGCTGAAGATACAGGTGTGCAGGTGGAAGACTAATGAGAGGGATTAAACACTATAATATGCTTGATCGGGAGATTATGGGGGAAAAGTGATGCAATCTTTATTGTCTTTATGCCTGATTGTACCGCTACTTTGTACACTGACATATGTGTTCCGGAACTGTATGTAATAATTTTTGCTGAAATAAAAACCTTTTTGTTTGAGAAAAAAAAAAAGAAGCTCAGCAACCAGAGGAACTACAGCCAAGAGGCATAGCTGACATACTGCAGTGCCTAGACCAATAGGTCCAGCAATGCAGCAAAGGCAGAGGAATTCCCAAATGGGTACCTCACAGCAAGTGTTTTTTTTTTTTTTTCTAGAAACACAAATGCACTCTAGACCCTTCCAGTCTTCAAGGACAATTTTGTCAAGATAAGAGAAAAAAGGGAACGATTTCGCCGCGTAAGACGGCTTATGAGGTATCGGCTCTCCGCAGCAGCCACCGATGCATCCCCCATCTTGAAGGGTTCCTGCACAGATGTAATAAGTACGATAACCAGCTCTTTTTCGTGCCCTACTGCAGTTAACCTCACTTCCTGACAAGATAGTAAGCGTGGCCACCAGCCCGCAAGGTGGGCCACATCCTCAGAGCCAGATAGGAGATGGGGGGGAGGGGAGGGCAGGGGTGCTATATACTAGGCTATATGCCTAAGCATTACCCCAAAAAACACAGGGGGAGGGGGCCACCAATTGGAACCCCCCCGCCCGAGGTCCACGTATGGGATGTTGACCGAGGCCCCGCACAGGGAGTACCCCCGAGGCCCCTCACAGGGGGCACAGACCAAGGCCCCACAAAACAGAGCCCCTAACAGGGTGCGCAGCCTGGGGGCTCCTCACAGGGGGCACAAACTAGGGCCCCTCACAGGGGCACAAACTGGGGCCCCTCACCAGGGGGCAAAAACCGGAGCCCCTCACAGGGGGCAAATACCGGGACCCCTCACCGAGGGCGCATTCCGGGGCCCCACACAGGGGGCACATACCGGGGCCCCACACAGGGGCACAGACCATGGCCCCTCACAGGGGGCACATACCAGGGCCCCTCACAGGGGGCACAGACTGGGCCCAGCACAGGGGAAATGATCAGGGCCCCTCACAGGGGCGCTGATCCAGGAGGCCACAGAAGCTGCAACCCAATAGGTAAAAAAAACCACGGTCCTGTAGGCCGCAAAAGCCAAGGGCTAAATTTTGGCCGCCCACCACGAGTGCGCGGGCCACGAGGGGACCGGACACCCGGTCAGTAGGCCGCAAAACTTTCGGACCTCCAAGCCGGTAGGCCTAAATTTTCGACCACCGGCCATGACAGCGGTAGGCCGCAAGGCCGCGGACTGAATTTTCGGCCACCGGCCGCAAGAGCGGTCCCCCAGCTGGTAGGCATAAATTATGGCAACCACTCATCTCCCAGGCCCAACCACTAGATGCCCCCCCAGTAACAATCCGAAGGTGGAAAAGGGGGACATGTCCACAAAGCCCCTAGGCCGGGAGCCTGGGCCTCACCCAGGATAGGGGGAAGGGGGGGAGGAAGGGGGGTGGAGGAGAACCCCGGAGGGACCGACTACCCCAGGGAGTACCCACACCACTCTAGGGAAGGAGAGGAGGGGACCCCTTACTCTCCAGCGAAAAAGCATGGGTAATGCTCCCAGACAGATGCTCCTCGCCACCGAAGTGGTGGGGGCTGTCGGCCATGAGGAATGCTGCGACACAGGCTGAGACCCGGTCATATGCGACCTTGAGAGACGTTTAACTCGCAGGGCCAGCCCCTGCCCAGTCCATGTCGCGGCCGACCTAGCGCGTAGCTGTGGTCTGCGCACGCTCGCTGGCCAGACTGGGGTTACCACTGGATCAAGCGTCCAGCCAGTCAGCCAAGCCTAGCAGTTAATTGTAGATCTCACTGGAAAAAAATCCAGGAAAAAGAGAAAATAACAAACAACAAAAAAATTCCCAGGACTAGAGATCCCAGCAGGGAACTAGGTCCTTACTCCTGACTAGGCAGAAAAAAACTGAATACCTACAGCAGGGAGGGGGTTATATACTGACGCAGGACAGCCCAGGAGCGTAGCCAGGGGTTGTTTTTTTGTTCTGCCTAGTCCTACTCCTGCGGAGATGATATAACCCTACTGTTCTGAATAAAGAAGGCTGTGTCTGTCAATGAACGAATGAGAAAGTAGAATATCACTGCATTTGCTGTAGATCATAGTAAAACAAATCTAAATACTTCTCCCAAAATGAATAGAACTTATCTTGATCAGGTTAGAGCTTTCGGTAAACCAATGTCTTTATCCACTTGCCTACCAGGCACTTACACCCCCTTCCTGCCTAAGCCATTTTTCAGCTTTCAGCGCTGTTGCACTTTGATTGACAATTGCGCGATCGTGTTACACTGTACCCAAACAAATTTTTTTATCATTTTCTTCACACAAATAGAGCTTTCTTTTGGTGGTATTTAATCACTGCTGTTTTTTTTATTTTATTTTTTTTAAAAAGACCAAAAATTTTGAAAAAATAGGTTTTTTACCTTTTTTCTGTCAGTAAATTTTATAACTAAGTAATTTTTTGCCTTCACTGATGTGCGCTGATGAGGCGGCACTGATGGGCACTGATAGGCTGAACTGGTGGGCATTGATGAGGTGGCACTTATGGGCACTGATAAGGCGGCACTTATGGGCACTGATGAGGCGGCACTTATGGGCACTGATGAGGTGGCACTGATGAGGAGGCACTAATATGCTGCACTTATGGGCACTGATAGGTGGCACTGATGAGCACTGATAGGCGAGACTGATGGGCACTGTTGGGTGGCACTGGTGGGCACTGATAGGCGGCACTGGTGGGTAGGGGTAGGCGGCATGGATAGGCGTACAGATGGGCATTGATGGACATTGATGGGTGACACTAATGGGCGACACTGACGGGCATTGATCGAAAGTAGTGATGGGCATTGAGGGCCAGCACTGATAGGTGGCACTGATTGCCAGCACTGACTGGCATTGCTAATGGGCACTGATTGGTGGCACTTGTGGGCAGTGGTGGGCACTAATTGCTGCCACTGGTGGGCACTGTATGCTGGCATTGGTGGGCAATGGTGGGCACTGTTTTGTGACACTGTTTTTATTTATTGTAATCAGGGCACTGATGAGGGCAAATGCGACAGGGGGTATAACTTTTTCTGCGGTCAAGAAGCAAAACATCACGGCCGCAATATGTGTGCATCCCTGTCCAGCTGCAGCTCAGCTTTATAAGGTATTAAAAGATGCGTATACATGTAGAGCAGTGGTCTCCAAACTGCAGCCCTTTGCTTGTCTTTATCCAGCCCTTGGAACATTGTTCCTCCCACTGATACAAGGCACTATTCCATGCCTTCTACTGGCACCAATGACAGGGCACTATTCCTCCTACTGACACCAACGATGAGGTGCCGTGCCTTTCACTCACACCAATGACAGGGCACTATTCCTCTCACTGACACCAATGATGAGGTGCCATTCCTTCCACTCACACCAACGTCAGGGCACTATTCCTCCCACTGACATCAATGATGAGGTGCCGTGCCTTCCAATGGCACCAATGACAGGGCACTATTCCTCCTACTGACACCAATGATGAGGTGCCATGTCTTCCACTCACACCAATCACAGGGCGCTATTCCTCCCACTGACACCAAAGATGGGGTGCTATTCCTGCCCCCCAATACCTACAATACCATTGATGGAGCACCGTTTCTCCTACTGACCACAGGAGCTATGCCATTTGTTTTTACTCCCACTGGTCACAGTCTGCCCCCCCATAAGGTCTTTATGTACTTTATTTTAGTGACAAAATGATCCTTTAAAACCACATTAAAATATAAAGTATAGATGCAGTCTTAGACTACAAGAAAATGGTACCTGGCTGCACAGAGGATCAGCAGACTTGTAGCTAAAATTGTTTCAGCTCGGTTCTCCATCCATAGAGGAACCTCTCCTAATGTATTTCACCCATATGGAGATTAACCCCTTCCCGCCTGAGGGTAAAATAAATGTTAATGCCTAAGCACAATTTTGCCACTTTGTCATGTGTTAGTAAAACTGTACATATCCTCACAACTATTTTGTGTATCCAAGTGGATCACACCTCGTTTTTTTTTTAGGACAACTTGAGCTTTCATTTGGTGGTAAATGGTAACGAATATCTCCTAAAAAAGATTTTATTAGCAAAGGCAAACTGGCCCAAAATAGTGAAAAAAAATTAAATTTTTTAAAATGTAGCTGTGTATCTCTGCTATTACTATAATTTACCACCAAAGAACAGCCCAAAATGAATTCTTCTGCTCCTGACAATTGCAGCGATGCCACATATGTGTATGTTAGTTGATTGTACCCGTAGTACGGCACAGAAACAATGGTGCACATTTTGCTTCTTTAATAATCCTGCCTAAACAAACTGACACTAATTAAAAAAAAAAAAAAAAAATGTCTACCCAAAATACTCTGGCTGTGACCTTTGACCCCAACCTTGACCTTTGAACCTGACCTTGACCCCAACACTAACCCTGGCAAACCTTGAAATAATTTTTTCTTCATTTTTTCTTACTTATTTAAATTTTTTTACACGCCTTTTTTTTACAGTATTTACAGCTCTGACTCCTGCAAGGAGACAAAGATACAATGTATCTTCCTCTCCATTCAGAAGAGGAAGTAAACACAAGGGTGGGCTCACAGTGACTGATCACTGTGATAGCCAATCAGAGGCTATCACAGTGTTCAGGTGACCCAGAACCATGAGTCCTGGTTACCAATCGTTAGTACGAGACCCAGGGCTCTCAATAAGAGCCCAGTCGCTGTGCTGAGAGCGCCCTCCCAAAACAGAGAAAGATATGCATGTAGCACGACCCCTTGAGGGACTGCTTGGAATTACCTCCTCATCTGCACTGCCAGGACCTGGCGAACATTCCAACCCACCTGACACTTTGGGTTCTAACATCCTTGTACCACCTTAAAGAGAGAGTCCACCTGAAAAAAAATTATTAAAAGCCAGCAGCTACAAATAGTGCAGCTGCTGACTTTTAATAAAGGGACACTTACCTTTCCAGGAGTCCAGCGATGCCGGCAGCCGAAGCTGAGCAACAGCTTGGCTCTCGGCAGCTGCCGCCGCCATTCTCGGTGAGGGAATAAGGAAGTGAAACGTTGCGGCTTCACTTCCCGGTTCCCTGCTGTGCATGCGCGAGTTGCGCTACGTGTCCTAAGTGGTCCCCACTATCTCTTGGGACCTGTGTGTTTCCCAGGAGGCAGCGGGGGGGTGCGGGAGGGGGCGTGACTCCCGCGGGAGTCTATTCCCGGAAGTGGGTGCAGATACCTGTCTAATACAGGTATCTGCACCCACCTCCCCCCTGGAAGGTGCCAATTGTGGCACCGGAAGGGGGGAGGAATCAGATGAGCGGAAGTTCCACTTTTGGGTGGAACTCCGCTTTAAAGTAATGAATCAGACAACTCAGTGTATTTATGTTCTGAGAATATTTACTAGAACAGATTAAAAGGATGTTATCACAAAGAGGAGGTAATAGATCTGCTGAGTTTTAGGCAACAGTGCCAACTCAGCAAAGGAATTCCTCTGAACGACACACGCAAGATATTAGAAATGAACAGTATATTGTATACACTTCCTCAAAGAAATACTGCTAGCACCCGAAGGGATAAGTACAGCTAACTTATTTTATTGACACACTTCTGAAGAGTGAAACCTTGGCCAGCCTATAACTGTTGCCCTAAGGTGAGGTCTGGCCTAGAGGTGATGGTATAATGACCCTTATGGCAGTAATGACAGTAATGTCCCCGTTGCAGATCTGATGGTCTTCACCAACATGTAGGAGCTTATTAACTGTAATCCAATAAGGTGTAGTAAGAAACAATAGGTTTCTTGTAATGAAGAAGACTAAAGGTGTGCACAGTGTTCAAAGAAAGTTCAGTAAAGTATTCCTAAGATAGAGATGTCTGTGCAAAGTGTCCCAGTGAAACCGTGACAAAGGATGGGTAAAGGTTGAGCGATTGCCTTCTCACCAGCGACCAGGCCGATATGACTTCCAGGCAGTATCTCATGTAGCGACACTCATGCAGCGGATCCGCCGTCTCGATCTCCCGATGTGAAGCTTGATACCCCGATTGGCAGGCGACTGGAGTGGTGCTGGAAGGATGTCAGATGACAAGCAACGGAGCAAGGCCCCTCTCATATGGGTTAGAGCAGTGGTTCTCAACTCCAGTCCTCGGGACCCACCAACAGGCCAGATTTTAAGTATTACCTTGGGGAGATGCAGACTAGAATACTGCAATCACTGAGCAGCAAGTGATATCACCTGTGATGTATTTCAGCTATCTTGCAAACCTGGCCTGTTGGTGGGTCCTGAGGACTGGAGTTGAGAACCACTGGGTTAGAGTGTGTTATACCGCGTGGTAGGTTGCGACCCCTCTCAGCTAGCAAGGAGAGGTATGTTTCACGTCAGGCCCAGGAGGAAGAGATCTCCCCGCAGGCTATTTCTTCTTTTATAGCTACTCCCAGCAATCTCCCTGATGGTAGTAAAAGCTACTGTATTCTGAAAATTACAGGCGCATAATCATGTAAAGCAATTATCAGTCTGAGGAACTACTCATCCCACAATCCCTTTTGCTTGGCTCACAAACATGATGTCATCCGATAACACTGGGCACTAGAGGGAAATGATGTACGGAAATACCGGAGGATTACTATATGCATATATGAGGCCCCACGGAAAAAGACTTCTGTGAGGCCACATATATATGTACAGTCGGCAGGAAGGGGTTAATCACGATTAAGCCCCACATGGGTGAAATGCATCAGGGGGTTCTTCTATGAGTGGAGAACAAAGCTGAAGCCAATTCTCATCATTTTAGCTTTACAGTCCGCTGATCCTGTGTGCAGCTGGGCGCCATTTTCTTGTAGTCTAAGATGAGTCTGAGGAGCCTTATATTGTATATTTCCTTCAGGAGCATTAGAGCAGTACTATTTTTAGTTTAGTTTACATTAGTGTAGATGCAGTCATTACACTTACAGTAGCAGAGGCCATCTTCCAGAAAGAGGAGCGAGAATTGTTGGCACATTCATTCCATGCAGGACACGCATTATAGTTCATCCCTGAAATGAATCATATAAATGCATAAGAGGCATATACACTAATTATGTCTCCATATCAAGTGTTGAAGCAGGCAGAGACAGCACTGTGCTTTTTTACACCTTTCTATCACTCATGACCATTTGTTCAGTGATCTATGTGGTACAAAAATTCCTACAGGTCTAAAATGGAAAGAGATACATCTGCTCTGCTGGAGACTCTCTGTTATCAAGACAATGCCGAAGGCTGGCCATACATGATGCATTTTTTTTTTTTTAAATTAATTGATTTCTCCATCCACAAATTAGAGGTGAATGGGGGAATCTCTTCTGTTGAGCTATTGTATTCTGACAGTGGGGAGGCTTTCATTTCACCTGAAGACGTTTCTTGTAGCGAAACGATGCGTCAGGCACAGTATCTCTGTATTCATTCACAGTATTCTGAATATAAAAAGAACTTGTTTGAGGTCTTTATTTCAAACATAAATTGCACGTGGTGTATTGTAGATTGAAAGGGACATTACCTATGTTTGATGTTTGTGAATACTGAGAATAGCACTTTCAATGTATGGTTTTACATGTAGCCAGTGGCCCTTTCCTCCGAGCCATTGCCTGGTCACAAGTGCAACTTCTGTGACCCTGGCAGTTCTGCCTCTGGTGTTAGCATTATTTTTGTCTTTTTTTTTTTTTTTTTACTTTTTTTAAAAAAATTTTTACAAAATATTTTTTTCATTATTTTTTACAGTTTTTAGGAGACAGAGAAGAGAGATTGAGGACATAGCTTTCAATCTCCTTCTCTGCAGCCTCATCTGCACAGAATGAATGGACAGGAATAGCTCTGTACAGAGCTTCCCATTCATTCACGAATTGAAGCAGTTTACTATGCTTGTTATAAATAAACAGAGTCAGTGATCAGTACGGATCACTGACTCTCGATTCACAAAAGGAAGGGGCTGGTAAATGACACAAAGTACCCAATAGTAAGGTTAACAATTATTTATTAACCACTTGCTTACTGGGCACTTAAACCCCCTTCCTTCCCAGTGCAATTTTCAGCTTTCAGCGCTGTCACTTTTTGCAGTCATACAACACTGTACCCAAATGAATTTTTTATCATTTTTTCACACAGATAGAGCTTTCTTTTGGTGGTATTTAATCACTTCTGAGTTTTTTTTTTTTGCTAAAAAAAAACGAACATTTGGAAAAAACAAAAAAACAAAACAGTTTTCATAGTTCGAGCGGAGCTAAGTAAGTAAGCAATGTGTCTGCAGTGCACTCTCAGTGTGTAGTATGAGTAGGCAACTGGTACCTACACTCTATAGTATAATTGTTTGACCAGAACCTCAATCCTATAGTATGAGTCTGTAACCAAAACCTCAGTTTTATAGTATTATTCTGTGACCAGTACAACAAGCTTCTAGAATTATTGTGAGACCAGTACCTCAGTCCTATAGGATAAGTGGGTGACAGGCACAGCAGCCCCATAGCATCACTCTGACCAGCACAATAGCCTGTGGCCCTATAGGATGAGTCTGTGACCAGTGCAGAAGCCCTATAGCATGTGTCTATGACCAGTCCAGCCACCCCATATGAAAGCCATACACTCAGCAGGCAGGAATGTCAGTAGCAGAGCATAGCTATCCTCTATAGGTTAGAAGAGTGGCTGCATGCAGATAACATTTCCCATAGAATAGTGTGAGCTCTCCCATGACATGTCATGTTCAGAGGTTTGCTGTACATGCTGGAACTAATTGCATAGCTCCCAACTGTCCCTGATTAGGAGGGACTGTCCCTGATTTGGAGCAATGTCCCTCTGTCCCTCATCCCACCTCATTTGCCCCTCATTTTGGTCTGATCTATATAGTTGTATAAAAAATGCACTTTTTATCTTTCAAAAAGGGTTTCCTAGTGCTAAACCTTTCATCTGATTTCTAAATTGCTGCATTTGTACATTTTAAAAGCCAATATAAAGGAATAGTAGTGGTAAAAAAAAGTCCTTGTGGATTTAATAAACCTTTTTTTTGGTTAATTCTCCTTTAAGGGGGTGTGGCAGGGGGCGTGTCCTATTCCTACATACATTTGTTAGTAGGTGTCCCTCATTCCCATCTCAAAATGTTGGGAGGTATGTAATTGTCTTTCATGAAGTGTGACTGGATTTCTGCTGGGGTTGTAATGTGGTTAATGCTGATGTGTGTGCAGGTATGGGTACAGTACTGCAGTTTTTAAAAAGGCTTTATGTATGTACTGTATGTGTGTGTGTATGTATAGATGTGTGTGCATATATGTATATGTATGTATGTGCGTTTATATATGTGTGAGTATGTATACATGTATGTATGTGTGAGTACGTATGTATGTAAATATGTGTATGTGTATGTGAGCTTATGTGTATGCATGTGTATATGTATTTATTCAAGAAAATCGTAGGCTCTTACATCCAAAACAAAACGGTATTCTATATATTTAAACCAGCCGCGGCTCAAGCCAGCCAGCTGGTGCGTGATGACGTCAAGACCTCTAGCTCCACCCGACCTGTTTCCTCGTACAAGGCTTTGACTGGGAAAGGAGGCTGTGTCTGGATGTCACACACCACTCTACTTAAATATGCATAGGCAGGAGAGACACCGGAAGCACCATTATATGCTATATCCTTGGGGGTCATCAGTATATGCTGAACATATTAGTACCCTTCGTTCTAAAAATTACACAGATGGTTTGTCTATATTTATACAAGATACTGAAAACAAAATAAATACATCCGACAATTATAAAAAATTGCATGTACCCAATTTTCAATATTAGACATCTCACAAAAACAATAGTTACAATATCACATCTGATTTCAAAAAAATGTTTTAAAAAGGAAACACTGAAAATATAAAGTGTTACCTATACACCTGAAAAAATATATATATAGATAAAAATAAAAAATGAAAAGAAAAATGATTTAAATTCCTCTATTTTCACTGAAATGTAGCGGCACTAATCTTTTTTCCCTAAATGAGTCCCGCCTCCTTTTCTGGCGTCACTATAGAAGGGAGATGAGGAATCTTTGTGTTCATTTATGTTGAGTGTTAACAACTACCAATGGGGATTAGATTCACCCATGAATGCAGTAGAGTATCAGTGAATTTTTTGGATTTGGTAAACTTTAAAGAGGAGTTCTACCCAGGGGGGCCGTCAAAAAAAAAAAAAAAAAATTAAAAGTCAGCAGCTACAAATACTGCAGCTGCTGACTTTTAATTGGACACTCACCTGTCCCTGGGTCCAGCGATGCGGGGGATCGAAGCCCCGCTCGTCCCCCCCCTCCGCTCGTCGGCGCCGGCATTTCAACTGTGGGCGCTGGGCTGTGGCTTCACAGCCTGGCACCCACTGCGCATGCGCGAGCGGCGCCGCGCGCCGTGATTGGCCGCTCAATCACCTGGGACCTATAATGGGTCCCAGATGATTGACAGGAGGGAGGGAGCAGAGCGGAGCCCTTCCTGTGCCGAGGGGGAAGTGATGTCACCAGCCCAGGCAAAGGAACAGGCAGACTACGAGGGACCACCTAGCAACAGGCATTTAGAGGTAAGTGAAAAAAAAAAAAATATCCAAATGTTTTTTTGTTTTTTTTTTTAGAATTTTTCCAGGTATTTTTGTTTTTTGGGTGGAACCCCACTTTAAAGAGCAAGGCTCATTATTAACTAAAACTTTTTTAAAGACACAGACAGAAATGGATACATTCCAATAGATAGTTGTCATCATCCCATCTGGCTCAAAGCCATACCCAAGGGACAATTTCAACGCATTAAAAGAAATTGTTCCCGCCTTGGGGATTTCGAATCTCAGGCCATTGTGTTGAAAGGCCGCTTTATGGAAAGAAGGTATGATTCAAAGATTCTTGATAAGGAATTACAAGAAGTTTCTCTCCTGAATAGAACTAATTTATTGGTCCCCAAAACAAGAGATAAAGAAAATACTAAGAATGGTTTTGAGTGGTCTTTTTTAACCACTTTTTCATCCCAGTTCTGGTGGGTCAATAAAACAATCAGAAAACACTGGCAAGTCCTAAAGTGTGAAAAATTATTGGGGCCTACACTTCCTGACAAGCCAAAGGTTCTATATAGAAAAAATCAAACCTTAAAGGACCTTTTGGCACCTAGTGCCATAGACCCACCCAAAAAAACTAACATGTTTGGGAATTTGAAAGGTTTCTTTCCATGTAAGAGGTGCACAGTGTGCAATAGCTCGAAAACCATTAAGACCTCCACTTTCTCCTCACATGTCGCTTCTAAGGCTTATACAATTACTGATTTTATTACCTGTGGTACTATAGGGGTTATATATCTTCTTAGGTGCGCGTGTGGCTTCCCGTACGTTGGGAGGACCATAAGGGCACCTAAAGTATGGATAGGGGGAACACCTTTCTAACATACGCAGGGGATTCATTGGTCATAGTGTCTCCTGGCATTTTCACCAGCATCATAATAGGGACCCTTCCCTACTCCAGGTTATAGATATAGAAAGGTTTATCCCCATTGGAGAGGAATTAACCTAAAAAGTGGATTTTTGATATCCAGTGTTACAGTCCCCTGGGACTCAACGTGGAATGGGATATTAATTGTTATATAGATAATAGTTAGAACAGTGTCCTCTCATTACCCCACTTCGCCCCTTTCCTTTACATATATATTTTATGTATGCTTTTTTTTGCATGCATCTTTTATGTATATATATATATATATATATATATATATATATATATATATATATATATATATATATATATATATATATATATATATGTTTTTTATCATCCCATTTTATATCAATTGCATAGAATACATTTTGCTGAAATTGTTGTACTAATATACACATACATATATATATGTATATATTTTTTATATACATTTTTTATTTTTTTATTTTAATAATTTTTTGGTAGTAATAGGGAATAGGTGGATGAGACAGATCATTTTAGTTTCATCCTAACTTTTAACAATAGTGCCCCATCTCAGTAAAAATAGAGGAATTTAAATAATTTTTCTTTTCATTTTTATTTTTAACTATATATATTTTTTTCAGGTGTATAGGTAACACTTTATATTCTCAGTATTTCCTTTTTAAAACAATTTTTTGAAATCAGATGTGATATTGTTTTGTGAGATGTCTAATATTGAAAATTGGGTACATGCAATTTTTTATAACTGTAAACTGTAACTGTAACTGTGTTGTTTTTCAATATCTTGTATAAATATAGACAATCCATCTGTGTAATTTTTAGAACAATTGGTAGTAATAGGTCCAGCATATACCGATAACACACAAAGATATAGTATATAATGATGCTTCCGATGTCTCTCCTGCCTATGCATATTTAAATAGCATGGTGTGTGACGTTCAGACACAGCCACCTTTCCCAGTCAAAGCCTTGTACGGGGAAACGCGTCGGGTGGAGCTACAGGTCTTGACATCACAATGAACCAGCTGGCTGGCTTGAGCCACGGGTGGTTTGAATATACTGAATACTGTTTTGTTTTGGATGTCAGTGCCTAGGATTTTCTTGAATAAATACCTTTTAAGTCGAGTACTGCATGAAGCATCTTCTTTCCATTTCATAATATACTCCACGGGTGGAGTCTATCTTGCAAAAGGCTCAGTGGGGAATATCGCAACAGTAGAGAGCCGCTATAGGAGGAAGGATCCCGCTATCTGAAGAGTCTGTGGATACACGGTCTTCAGCCAAGTGATCCCTCCTGTGTGTGACTGTATGATCTCTATAATCTGAAATCCATCAAATCTGGTAAGCGGCGTTGTTTTGCCTCACTTTTTTGATGAACAGAAAAATCGTTTGCTCTCCTGAAAAGTCCGTCCTTGTTGTTTGCATCGACTCAAGCACTCTATGGACTATAATGCATAATATTGTTTTCACCTAATCACAGCACACGTTTTCTTTTTTTACATGCAGAGTTTTTTTTGTTTTTTTGGTTGCGCATTTTTACTTGTATATAATTACCCACTGAATATTCAGGTTTTTTAGATGCAGCACCAGTTTCTTTACATATAAAAATGTATATAGTTTTGGGGTTTAGCGCAGATATTCTGCTATACATACATTTTGGAAACATGTCTTGCTGCATTGTTGCGACCAGGAGAGAACCTCAGCACGAAGCCAATCAAAAGAGGGGTTATGCCTCTGTAACACAGGATAACCAATAACCAGCGGAAACGTAGGTGAGGAAATAACTTGGAATTGGATTATCTCATGGTGAAGAGCCCCTACGGCCATGGACAATGGAACAGCCTCATGAGTCACATGGGCAGGCTGTAAAGGTCTACTACTTCTAGTAGTTGAAGTGCTAGATTTACACCCACTAGAAGGAAGCAAGGATGTCAAGATGGAACCCAGTGAAGTACTTAATGTGCCAGAAACCCTGGCTTTCCCATCAACATAGTAGAGAGAGAGACTGTATATGAATTAGAGCCTGAATTAGAGCCTGAATCCGAGCTTGAACCAGAGCTGGAACCAGAGCTCAAACTAGAGTTTGAACCAGAGCTTGAACAAGAGCTAGAACCAGAGCTAGAACCAGAGTTTGAACCAGAGCTTGAACCAAAACTTGAATCAGAACTGCTGGAAAATATCTACTCCAGAGTGAGGCAGAAAATATGCCCCCCCAAAAAGACTGAAGTATGATACTTTTGTAAAAAATTCTACTGCTCAGCATCCTAGTGAAGCACTCTCATGGTGAAGAGCCCCTACGGCCATGGACAATGGAACAGCCTCATGAGTCACATGGGCAGGCTGTAAAGGTCTACTACTTCTAGTAGTTGAAGTGCTAGATTTACACCCACTAGAAGGAAGCAAGGATGTCAAGATGGAACCCAGTGAAGTACTTAATGTGCCAGAAACCCTGGCTTTCCCATCAACATAGTAGAGAGAGAGAGACTGTATATGAATTAGAGCCTGAATTAGAGCCTGAATCCGAGCTTGAACCAGAGCTGGAACCAGAGCTCAAACTAGAGTTTGAACCAGAGCTTGAACAAGAGCTAGAACCAGAGCTAGAACCAGAGTTTGAACCAGAGCTTGAACCAAAACTTGAATCAGAACTGCTGGAAAATATCTACTCCAGAGTGAGGCAGAAAATATGCCCCCCCAAAAAGACTGAAGTATGATACTTTTGTAAAAAATGCTACTGCTCAGCATCCTAGTGAAGCACTTTGATCCATCCCCTGACACTACTGGGTGGGCCACTAATTTGTTACTGGCCTGTCATGAACTTGATATGACCCTGCCTGACAATGTACATATTTTTTTGTTAAAAAATCCCTCTTTGCATCTTCTAGTTTGTCATATATTTAACCATTCACTTTCTTATGATATAGTGAGGTGATCCTACAGTTTGTGCTCTGTCTTCGGGGACCAAAGACTTTCAAGTGAGGGGAGAATGTAGCAACATGGACGACAATTGCAACAAACAGCTATTCCCTACCCTGTCTGTATATCATATTGCCCCTCTAGTGCCGGCGTTACTAGACTGACATCATATTTGTGAGCCCAACCAAAGGGATTGTGGGACTAGTAGTTCTATCAGATGGCTATATCCCAGGGATCCTTGCTATCATCACAGAGAGTGCTGGGAAGAGCTATAAAAGAGACCAGAGATCTGCCCCATGCTCTCTTCTTCCTGGACCTGGTGTGTGAAGGATCTCTCCGTGCAAGGGGAGTGAGGTCACAACCTACCACGCTGTCTACAGTCATACGACCTGACCGAGAAGGGGTCCAGCGTTGCCTGCCGCTGTTGCAATTTGAATGACAATTGTGTGGTCATAATACACTGTACGAACAGAAATTAGTTTGACAGGGACACAGGGGGCCCCATGATCTTCTATTGCCCGGGGACCCCATGAGTTGTCAGTCCGCCCCTGGTAACAGACACTCTCAGCTTAGACAACTGCAGTCAGCAATCCTGCTGGGAAGCCATAGGCCAATCTGAATAATGTGTCCGGGTTTCAGGCAGTGTAAAACCCGGACACATGATTCCAAACCCGAACTGTCCAGGTGAATCCCGGACAGGTGGCAACCCTAGCATGAGGCCTTACTTTATATAGATCTATCAATATACATGTTTTATTCACCAAAGGCTTACCTGGACCAGCAGTCCTCCCACACCACATAAGGCCATTGAATAGGAAGCCTAGGAAAGTGTCCTCCAGGGTCATAAAACTTTCAGTGGCTTTTGTATAACGATGAACCAGATCATTTGTTCTACTCCACAGAAGACTCTTAAATAAAACATAATACATTCAGTTACTAGAGAAAGTGACTATTATTCTACATGCACAATATACTTGAATGTACAGTGCTATGTGATTACACTATAATTTGTAATGACAGGGCTGAATAGTACTCATCTGCGCCTGTATTCTGCACAGTATGAATTAATTTTATGTCTTTTTCTGCTGCTTTTTCTATGTCTGTTACCAATAAAAAAAAAGTTATAGAACTCCAGGTATGGCAATTTTTACATACTGTAGGTACCAGTGGTGGCCGGTAGTAATTTTTTGGGGGGGGCGGCAAGCAGTTCAACCCCGCCCCCCCCCCGTCGGTCGGCGGGCAGCTTCCCTTGCTCAGCGCTGACAGCTTTATCTTCCTCTGCTCTCCATGGGCATCAGCAGCCTTCCATTTCCTCACTCCTCCTCGGTGGCCAATCGGGAATCTTCTCTTTTCGGCCAATCGGAAAACGGGTCTCAGACCTGCTTCTGATTGGCCAGATTGAGGATCGGTGTTACAACAGTGAATGTTCATTCGCTGTTGTAACACCTGGGTGGGCTCATGGCGCAATGCTCTGTGCTCCGAGCCCAGCCTATTAGAACCTGTGGCTGTAATCAGGTGCTTCAAAAAAACACCCTTACCGCTGTAATTCAGGCGCCCGGCGTCCTGAAAAGGGCCGGACTCATGAAACGGACACTTTGCATGAATCTATCCATTATTCATATAGGGGGTGGCGTGGATAGAAGGTGCGGCGCCTGGGCGCCCCTAATGGACGGGCTGCCACTGGTAGGTACATTGTTCCAGCTTGGAAATCTTCCAATGGAGACACTAGTTCTGGTGACCTGTTGGACCCCAAGAAATTCCCTACATTTGCAGGGATTTCCTCTCACTTCCTGTTTGGCTATGGGACAGGATGTGAAGAAAAATCTCCACAAAGACGAAAAAAATCTGATGGTTTATAACCCTCTCTTACTCTATCCAAAATCCCCCCAAAAAAGTTTTGCATATAGTTCTACTTTATTGTTGGTCATACACAACTGGAATTTCGTGTGATTACTGCTGCAAAATTCTAGCCATGGGTGGTCCTGTCTGCAAACTTCATTCTGAAAATCAAATGTGCTGGGCAGAAAATTATTGGCGAAATAGTGATTGCAGCCAATCAAACACAGTCACTGTTCAGGTATTTTGACAGCGGTGGGAACAGTGGCTGTCACAGCACAATAACTGTCAAGGAGATTCCTCCATCCACCCTGTTTAGCGGGAATGGGAGAATCCATCGATGGTCAAGAGAAATCTTAATGCATTTGCTTAGCCTTCTTAAATCTTAATCATCTGCTTCCAGTGGCCATACAGGCACTGGAAGCAGATGATTGTATTTTTCAGGCTCTGTTCAGTCTGCACTGGAAATACTTTTGCAGAGTAAAATGATTTCAATTTTTCACATAACACAGTCCATGTCCCAAGCAACATTCGGTTCACTGACTGGTTGAAAGAGAAGGTTCAATATAAGCTTTCAGACCCCACAGTCATAGTGCAACATGTTGATGTCCATGTGTAATTAATCTTTCTAATCTTGTGTGGGTTTATGAGATGGTTAAATATGTAATGAATTACCTTATCACATGGGATTGTTTGTTCTGTCACTTGGGCTAGTTTTTGGTAGTCTTCCTCTGTGATGTTGCATGGATCTTTCCTAAATACTGCATCTGTTAGTTCTTGCCATATTCTATTGCAGTCCTTCACCCTTTGGGAGAAAATATAAACTGATCACTTTTTGCTTTTGTATACAGACTAGACATGATCATTTTGCCGATGTCTACTATGCCAGACTATTGTGGGGTAGATTTACTAAAACAGGAGCACTCAGAATTTTTTGTAGCTGTACATGGTAGCCAATCAGCTTCTAACTTCACTTAGTTCAATTAAGATTTGACAATAAAACTTGGAAACTGATTGGTTTCTATACAGAGCTGCACCAGATTTTGCACTCTCCAGTTTTAGTAAATAACCCCCACTGTTAATCTACCACAAATGTGATGTGCAAATGTTATTTCAGCTTTGATTTTTTAAATAAACCAAGCGTTTACTTTATGAAGACCCCTTTTTTGTGATTTACATGTTCATTACATGCTTAGGATTGGAGAGCTGGAAACAATATCTGCATGCTGACTGGCAGGCTTCACTAAAAAGCACTTATTGACCTCCTTGAGGTCTGTGTTACAAGGTGAGAAGACATCTTCACTGAGCGGTGGTGGTCACTGTTGTCCAGGCTGTTTTGCACATGTTTGTATACACAAATTTATTTGCCAGATCAGAATCTGCTTAAAGATTTAAATTGGACTGCATATGGAACTTTCACTTAGTCACTTCATATTTCACGTGTGTGGCATTTGAGACTTTGTTCAGGACTTATTTTTATTTGCATTATTATATTATTTTTCTGTTTCATAATTACTTTAGTGTTTGTAGTGTTGAGCTATTTGTCAGCTCAAGATTGCTTAAAGTAGAACTATAGGCAAAACTTTTTTTTCATTTTGGATCGAGTAAGGGAGGGATATAACCCCTGTCATATTTTTTTTTCGCTATCTGTGTCCTATTGCAGAGATTTCCCTTCACTTCCTGTCCCATAGCCAAACAGGAAGAAAGAGGAAATCCCTGTAAATCAAGGGAATTCCCTGGGGACCCCCAGGTCACCAGAACTAGTGTCCCCATAGGAATATTTCCCTTCTATTACTTTTCTGGGGACAACCCAAAATTTTGGTAATTTATTTTACTTGAACTTTCAATGATAATGGTAAACAGGACAAATAGAGATCATCAATCTCCTTAGCGGGGACACGGACTGCAATAAAAACTGACAAGAGTTCTAATCCCTCTCCACTCTATCCAAAACTAAAAAAAAAAGTTTTGCCTTTAGTTATACTTTAAAGATTCAAATTGGACTGTGTATGAGACATCTATTAAAGGGGTTGTAAAGGTAAAAATTTTTTCACCTTAATGCATTCTATGCATTAAGGTGAAAAAACTTTTGACAGTACCGCCGCCCCCAGCCCCCCCCCGTTTTACTTACCTGACGCCTCGAATCTTCGCTGCTCGTTCTCGTCATCTTCATTGCAGCTCAGCCTGGTCGCTGATTGGCTGCAGTGGATGGATTGAAAGCAGCGCAGCCATTGGCTCGCGCTGCTGTCAATCACATCCGATGACGCGGCGCGCCGGGGGGCGGGGCCGAGTGATACAGCGAGCGGCTATAGCCGCCGGCTGTATCACGGGAGCGCGCCCGCAAGCACTCACCACCATGCGAGCCCTCGCATTAAGGTGGTAAATGCTTGCGGGGAGGAGCTGAAACAGCCGCCGAGGGACCCCAGAAGACCAGGTTCGGGGCCACTCTGTGCAGAATGAGCTGCACAGTGAAGGTAAGTATAACATGTTTGTTATTTAAAAAAAAAAAAAAAAAATTTCCTTTACAACCCCTTTAATTCACTTCATATTTCACATGTGTGACATTTGGGGCTTTATTTAGGACTTATTTTTATTTTCGTTAATGTGTTTTGTTGTCTTATATCTATTTTCATGTTTGTAGTGTGGAGTGCTTTACTTTTATATGATTGTTTTTTATGTGTATATTAATTGTATGTGTATCACGGACCCCCGCAGGAGCTGCTGATTTAAATTGGGTTGTTGCAATAGGCCCTTACCTGTAGTTTCACCACACCAGGAACTTAGAGTCTATATTGAGCTTTGTGTCCAACAATGTATGCACCAGTCACTTTATTCTGTTTTCAATGCTTTATTGCAAAACTTGAAAGGAAGTAGCAGTGAAGAGGTAGAAAGGGAGTTACAGGAGAGTTCAAATATTTTTTTCAGATAATTGAGGAATCTAAGATCTTAGAGACGAACACACCTTCAGTCCAAAGATCTTTGTCCACCCGGATAGGTCTCTCTCACTGACCTAGCAGCCGGAGTGGAGCACGAACAAAAAGTCTCTGCCACAGACTTTAGAAGAACAATATAGCTGTACAATCCTCTGTCACAGGACGTAATAGTTTTAGATGAACAGCAACACAGTACCAGAACCTTTAAGCCGACCTGACAGTACTGTGCGGTAAGTTAGGTTAAAATGCATCCTCCAATTGAGTCACCAGGCCCCTCTTGAGATACCAGCCTTCTGCATGGTCCTCTCCAAGATGAGTCCTCCCCTGGATCTTCTCAATTGCTTGGCTTTTCCCGCAGGACAGACAGCACAGGACCACCTCTAAACCAACAGGCACCAGACGACCTCTGGGCCTACTTATAGTAACGTAGCCTCGGGCCAGCATGGTCCCGAGACTGAAAAGAAGCTGTTACATACCTTTAGGCCAGGAGGGCCAGCAGGTAAAAAAGAACCAAAAATGGCATCTGCCTCTTAAGTACTCTCTCCCAGAATGCATAGCAGTGGACCACCTCTACCGAGTTACCTCTGAGAAAGAAGAGCACTCAATACACTTCAGCCTGTTGCTTTCCAACACTGGTCTGTGGTGACAACGACACCTACAGACACCTACAGACAACAATGTGGAACTACACGCAACACAGCCAATGCTGGAACAGAGGCTAATTTAGCCATGGATTAAATCTGAACTATATACATAACAGATAACCCCCCTAATTTACATATAAGCGCCTGATCAACAGGAGCAGAGCGCTACACATGTTTAGGTGGTAGCAGTTCTACTTATCTCTCCATGGTGTGATATATTTTCTGTCTTCTGTGATATTTAATAGCGCAGGGATTTTTTATTATTTATTTGGATACAAACAATTGCTGAGATGGAGGAGCTCATCCATATATCCCGAGATACTCCCTCCAAATTTACGCATACTTGGACATGTTGACTACACTTCTAAGAGTCTGTGGACTATGCCCACCTTTTGACTAGTTCCTCTTAATCATTTGTATATTTGAGGATAGCCAAGTCCATTTGTACTTTTCAATCTGAGGAAGACGGTGGCCTACATCACGCCTCTCTTTCTCTTCCATGTTCAGCCATGCATTTGCTACCTTTTTCTCTTCCCTTCCCTAAACCTCTTTATTCTCCCCTCATTTCTTTCCCCTTTAATTCCCTCTCTCCCCACACCTCCTCATTTTCTCCCTCCCAAACCATTTTTTTTTTTCGGGACATATTGCCTTCACCTAGCCACATATCTAGGTCCTGATATGTTCCTCCTGGAACACAAATTATGCTAGCTGGTATGGATGATAGGAGTCTGGTTCCTTACAGCGTTATATTACACTTGTTGACAGCCTTGGTCTTTTTTACGCTTATACCTACTTCTATGATATTTTCCCCTTTCATTTTCCTTTTTTGTACTGAATGAATTGCATCATAACAACCCAATGGGAAATTTCATATGATATGTTGTTCTGTATCTTGTGAACTTTTTGCCATGTGAGCAAGATCTGTACAAGTTTTTTCTGTCTACTTTGTATGTGGGAAGCCCTGTGCCTCCCACCACTGTTTCTGTGTGTTTTGTCTTTTTTTCTTTGTTTCATTAAAGTCTGAAAAAAACTTTTTGGGAAAAAAAAGAATGTTATCTTCTTTTTAAAGCATAATAAACCCATTTTATTTGACCCAGGGTGTATGTTAATCCATCTTTCATGTTGCCCCATGTAGTTTGATTGAATAAACTTTTTTTAGAGACTCTTTAAGGAGTTTTTTTGTTAGCATTTCATGCTTCATACATGTTATACACATCCATCATTTTCACCTCTAAATTTCTAGCAACATCTGACAATGACATTTATAAAAGACTGAATATGTTTCCAGTAAGCGTCCTCCCATCATCTAGGTGCAGTAATATAGACACAGTGGAGTTGATTTACTAAAACTGGAGAGTGCCAAATCTGGTGCAGCTCTGCATAGAAACCAATTTGATTCCATGTTTTTTTTTTCTTTTTTTATCATAGCTTAATTGAACAAGCTGAAGGTAGAAGTTGATTGGCTACCGTGCACATCTGCACCAGATTTGGCACTCTACAGTTTTAGTACATTAACCCCAATGGGGGAGATTTACTAAAGCTGGAGAATGCCAAATCTGGTGCAGCTCTCTCAATCAAATCCAGTGACATGGGAGCCGGGGGCCGAGTCCTGCTGCTTGTGTCAATGGAAAGCTGTTCTCTGTGGGGGTATTCCATGAAGAGGAGGAGCCAGGAGCACCGCCAGGGGACCCCAGAAAAGGAGAAAAGCCTTGCACAGAGCAGGTAAGTATAACATGTTTGTTATTTAAAAGAAAAAAAAAAAAAACCTTCACTTTAATTGAACAAGATGGAGTTACAAGTTGGTTGGCTACCATGCACATCTGCACCAGATTTTGTACTCTCTAGTTTTAGTAAATCAACCCCAGTGGTTAAACATGAGTAACAAAGAGTAAAGATGTTTTTTATTCAGGCGTCATGCAGCACAATTCAAGCAGATACACAAAGAAGGGCATAGACATGTTGTGCAAATGTTAAAGTGACTTTTTTATTTCTTTTTTTTAAATAAACATGTAATACTTACCTGTTCTGCCTAAGGAAATTGAGTGGCCCTGATCCTCCTCTTCAGGGGGCCCCCGCTGGCGCTCCCGAGTCCTCCTCTACTCGGTGTGCCACCATAGGAAGCTGGTTCCCTTGGTGGCATACCTGCGGGTTTGATCCTGGGCCGCAATGCCTGTGTCTATAGACCATAGACCATAGCTCCTTCATCACAGACCATAGCTCCTTCATTACAGGATTTGACTGACAGCAGCGGGAACCAATGTCTCCCACTGCCTCAGCAAAGACTGAGAGTGGGGAGAGCCATTACAGATGGGCACAGTGCTGGATTGAGTGAGGACTCTAGTGAGTCTAGGACTAAGTGAGGTAAGTATTAGGGGGGTGAGGGGGCGATATTACTACATAAACATTTTTTACCATAATGCAGGGAAGGCATTAAGGTAAAAAATGTTTAGGCTTTACAACCGCTTTAAGCACAACAAAGCACTTTGAAATTCAGGAATCTGCTTACCCACACCATCATTGATCTTTTAAATTACACCAAACTACCATTACGTATGAAGCTTTGACAGGTTAATAGTAAGGTATGAACATAAATGTTAAATATGTTTCTTCTTAAATCTAACACTGTGCTTCCAATACCAAGGTCATGATGTCCATTCTGCCCACATATGACGGTAGCTGCCCGAAACCTAACATCATTATCTTATCTGTTCATTTTCCACACATCAAAGTCACTGTCATGTGTCAGAGTCGCAGACCTACATGGTTACATTTGAGCATCTGACAAAGTGCAAAAGTCTCTTTACAGTGTATATGGCGCCATTCACATCAGTTACTGCCTCTAAAAGAATTTACATTCTATTCCAGGGACAATTTATAGCCGCTTTCATGCAAACAAAATTTCCAGTCCTGCAAAAGGAATGTATACCAGGCTGACTTTGGTTACAGCATGTACATATGAATGTCTTCTACATTGCGCCAGAAACCCCAACACTGCAGAACACTCCGGTAGAAATCCTGAGGCCCCATACAGCATAGTTGCCAACAGTCCCAATTTTCCCGGGACAATCCCGATTTTGAGACCCTCGTCCCGATCGGAGGCTGTCCCGAATGGGGATTTGCCCAGGGAAAATCGGGAATGTTTGCAATTTACATTTTTTGGAAGCTGGCTGCAGGAATATTGTGCCGCCACCGCCACTAGATTGCTCCCCCTTGTGTTCAATGGAGAGAGGAAGGGGGCTCGATCCGTGCAGCCAATGAATCGGCTTCTCCTCTCGCACGAATCAGCCCCTCCCCTCTCCACTGAACACACGGCGCCGGCGGCCACTGTATGTGCTCACTGCTGGGGCCTGGGGAGCGTTATGGGAGGAGAGGGTCTGCACTGATGGAGGGGGGTCTGCTGAGGGGGTCTGCTGAGGGCATCTGCACTAATGGAGGGGGGTCTGCTGAGGGGGTCTGCACTGAGGGAGGTCTGCTCTGAGGGGTCTGCACTGATGGAGGGGGGTCTGCTGGGGCGTCTGCACTGATGGAGGTCTGCTCTGAGGGGGTCTGCACTGATGGAGGGGGGTCTGCTCTGAGGGGGTTTGCACTGATGGAGGGGGGTCAGCACTGATGAAGGGGGGTCTGCTCTGAGGGGGGTCTGCACAGTTTTACTGCTACAGGGCGGCACCTCTCCAGAGATATATATATATATATATATATACTGTATATATACATGATTCGATTCTTCCAGGTAGGGGGCATGCATGCGTGCTTCCGGTGGCTCGCTTCGGCTGTATTTGCAGACTCGATGTCCACCGGCACCCTCTGATCATCAGGCTGAGAGACTGAACAGCGATCTGCATTTAAACAATTCAGATTGCCGTTCTGACAGTGGGGAAAGGGTGGAATTTGTGTCCCTGCAAAGCAGGGAATAAATTCCATCTCTTCCCCTAGTAAAAGCACCTCACACAGTACACATAAACACTGGTTAGGCACACATTTAACCCTTTGATCGCCCCTGATGTTAACTCTTTTCCAGCCACGCCATAGTGTCATTAGTACAGTGACAGTAAATATTTTAAGCACTGATCACTTTATTAATGTCGCTGATCCTCAAAAAGTGTCAAAAGTGTCAGTTAGTGTCAGAATTTCCACCGCAATATTGCAGTCCTGCTATAAGTCGCTGATAGCCGCCATTACTATTAATAAATAAGAAAATAAGAATATACACTTATTGGGATTTCTTTACCAAAAATATGTAGCAGAATACATATTGAACTAAATCTATGAAGAAATTTGATTTTTTTCCCCTTTTTTTTATTGAAAGGCTTTATAGCAGAAAAAATAAAAAAAATATTGTTTTTTGGTGTTCTATTGTTCATAGCGCAAAAAAAAAAAAAAAAAAATGCAGACGTAATTAAATACCACCAAAAGAAAGCTTCTTTTTGTGGGGGAAAAAAGGACATACATTTTATTTGGGTACAGCGTCAGTTAAAGTAACGCAGTGCCATATCGCAAAAAATGGCCTGGTCATGAAGGGGGTAAATCTTCCAGTCAAGTGGTTAAACTGTTTTTATTTTTATTACTGGTTTGTTATTAGACTGTGAGACAAAAAAGGTGCACTTGTAGGAAAGTCACATGTGGGACATACATACATTCTACAGAAAGGAGTCAATGGTGGCAATCAAATCCAGGGCCCAAAGCTACAGAGCAACAGTTCTAACCACTCAGCCACCTTTCTGCCCACATACTGGGCACTCGGTCACATATCAAAATCTGAACCTCAAATTAACTTGTACATACTTACCCCTCTTATGCCTTCAGGAATTTACAATGTAACATGATAGGCTGGTTACCTACAGCTACGCATGAGAAATTTCTGGAGGCTGTGTCATGTTTCATTTGAACACTTACTATAGATTTTGGAATGTATATTCATTTATTCACATTACAGAACAAGATTTTAACATTAAAGGCCATACACGAAAAGAATAACCTGTTTTTTAGCTGTGTTACCTTTGCCTTGGGCATTCTGCAGAAATGTGACTCTAGTAGAGGTTTGATAAATAGAAATATCTTAGAATTTTCCTTCTCTCATCTTTTTAGGTTATCTAAGCTTCCTGGGTTATTACCCAGTCACTAACAACATTTAATGTCACAGCAGGGCCGTTCTACTCAAAAGGTAAATTGGACCTTAAATGTTTTAATATCCTTTTAAAGAAATAACGTCTACCCCAATGCACACAGGAAAATTAGCCATTCTGCAGACTAAATTTCAGTTAAGTGGGAATTAAAGTGGTATTAAACCCAAAAACAAACATTTATTATATTACCGCTTATTAACACTTAGATGTGATGGCTGCAATAGTTTTCATTTTTAATGCTTTCATTCCTTCAACAGAACTAAGTGTCCTGCAGATGCAGCAGTTAGAAGGTTGAGACAAACCGTTTTCCGCTGACAGGGGTGCTCACAATGGTCGGATTTTATTTATTAATGCAAAACCTTTATCGCAAAGGAAAAAACAGTTTGATGTAACTGTTTAACCGCTTAAGGACCGCCCCACGTACATACACTACGGCAGGGCGGTCCTTAAGCACAAAATCACGTACCCTGTACGTGATTCCTGTGATCGGCTCTGGGGCGCTCGCTCGCCCACCCGCAATTGTTCACAGGAGAGGAAGAATTGCGGTCTGCCTATGTAAACGAGGCAGACCGCCATTCTGCCAGAGAGGAAAATGAAGATCTTGTGTTTCTGCTAAGCAGAAACACAGATTTCTGTTTTCCTTTAGTCAAAGCACATCCCCCACAGTTAGAAAGCACTCATAGGGGCACTTTGATTGCCCCTGATGTTAACCCCTTCCCTGCCAGTCTCATTAGTGCAGTGGCAGTGCATTTTTTTAGCACTGATCACTGTATTGGTAACATTGGTCCCCAAAAAGTGTCACTTAGTGTCAGATTTGTCCACCGCAATGTTGCAGTCCCACTAAAAATCACTTATCCCTGCCACTACTAGTAAAATATATAAAAAAAAATAAAATCCCTAAATCTATCCCATAGTTTGTAGACACTATAACTTTTGCACAAACCAATCAATATACGCTTACTGGGATTTTTTTTTACCAGAAACATGTAGCAGAATACATATTGGCCTAAATTGATGAAGAAGATGATTAGATTTTTAAATTTTTTTTATCTGATATGTTCTGTAGCAGAAGTTTAAAAATATTGTTTTTTTTATTCAAAATTGTCATTCTTTTTTTGTTTATAGCGCATTGTCATGATGGATATGGCTACTAAATGTAATGTTCCATTATCCACTATGTTCTTGGCAAATCCTCGGATACATGTATAGCCTTTGGGGCTGCAACTAATGATTATTTTCATAATCGATTAGTTGGCCGATTATAATTTAGATTCATTGATTAATCGGCTAAAAACCTAAAAAAAAAAGTTTGGTGTATAATTTAGTTACCGTATTTATCGGTGTATAAAAAAAAACTTTTAGGAGGGAAGTTTAAGGAAAAAAACTTACATTTAAAAGCCCATCAATGCAGCCTTATCAGTGTCCATCTGCAGCCTTGTCCATCATTGCAGAATGATCAATGTCCATCTGCAGCCTTGCCCAGTCCGATTGCAGCCTTGCCCTGTCTCATTGCAGCCTGATCATTTTTAAAATTAGTGCCGCCGAGATACCCATAGCCAGATGTCCTATGTACTCGGCTCCTCTCGGCTCCTCTCGCAGTCCCGCCCCTTGGCCCGGCTCCTATGATGGACATAACAGAGGTCCAATGGCGGGACTGGGCATGACTGCGAGCGGAGCTGAGAGGAGCCGAGCCTAGCCGAGTACACGGTACACTCGGTTATGTGTATTTCGGTGGCGCTCGCTCCTCTCCCCCTCACAGTCAGTGGGGATCGGCGTATAACACGCACCCACGATTTTCCCCTGATTTTAAGGGGAAAAAAAGTGCATGTTATACGCCGATAAATACGGCAATATATAATGTTTAAAAAAACACAATTTATGCTTGAAAAACTATATGCAATGGTAAATATAAATAACCATCTATATGGTTAGGGAACAAAATATTGAATACACTCTGAGAATAACAGAAGAGATGTATATACTATTAGAGGTTGAATCTGGTACATACCATCAGACTCAGAGATCAAAATTTTTATTCAAAGAAAAAAAAAAAGGTAAAAAGACATAAAATGCTGTTTTGCAGATTTTCAGACAGGATTGTAATATAATATTATAGATGACAGACTCCCTTGTCATAGGCAGGTAGCTTTATACTAGTTACCTTCACATGCTGGCCAATTTGTTTTAAGAACATTCATTTAATTTTTCTAATCGTTAGTGGAGTTAAATTGATGTTCAATCACAGTTAAGGGAAAATTTGAAGGAGCAACATAGATCTAACACTTTTTCAGACAGTGTATGTGGTTTTTACATTCATTTTAAAATTGAATGTTTAAAGCAAGTGAAATTTTTGTATGATATTTGCCCATTCATTGAATGTACAAAATTCTAATATTTGAAAAGGTACACATATCTTAACCACTTGACATCCGCGCTATAGCCGAATAACCGGCTACAGCTTGGACCTGAATTCCCGGGAGGCCGTCATATGACGGCCTTCCCTGTGCACGCGCCCTGTGATCACCGAGTCACTGAGAATCAGGTGATCACCGATCTGAGTAAGGGGCCGGTCCCGGCCCCTTACCATGTGATCAGCTGTCAGCCAATGACAGCTGATCACATGATCAAAACAAAAGCTCTGTGATCTTTTTTTTTTCTCCTCACGCTGACAGCGCGAGGAGAAAAAAAAGCCGATCACCGGCTTATCAGCAAAGGACACCAGTCCCGAAGAGGAAGAGGCAATTCTGCCTCAATTGTGCCATCAGTACCCCCTGCCAGTGCCACCTGACATTGCCACCTGACAGTGCCCACAGTGCCCACCAGTGCCACCTATCAATGCCCATAAGTGCCACCTATCTATGCCCACAACTGCCACCTATCAATGCCCACTAGCGGTGCCAATCAGTGCCACCTAGCAGTGCTACCTATCAGTGTAACCGATCAGTGCCCATTATTGCCACCCATCAGTGCCCATCACTGCCACCCATCAGTGCCCATCACTGCCACCTATCGGTTTTAAAATTTTATAACAAAATGTAAAAAAAAAATGTTTTTTGGGTTTTTTTTTTAAATTCGGTCTTTTTACATTTTTTTAACAAAAAATAAAAACTGTAAAGGTGATCAAATACCACCAAAAGAAAGCTCTATTTGTGGGGAAAATTTATAAAAAATTTCATTTGGGTACAGTGTTGTATGACCGCGCAATTGTCATTCAAAGTGCGTCAGCGCTGAAAGCTGAAAATTGGTCTGGATAGGAGGGGGGTTTAAGTGCCCAGTAAGCAAGTGGTTAAAGGATTAACTTGGAAATCTGCCTGTGCAAATAAAGAAGCTCTGTGCTGAGAAATAAATTAAGTATACAAAGTAGTTCTGAAGTTTGCCTAATAGTGCCTACACCTACCTGCATAGCGCCAGACACTAATCCTATCCGGCACCTCAAACCTCAAACATCCTGGTATAGGGCACATTTATACACTCCTAGCTTACCATAAGTGGTCAAACACCATCATTCACGCTATGATCCATTCACTGATCAATGAACTGAAGCCAGTGCTGTAAAACTGGAAGCAAAAGCAAAGTCTGTGTGTAAGCTTACACTGCCGTACAATGGACGAGTAAAATTGTTTAAAGTAACCCCCATTACCAAAATTAAAGCAGCCAACTTTTTTCTGTAAAGTGTAAGTAGTTCATTCTACCTCTGTCTATGCCACCAAACTCCAGTCTGTTGATGAAAAACCATCCCTTAAAGTTTTTGTTGGGTAACCAACTCTTCCATGAGAGTCATTCACAAAAATTTAATTACCCTAACAGACATCAAAGGATGATTCCTCATTCAGCACCCAAGCAACATTTTGCAGTATGAGCAACAGGAGAGGTATTTACATGCTTCCTTTGCAGGTAAATCATTTTGGACACTTTACTTTACTTGAAGGGGTTGCTTTCAAAAGTCCACAAATTTTTCAGTTGAGTTGAATAACCCTTTGGTTTCCCTAATCTCCCAGTAAAACCTTTCTGGTGTAATGTAACTACAGTAATATCAACTAAATAGGACATTTAAAGGTGGATCGAAATTCAGCCAATTCAGCAGGACCAGTTGAATTTCTATCCATGTGTAGCCATTCCCGCATGACAGAAGTCGTTCTAAAGATCGACTTCTGAAAATTTTTTTCTCAATCAGTGACTGCAGCTGCTGATCAGTGTATTCTGACAGCGTAGAGTTCCCGTTGTCAGAATTCATGAAGGGGAACAGTTACAAAAACTGGTGCACACAGAATTTGGTGCAGCTCTGCATAATAACTATTCAGCTTCTAAGTTTTATCCCAGGTTCACACTGTTCCAACATGAAAGTCTTGCAACTTCCGATCCGACATTGCCCTGCAACTTCAGTCTAACTTTGATCTGACTTAATGTGACTTTTTACAATCTATGGCATTGAAGTCATATCAACGTCGGACCACAGTAGTGCAGGAACCTTTTCTAAAGTCGGAGCAACTAGTGTCGGATCAGTTAAGATGGCTCTCATAGGGAAACATTTAATTTGACATGTTATGCGACTTGTGCTCTTGTGCTCTCACAAAAACTGAGAGCACATGTGATCTCACAAGTCAGATCCCATGTCACCCGAGTGTGAACGGGGCCCTATTGTGAAAGCTTAAAGTGTTTGTTAACCCAGGCTGATCCTGTCAGTTTCTACTCTCCGCTCTCTGCACTGACTCCGATCTATCAGGGCTGCTGAGCCCTGATACCGGAGTCATCCGTACATGACTTCATCATCCGCAGCCTGCTCACCTGTGTCTGTGTCTCCCTCTGTCCTCTCCCCCCTCCCCTCTCTGAGTGTCAGCTCCCAGATCCTCCCCTCCTGCTCTAAAAAATGTTTTTTTTTTCTATAGTTCCCTCTGATATAGAACATTAGGCTCTGCAGTGCATGTCATTTATAAAAATATGCATTATATGCTTACTTCAGACTGCCGTTTGGCGCTCACGTGACTGCCCGCCAGTCTCCTCCCCTCCTCTCCTGTTCTTGGCTGATTTCCCAGCACCTCCCCCTGCAGCTATCGCATTGGGAGAGGAGACCAGCAGACAGTCAGCTGAGCACCGAACAGCTCTCTGAAGTAAGCTATTATACCGCAAATTTTTATAAATGACATGCACTGCGGAGCTTAATGTTATATATCAGAGGGAACTGTAGAAATGTTTTTTTTACCTTAACGAACACTTTAATTAAACAAGCTGAAGCTACTATGCAGAGCTGCACCAGATTCTGTGTGCACCAGTTTTAGTAAATCTCCCCCAATGTCTCAGTTGGAAGAATTTCTCTATCCACGTTAATTGTGTGAATGAAGGAATCCGCTGTCTGAAAGAAAGAAAAAAGATCCATCTATGGCCACCCTAAGCCCCCATTCACTCCTGAGCGATTTGTGTGTTTCCACAAGTGCTTCAATGCATGACACCAGATTTTAGTGTTATTCTATTGTGCTCATTCACATCTGAAAAAAACAGGAACTTTTTTTGAGCATGATCGTCTATATTTGGCCTCAGTAGAATCCAATGGGAATTTTTAAAACGTGCCAAAAAAAAAACCACACACACACACACACAGGGGGTTATTTACTAAAACTGGAGCGTGTAAAATCTGGTGCAGCTCTCCATAGAAATGAATCAGCTTCCATTTTTATTGCCAAACCTTAAGCTGAACAAGCTGAAGTTGATTGGTTACTGTAATGCACAGCTGCACCAGATTCTGAATACACCAGTTTCAGTAAATCACCCCCATAATGCAAAATTATTTATTTATTTATTTATTTATTTATTTATTGCATGATTTTGTGCCTAAAAATCACTCTTGCTCCTAGTAACTAGCTTTCCATTGGCTGAAAAAAAAAACAATGAAGCCTGAAAATGCCTGAAAAATGTTCTCACGCTCAAGTGTGAATCCATTGCAAAGAACAATGGATAATTCACCTTGTTGCCTGCTTCAGTTTTTGGTGTTCTGACCCTCTAACAATAAATCATACACATTAGCAGGGTTTTTTTTCTCAAAGAATAGGTGCAGGAACTCCTCCCTTCCGAGTCACCCCTTGACTCCACCTTCTACCCACCTCTGAGCACCATTCCTTAGGTTCACCCCTTACCCACCACCCAGTACTGCCCCTTTTAGAGAATACAGAACCAAGTATCATTTTGTGGTACTAATTATTTTGTATGGAATTTGTTAATGATAACAAGAAAGGCAGTAAAATAGATCTAACAGCAATACATCCCAGTGACAATAGATCCACCCTAGCAACAATGGGTTCCCAACAGCCAGCATCAATAGACCTTTCAGCAGCCAGATAGATTAGATCCTTCACTCCACAGTAGATCCCTCCCAGACCCCCTCCCAGACCCCCTGTAACATAAGACCCACCTCAGCAACAATAGACCTCCCAGCAACAATATACCCCCCTGCAAAAATAGATCCCATTCAGCAACAATAGATTCCCGAGCAGCCAGCATCAATAGACCCTCCAGCAGCCAGCAATAAAGACCCCCTCCCTCAACAGTAGATCCCTGCCAGCAACAATTGACTCTCCAGCAACATAAGACCCAATCCCAGCAACAATAGATCCCCTACGAGCAACAGAAGACCCCCTCAGCAACAATAGTCCCCCCAGCAACAATAGACCCCCTTCCTCCGCAAAAATAGATCCCCTCCAGCAACAATAGATTGCTGGAAGGCAGCACCCCTCGCCATTCAGTTCTGGAGGTGCCGGAACTGTGTTCCCCCACGTTCCTGCTGAAAAAAAGCCCTGCAGATTAGTATTAATAATAATATTACTATTACAATAATGTATATGGAAATCACTTGAACTCACCCAGTGGCTGGATACAGGGACATGTAGTGGTAGCACCGTCCTACAACAATGTTTCTCAGATTTGGCGTGGTTCCTGGACCAGTGTACCTTTTGCTTGGTACTTTAGCAATACGTTGTGCCTCAGCATCACCAAAACAGGATGCAAGAATTACAACTGCTAGAGCAAGTATACTCTTTCTCCATAGGAGCCTGCTCATCCTCTCTTGTGTATTCATACTAAGGCTCTAATTAGGATTGCAGCTTTAGAATGTGCTACCCACGCCTGTATGAACAGTCAGACAAGTCAGTGAGCGGCTGCTGCTGAATTTATATTCTGTTTGGTCCTCCCTCCCACTCCTGTTTACAGCTTATACAGACAGGTCTTTTGTGAAAATTTGAAAGGGCATACTCTCTCAGCATGACAAGAAGTTTCTAAAAGAAGAAAAAAAAGGGGGAAAAAAACAACACATTTTATTTTCCCTAGGCTCACAACTTAAACTACTTTCACCTTTCGCAGTGATTACCCACAGGCTACAGCAATTTTCATAGTTTAGATGTGAGTCTAATGGCTTCGGTGACACTTTTATAACTAGAAAAGCTACACTTTCTGGGGAAATTGTGTGAAGTGTTCTTGCCTCTACAACTGGAGTGGGCGGAGTAACTGGGTGGAGTGGCTTGAGTAACTGTTTTGTGGTTGGAGTGGCTGGAGTAACTGTGAAAAGTGTTAAAAAGCTTAATATTTTAAAAAGTATAAATAGTAGTAAAAAAAGTTGAAGAAGTCCCATCATTAGCTGAAAGAGCTGAACAGTTTAAAAAAAAAATTTTTTTTTTTTTTTCAAAAATGATTTTTTTTTCAAAAATGATTTTTTTTTTTTAATAATTTTTTTTTTCAAAAATGATTCTTTTTTGTTTCATGGGGCGGTCATAATGGGGCGGTCATTTGGCTGATCATGGGGTTGTCAGCTTTTGTCACCTCCCACTCTAGTTTTGAACATTTCGCCATTCATTCCTATGGGACCAATTTCGCCACAAAAACAACGATATTTCGTGAACCATTTGGCGAAACGTTCCACAAAGTATTAGCACACCAATTAAATGACATTGAGGCCAGATTCACACTGGTATTTTTCAGCTTTTCACAAAGTTCCACAAGGTAATAGCACACCAATTAAATGACATTGAACATTTCGCCATTCATTCCTATGGGACCAATTTTGCCGCAAAAACGACGATATTTCGTGAACCATTCAGCGAAACGTTCCACAAAGTAATAGCACACCAATCGGGAACAATCCGCACGTTTCAGTATATTACTGTCTATGTAGTGTAAAAGCTGTGGGAGGCGTTAGGGTGGTAAATTTGGCTATAATAATAATAATATATATGTGAGATAACAGCAAGTGGTCTTGCTATGCAAGAACACTTAATTACAGATGACACTAATGCCGCGTACACACGAGCGGAATTTCCGTCAGAAAAAGTCCGATGGGAGCTTTTCATATTCTGACCGTGTGTATGCCCCATCAGACTTTTTCCTTCTAAAATTCAGACAGACTTAGATAGAGAACATGTTCTATATTTTTCCGACGGAACAAATTACTTGTCTGTATGCTGTTCCGATGAGATTAGCAGAAGGAGCCCAAAGGGTGGTGCACTTCCTTTTTATAGTCCCATTGTACGTGTTGTACGTCACCACGTTCTTGACGGTTGGATTTTGGTGTGACCGTGTGTATGCAAGACAGCTTGAGCAGAATTCTGTCGGAATTCCGTCGGAGAAACCTTCAGAGTTTATTCCGGAAGCAAAACCGCTCGTGTGTACGCGACATAAAGGGTCAGTTCACTCTGTCATGCTATGCAGAAGTCAGTAGCCAGAAGATTCTCCTCGAATGCAGAGAACAGTCTTGTTTTTCAGGTTATTGGCAGGTATTAGTGCCCTCTAATCATTGCCCCTCCTGTAGTGATATAAAGGGTGAAGACTGTGCCTCTTCATAAGCCAGCTGTGAAAGATTTTGAAATGGCCTCTACAGACAGTAATAATAAGTAAATGAAAACCTTTAAAAGTAGTACCATCATCCAGAAATATGTTAAAGGTAAGGGGGGGTTGGGAGCCTGGTCCCCAACCAGGTGCTCATCAAAAAGACTAGGGGGCAAATGAACTATCTCGTCACAAATGCATTAAGGTAAGCTCATGTATGAAAACAATCATAAAAAAAGATATACAAAAGTTTATTAGTACACAGTACATGACAAAATATCAATAATGAATAAAAAATAGGTGACGGTCCATGTGTATCACCAGGTGATGGAGAAAATCACAGTGGGATAATCGGTCACGGACAATGTTTCTACTAGTTTCGCGGACTAAGCCGCTTCATCAGGAAAAATATCTGCAAATTAATTAGCACATGATCAAAAACAGTACATTTAATCACATACAAAATAAAACAGTGTTTCACACAATATATGACTTTAAAAAATATACAACTGTTAGAATGGGGGCAAATAGAGGACCGCTTAACCGAATCCCAGCTGCATTGAATAGGTCACTGACGGCAAGAAAGAAGATGAGTCCAGGCTGCTTTTTAGAAGTTTACTTGCTTGCAATGGTGATTACCGTACATAAAAGTAATTCTTGCTGTAAGCAGTTGTCAACTTTGCCCATAAACTGGTTTCTTTCCTTCCTGTGCCCTACGCTGAGCCCAACTGGGGGACAGGATGCCATGGCATTCCCCAGTCAATGAAAGCAATCTACACAAGGTCCTACATTACTGTTTACTATGCCCCACCAAATCCCATGAGGGCCACACCAGGAACTCCTGTTCTACTCTATCCCAGTATAGAACCTTCTCACTTCTATTTGTTTTCTGGGGAAGGGCCACATCTAATGGTAAGACAAAGAGCTACTCCTCGCCCCATTGCCTGGGCACAAGCTTGAACAACAACTTTAGTGCTGTCTCCTAACACCCCCTTAAAAACTATGCTTCTTTTCTTTCATTGTCCAATCAGAGGATTGGGGGTGTGTTCTGGACTTGGCTATGCCAACTCAAGTAGTAGAGATCAAGGACATAGTCAGACAGGGTACCAGCTAGATTTCCATCACTGGAATATGTAGGCACACATCCTTCAGCGCTCAAAGCAACACCTTTCTGCTAGCATTACCTCTTTTACACAAAACTTTTTGTTACATAGTTACATTGGACCATATTGGACCTATGTAACTAAATAGATTCCATACCCGTGGGACCGCTGTGAAAGCAGGGGCTCACTGTGGTAGTTAACACTATCACAGTGATCCCTGGGATCTTCTAGGTGCTGTGTCAAGTGGCTGCACTATTGCATAAGAAAATGGGGGTTGCTCACTCAGTGCATTCACAGAAAGCATTGCATTGCCTTGTATTTGTCAATGAATGCAAGGTATTCTCTGATTGAACAAGGTGAAGAATGTGATGTCACCACTCTGCCTCTCCATCTCGTCCAATCAGAGAACATACACATTGTATTCAATAGGAGGCCCCTTCTTATGACTATGCAGAAGGGTAGCCGCTCGGTACAGGAATAGGAAGACTGCAGCAATCGCTGTAGTAGCTCCGACTACTAGAGTGATTCTGTGCTTCCACGGTGGTTGCACAGGTATGGGTTATGTATACTTACATTGGTTCATGCTGGAACAATGTAACTATGCAAAAAAAAACCATTAGTTCAACTCTTTATTTGGTATATAAAATATCTGTGACTCTATGAGGTTCTGTAGCTCAGTAGTGCACAGTGGTCATGTGAAATATGTGTAACACCTACAAGGACAGCAATGGATGGGATTTTGTTCTTTTAGGTTTTCATTTTGTTACATATGATTGAATATCTAATAATTCTACACATAATACTCTGTGGTCCTGAGTTCCAGACATGCCACACGCCTCTGGGGTATTTGATAGTCTGTATTTTCTGCTAACATGTAGCAGCTGTATCTTCCAAAGAGCATGACTAGAATGCAAAACAGTCCCTAGTCACTGTGATAATAAGTTTATATTCCTATACAGCAGCTGAGAATTGTAGAATTATATCACTGTAATATCCTAATGTTCATTTTTAGTCCTCCTCTATTGAGGGCGGGGTTATGAAAAATGGCCCTCCCCAAACAGAATATTTGCACTAAACCTGCAGGTAAATAAGAGAACCAAAACCTTTGCTAAGTGTAACAGTGGATTTAATAATAAAGGTGGCAGTGCCTCCACCCAGGGCAGGGCCCCCTGTTATCAAAGAGGATTCTTTTCCTGGGAAATTAACCAGTAATCTAAATAAAGTCATTGGGAGCAGAAGAACGATGGCAACCAGCATATGACATTAAAGAGGAGCTCTGGCCCACCCCCCAAAAAATGTTAACTTTTACTAATAGGGCACTTACCTGTCCAGGCATCCAGTGGTGTAATCACCCGAGCCGATTCTTGAATCGGCTCTCAGGTTCTGGCATCGGCTTCCTACAGCGCATGCGTGAATCGTGCTGTGCTTTGTGAATGGGTTGGCTGGGGGGGGGAAAGGAGGAGGGGGGGCTGAACTTCCTGCTCACTTTGCCACAGAAAACTGAGCCGGAAGTGGGAGCGGGTACCTGTCAAAACCAGTTACCCCCTCCCCTCTCCCTGCAAAAGGTGCCAAATTTGGCAACGGAGGGGGGAGGAGGCAGACAAGCTGAGCTTCCCCTTTTGGGTGGAGCTCCACTTTAGCAATAGGTAAATGGATGCTCACCAGTATGGAAATAAGACAAGCTTCATATAAGAAAAGATTAAAAATAGTGCATACATCCAATGCACAATCAGGTATTATCAGCAAAGGGCTCAACAAGAGTCCTGGTGGAATTGTGCACATATATCCAAATATATATAGTTTTTACCTCCAGATGAATGCTGCAGCTAAGTTTAACCACAGGGGCCCCTGAGGATGATGGCAATGTGGCATCCATCTTTATGTTGGAGAACTGAAGACAAGATCAGTGGTGATGATCTTACACGGTTGTCCAACCAGCCTGGAACGCAGCCCCTCCCTAGCAGAGACTGTGTTGTGGCACTGGAACTCAGAGTCACCTATCTACTCTGTGCCTTGGTCCCTAGTAGTGTCTAATCTAAAAAAAAAATTGCACTACGCTAACACACAACTGTTAAGGTCAATAATTAACTATAACTATAACTACAGTATAAATATAGTTCTCAGCAATTTTCCGCAGTTACAACACAAACAATCACAAAACTAGTGCATGCATTATAGTAGTATATGCAATAGTAGTTAATACTGCTAAAAGGGCTCATATAAGTGCAAAAAAAACCACAAAAAATCTCATACATTACCTTCAACAACCTCAAAAGATTGGATCTATCTTGCATAAACATTACAGGGAAAAGTGTGCAATCCTCCACCATGAACCAACTGGACAATCTCTCACCTCCTTAGTAGGATCTTTAATGTAAATTATAAAAGGTTAAAATAGGCAGGTTCCCTTTCAATCAGCAGGGATAAGCTATACTGGAAGTTATAAAAAATTATAAAATAGGGAATGGCGCTGTTATAAAAATAGTAAATGTGTATCAGTACAATGACTAATCTTTCCTGTTATAGATATAAAGTGACAGGTGCTAGATATGTGCAAAAAAACTATAAACAATATGCGTATGATAATGAGAGTTCAGTCACTGTACCCAAACATGTAATGCCCCGTACACACGGTCGGATTTTCCGATGGAAAATGTCCGATCGGAGCATGTTGTCGGAAATTCCGACCGTGTGTGGGCTCCATCGGACATTTTCCATCGGATTTTCCGACACACAAAGTTTGAGAGCAGGCTATAAAATTTTCCGACAACAAAATCCGATCGCGTCAATTCCGATCGTGTGTGGCCTGTTCCGACGCACAAAGTGCCACGCATGCTCAGAAGAAATTCCGAGACGGAACAGCTCAGTCTGGTAAACTTAGCGTTCGCAATGGATACAACACTTTCGTCACGGTGCAATGTTAAAAATGGTTTAATACAGCGCACTCTCTTCATCTTTATAATGTGAGAAGAATGAAGTCGTTTTGCTGCTCATATTCACACAGAGTTCTCACAAACTTCTTTCTTTATTCTTTATCGGGATTCCCTCAATATATTTTGATTTGTCACATCTGACAAAAATATATATATTTTTTTTTTTTTTTAGGTTTGTATTTTTTCCAAGGCTGATCTTTGTTTTATTTTATTTTTAGTTTTACTCAAAAATATTTTTGTGTTTGTATTATGTGTCAAGTTACCACAACACCATTGATATCTTATATTATTTAATCTCAAGGAGATTGTTTGGTGTTGTTGTCCCTTGTTAATTTCACATTATACTTTAGAAATGTACCTGCCTCCTCACAAACAAACTGTCCTTTTTTAAGGAAAACACACATAGGAGAGTATAATTGAAACTAAAAATCCTTTATTAAGGGCTCAGAACCAAACAAAGAGGGAGGCAACACTGGAGAAACAGCAGAAATTAGCGAAGCCTTGGACCCCAGTGCAGACATGAATTCTTTAACATCAAAATTGGTGGCCTGAGGAGTCCATATGTAAGGGAGTGCAGTCTGGTCCAGAAGTCCCAGAGATCCGGAAAGCAGCAGATGACATCTGTGTCCCCAGGCTGTGGTACCACAAGAGCTTGCATCTTTTGCCAGACCAGACTGGATCCAGGGTCATCACTTTCTGGTCTTCTTTCCACGCTTCCTTCCCGGCTGTGGCTCTGCTGTTGGAGATGTGGCAGGAGGAGGAGTAGGACCTGGAGGAGGAGGAGGACTAGTAGGACCTGGAGGAGGAGGAGAAGTAGAAGGACCTGGAGGAGGAGGAGGAGGACCATGTGTGAGGTCACAAATGTGGGTAGCAGATGTTATTTTGCCCCTCAACCCCTTATTGAGAGCTTCCAACATTAATAACTCACACATGATTTGTTGGCCCTCCTCCATCCGCTGCATTTTACAGGCAATTATGCCAGCAAAGTCCTCCTCCACAGTGTGGGGGGCTGTCAGGGCCTCTGTAGCCTTCCAAAAGAGGCCTATGGCAGCCTCCTCTAGGGTACTCCTCTTCCTGCCACTTTCTCTTTGCGGGTGTAGGGGAGGGACCTGCATATCAGGTAGCCTGCTCGGCCCAGCCACCTCCTGGCTGAGACTTCCCTGTGTATGAAAAAGGGAAAAAAGGGACATGGTTTTAGTTTCTGCATCATCAATCCCAAACATAAATTAGTACTCCAAACTAACATCTAGTTAACATTATTGTTTGGACAACCTGAACTATTTAGAGGAATGCTATACCTGGCTCAAGCTGGGCTCCTCCACATGTTGCTGCCTGGAAGGCCCAGGTTGGCAGTCAGAAGCCTCAGCTGGGGGGGAAGGAAGCGTGGAAGGAAGACTGGAGAGTGACTGACTCCGCCTGCCTCTGACGTTCTTTCTAGTCTATTCCCCGCCCCTTTTTGTTCGGCGCAGTGGGTGAAGAGCACATGGCGGAGTCAGAGCAGTGCTATTTATAGCAACGAGGAGGAGAAGGAGGAAAGCCCGGATCCGGAAACGTCCCGATCCAGAAGGAGACGATTTAAGGCCTCAAATATGTCCTTTGGGGAGATGTTGGAGATGGTCGACACCCTGAAGAAGGCCGACTATGACGGAAAGTATGGACCTTACCCCAACCCCAATATCAGAAAGGCCAAGATCATGGCGAAAGTGGTCAAAAGTCTGCACCGGAATTTCGGGGTACGACGATCGAAAGATCAGCTCAGGAAGCGGTGGTCGGACCTGAAATTAAGAGAGCCCGAGCAGTACCGAAAGATCCGGAGAGTGCTGCAAAAAAGTAAGTAGTTGTGCTGTGTTCCTATTCTTTTTGTCTTTATTACGTTCGTGCTGCTCCATGTGCTTTTCTTAAGTGTTGTACAGTTTAAAATGGCAACTTTCATGTTCATGGGCACATTATTTGTTCGTATCAAACATTTTTCTTTCGGCCTATAAAACACCATTGTTTAGGCCATATGCATTTGCCCACATTTTTTAGGGCCTACTTGTATGAAAAAAATTGGGTTTTGTAGATGGGTTTGTGACTATAATGAAATGCAAACTAGATTCTGTGTAAGGAGAGGACACTCAGCAGCTGTTTTCACATCTGGACGCTGGAGCACTAGTGTGGGACACCAGAACACCATTTTTATTAGGGGGCCCACACAGGTGCTCCAGTGTATACTATAGGGGGGTCTCCATCTGTGAAGCTTGTACAAAACAGGTAAAGTCTTGAAACTTGACAACGGACAATAAAAATGCTACATCTTGGAACTCTGCCAAAATAGACAATTGTACCACACTTCCAAGCAATGCTTCATCTTTATATTTCGGCCATCAAATATCTGTGTGCTAATTATACCATTTTTGTTTTACATAGGGGAGAAAAGACTCGGAGGACACCCCTCATCTGAGAAGACCACAGACCCCCCACCTCGGGAAGAAGAGGAAATACCCCCAACACAAGCAGAGCAGGAGGAGGAAGACGTGGTGGAAATTGGCACCACAACAGGTGAGTGTCTGCGACCACAGACTCAGGTAAGAGATGGATGCCGGCATATTTATAATACCTGTTTTTTTTTGGTTTTCTCTCTTTTTAGGTGATCATGATGTTGTGGATCCAGGGCATTTCACCTCTGAAAGTGCACAGATCCTGATTGGGGAGATCATGGGGTGTAATTTAGCTTTAGAAAACATCAAGAAAAACATCAATGATGTTATTCAAAAACATAATAACATCATTGATGTTTTGGGGAGAGTTTAAAACACCTCCAAATCCCTTTGTTTTTTTGTACGCTACAATGTTAAAAATGTTTTAGCGATTTTTAGAAAAGCCAAATTTTGAGGATGCACACAGTGTGCCAACATGTGCTATGTGCCATCACGGGAGATCAATGGACGCGTTTTGGGGGTACAACCCCTTCCTCAATAATAAACTAGCTGAGAGGAAGGGGTTGCTCCCCCAAAACATGTCCCTTGATCCCCCGTGATGGCAGCTAGCACATGTTGACATTCGTAAATTGGTGTGCATCTTCAAAATTTGGCTTTTCCTGAACGCAATATCAAACACAGTTCCTAAATACTCATGTCTGATATTGCCTTCAAGTTCTACCTAATGTGAACTTTGTAAGTTCAAGATTTGTGTCTTTCTTTTTGGTTTTACACATGCCTGTTTTATCTTAAATGGACATTTCTATTTTTGATAATGCCACCCCAAAAATTGTTATACAACAAACATGTTGGTTTGTTTTAAAAACCTTTTCTAAATGCACATGTGATTGTGCAGGTATTAAAAAGATTGTTTATCAAGAATGTGTGGATTATTGTCTCAACGCTACAACACTTTTGTGGTGATGTAATTGCTGCTTTCTGTGACAATGGGTGTTATTTCCTAAGGGCAAATCCACTATGCACTACAAGTGCAGTTTCAGTGCATTTTCAAGTGCACTTGTAGTGCAAAGTGTATTTGCCTTTAGTAAATAAAACCAACAGTGCTTTGTATAAGGTTACACAATCACGCCATTTTCAGGACTCACCACATTTCGGTCAGGGTCAGCTAAAACAAACACAAGCAGTAAATGTCACCAAAGATTTTCTTACGTTTTTTTTTATTTGATCAAGGTTTCACAAATTGTCTGGCATATTGATGGCCCCCCTACCTGCAAAGAACTCAAGGTATCTTAGCCGGACATCACGGGCAGATGATGGTCCCCCAGCGCAAATGCTTCATCCGCAACGAAGACGAATGGGAGTCCTTCCACATTCTCTTCTGGAGGTGGCAAGTCCAAGCTGCCATTCTGGAGACGCCTGTAAAACTCCGTCTGGGCGATGACTCCACCATCGGACATCCGGCCATTCTTCCCCACGTCCACATACAGGAACTCGTAATTAGCCGACACCACCGCCAACATCACAATACTATTGAACCCCTTGTAATTATAATAGTACGACCCCGAGTTGGGTGGTGGGACGATGTGGACGTGTTTCCCATCAATTGCCCGTCCGCAGTTAGGAAAGTCCCACCGCTGGGCAAAGTGGGAGGCCACAGTCTGCCATTCCTGTGGCGTGGAAGGAAACTGTTGAGGAAAACAAAAATAAATTAGTATTTTTGCACAAACATGGAAAGCAGATTAGACACAAACATTCTTGGCCAACATCCAGATAACATTTATTAAGGGGAATTTTACAACACCAAAGTATAAGGTACACCTATCATATTCCCCCTCCCCCCTCTCATGGACCATTTCTAACATTATGGGGGGGTGAATCTTGGACAGGTAACCCTCTCCACTTCATTGAGAGATGAATGCCTAAATAATGAGTATTACTTGGAACAGCCCCTCCTTAGTTACACTATTGGCAGACCACTGGACAGGTAAGAAGTGTCATAATACAAAGATATAAACACACACTGTACACATTTGAGCACATTTGGACATTCTGCTATTACCTAGCAAGATAATAATAGGATACAAAAACTTTAAACAGTACCAATTGAAAGTATTCAGGCAGGCCCTTGCACTACATGCTTTGGGAAATTCATCCATACATCTGACCACAAAAGAGGTGGGTATAGTGTGTATGGGTTTGGCAAAGTCAGCAGATAGATGATTGAGGATAGATAGAGAATTGGGATCAGCTGACTTAGCAGTTGGGGGGAGGGAGGGTTAAAAACGATTTGGGGACACCACAAAAAAAAGCCTCTGGCACTCTGCCTGAATTTAATGCACAAATCAGATTTCTAAATATTTTAGGGGGTATTTAGGGTAAAGCACTACTATGAAGCTGATAAAATACATTGTTAAGTGACTACATGATGTGAATATAGGGACAGGAGACCATGCTGGGGAGGTAAGTGAAGGCAAATATGTATGAAGGAGAAAAAAAAAAAATTACAGCATGCATGAGGACAAAGGGGACATTCACAGCATATTACAATCATGGTAATTAGGGAATGAGGAAAGAAATACAATATATTATCAAACATTAAATACAATAAAATGTGATATTAAAGGATAAAAATCTTACCTTAATATACTCCTTCTGCAGGACCTGGATGATGGCAGAACAGGTCTCTGGGATAATGATCCCCAGAGCCTGGGGGGAGATGCCTGTCGGGAACTTCAAGTCCTGCAGACTTCTCTCCGTCGCCAAGTACCGCAGGGTAGTGACGAGCCTCTGCTCCGGAGTGATGGCTTGCCTCACGCAGGTATCCTGCCTGCTGATATGGGGGGTCAGCGAAGCCAACAAACGGTAAAACACGGGGTCCGTCATCCTGAGAAAGTTCCTGAAATCATCAGGATTATTCTCACGGATCTCACGGAGCAAAGGCAAATGAGAGAACTGGTCACGCTGAAGCAACCAATTCTTGGTCCATGAACTCCTCCCCACCCTGTTCATGGACTGGACTTGTGTCAAGGTCAGGACCCCAACACCAAGCCCCCGCACAGCACGAACTCTACGAGGAGTATGTATACGCAACATGGTTAGAAAACGGTCGGCTGCTCAGAACGAAGTAACAGAACGCACTGAAGAACAGCAAGGCCTGTGAAGAGCGACCTGAAAAACAGCAACGAACGAACAAGAACACAATGACTAATCCAAGTCACGCGTAGCTTGCTTGCACGCACTGAAGAGCAGATACAAACCCACAAGCACAAACTGAACCGCAGAAAACGATCTGAAAGCCACGAGTCTGAAAAAACGCGAATCGACTCTCACCAAACTTTTACTAACATAAGATTAGCAAAAGGAGCCCAAAGGGTGCCGCGCTTGGTTCTGAAATGGCCTTTTCTAGTCTCGTCGTACGTGGTTGACGTCACCGCGTTCTTAGCGATCGGAAATTCCGACAACTTTGTGCGACCGTGTGTTCGCAAAACAAGTTTGAGCCAACATCCGTCGGAAAAAATCCTAGGATTTTGTTGTTGGAATGTCCGATCAATGTCCGACCGTGTGTACGGGGCATAAGTAGGAAAACCACAAAAAACACAAAAAAACAAAGTGACGTGTACTTATAAATCTCATAGGGATAGATCCTTTGCAGTAAGGGTCTAAAGTGACGAGTGCAAAGGTATAATAAATATGTGTAAAAATATATTATATAAATCAATGTGCAATCAGAAAATATTATTATGTAAATCAATGTGCAATTGAAAAAACAGCAATAGTGCAATTATACAACCCGCTGTGTGTTATGTAAAAACATATATAATGTGTTAATCTAATAAACACGGAATCAAAATGTCCATAAAGGTGACGTAGTGTTCAATCCAGTATGTTTGAAATCCTCTTTTGTAATGGGATATAGGTGAAAAAGTGCAGGAATTGGTGGCAATATTCCCCTTATGTAATTGCCAAGTTCCCGGCCAAGCATCCACATGATGTATTTCATAAAATGAAAGTAAAGGTAGTCCACATAATGTAACTCCGTTTCACTCATTTATTATATATAAAATATAGGTATCCAAGGAATAGACTTTAAAAATTTTTAAAAAGGAGAGAGGGAGCTTGCAGGCTCTCTTACTCTCCAAACGACAGGGGGAAGCAACGCTATTCGGCGCTTGCGTTCCACCGGTCGTATGTTCTGAACCACGATATCCGGATATGACGTTGTGCATGTCAAGATAGTCCCGCCTTACGCGTTTCGTCACACGGACGTCATCTGAGTCGCTGCCATCTTGACACACCCCACGCCTTATATCTTGGGTGTAGTCATCACTGCAACCAATCCCTCGCTAAGTGCTATAAATGAGCAGTAAGCAGGTCCAATCAGAATATGCCAAATAGATCACCAGGGGAATGTAAACCTAGGTATCATTGTTCACCTAGCGCCATTTAATGTAAGGAAGGAGTATCTCCTTATAAAGGTCTAATACCAACCCTCCTTAGGCGCCATCTAGTGGTGTAGAGCGAAAAGGATGTTTATATGAAATGGCAGTGATGAAAAACTGGTACAATCCAGATATTACCTAGTAAAATGATATAATATGTTAAAAAATAAATGAGTTCAAGATGGATATCTACCAGTATTAAATGTAGACATGTTATGGGGAAATATATTCTACTTTGTCCAATAATTCCAAGAGAATATATCGAAGTTAATTAATAAAAATTAAATAAAAATAAAAAATGAAAAATGAAAATAAAATAAAAATAAAAATAAAAAATAAAAAATGAAAATAAAATAAAAATAAAAACGTAAAATGAAAATAAAATAAAAATAAAAATAAATGTAAAAGTAAAAATAAAAATAAATTAAAAAGGGGAAACGTCGGGAAGAAGCAACTTCCAATCCCTATTACAATAGATAGGAATATAATAACAGCTCATACTGTATATGAGAGTGAGTGAGTAAGAAATAAAAAAACAGTATGAGGAAAAGGTACTTAATTTATGTGTGCTGTATTGGGATATATCCAGAGTCGTGTAAAAAGTGTAAAAATTGAGGGCATAAACTCTCATATCCAACTACAGCTAAAACCCATTGTTAAAAATTAGATAGAAAACAATTAAGATCAATGTCCACGTTCAACCCTCTGGGTACCAGACTCCCTAGGTGGTATATCCACTTAGTTTCATTCTGGGACACTTTTATTCTTTTATTTCCACCCCTCCAGTAATCACTAATCAAATCTATGCCATAAAAAATTAATCCTGTGGGATCTCTGTTGTGGAACTCATCAAAATGCCTAGAAAGGGTATGTTTTGGAAAACCTTTTTTTAATGTTATTTATATGTTGTCTAATCCTGACGAAGAGAGGCCTAGTGGTTCTTCCCACATACTGTAATCGGCAAGGACATTCGATCACATATGAAATTAAAATGATATGATGCCCTCAATTTTTACACTTTTTACACGACTCTGGATATATCCCAATACAGCACACATAAATTAAGTACCTTTTCCTCATACTGTTTTTTTATTTCTCACTCACTCTCATATACAGTATGAGCTGTTATTATATTCCTATCTATTGTAATAGGGATAGGAATTTGCTTCTTCCCGACGTTTCCCCTTTTTATTTTATTTTTATTTTTATTTTTACTTTTATATTTATTTTTGTTTTTATTTTTATTTTATTTTCATTTTTCATTTTACAATTTTTATTTTTATTTTTATTTTATTTTTATTTTTTATTTTTTATTTTTATTTTTATTTTTATTTTATTTTCATTTTTCATTTTTTATTTTTATTTTTATTTTTATTTTTATTTAATTTTTATTAATTAACTTCGATATATTCTCTTGGAATTGTTGGACAAACTAGAATATATTTCCCCATAACATGTCTACATTTAATACTGGTAGATATCCATCTTGAACTCATTCATTTTTTAACATATTATATAATTTTACTAGGTAATATCTGGATTGTACCAGTTTTTCATCACTGCCATTTCATATAAACATCCTTTTCCCTCTACACCACTAGATGGCGCCTAAGGAGGGTATTAGACCTTTATAAGGAGATACTCCTTCCTTATTTTAAATGGCGCTAGGTGAACAATGATACCTAGGTTTACATTCCCCTGGTGAGCATATTTTGATTGGACCCGTTTACTGCTCGTTTACAGCACTTAGCAAGGGATTGGCTGCAGTGAAGACTACACCCAAGATACAAGGCGTGGGGTGTGTCAAGATGGCAGCGCCTCAGATGACGTCCGTGTGACGAAACGCGTAAGGCGGGACTATCTTGACACGCACAACGTCATATCCGGATATCGTGGTTCCGAACATACGACCGGTGGAATGCAAGCGGCGAATAGCGTTGCTTCCCCGTGTCGTTTGGAGAGTACGAGAGCCTGCGAGCTCCCCTTTTTAAAAATTTTTAAAGTCTATTCCTTGGATACCTATTTTTTATATATAATAAATGAGTGAAACGGAGTTACGCTATGTGGACTACCTTTACTTTCGTTTTATGAAATACATCATGTGGATGCTTCGCCGGGAACTTCATTGAAACAGGAGACAGTGGAGTTTTTTCCCCCCTCCTTCCCTGTGGGTGGATGACCCTGAGCCGTGCTGCTGGGAGCTGGAAGGATATCGGCACCTTGGGATCAACACTTTACACTCGCACCCCTGAAGGGGTAGAGCGCTCCGGTGAGTGCAATTACATAAGGGGAATATTGCCACCAATTCCTGCACTTTTTCACCTATATCCCATTACAAAAGAGGATTTCAAACATACTGGATGGAACACTACGTCACCTTTATGGACATTTTGAATCTGTGTTTATTAGATTAACACATTATATATGTTTTTACATAACACACAGCGGGTTGTATAATTGCACTATTGCTGTTTTTTCAATTGCATATTGTTTTACATAATAATATTTTCTGATTGCACATTGATTTATATAATATATTTTTACACATATTTATTATACCTTTGCACTCGTCACTTTAGACCCTTACTGCAAAGGATCTATCCCTATGAGATTTATAAGTACATGTCACTTTGGTTTTTTGTGGTTTTCCTACTTACATGTTTGGGTACAGTGACTGAACTCTCATTATCATACGCATATTGTTTATAGATTTTTTGCACATATCTAGCACCTGTCACTTTATATCTATAACAGGAAAGATTAGTCATTGTACTGATACACATTTACTATTTTTATAACAGCGCCCTTCCCTATTTTATAGTTTTTTATTGGTGTTTGGGTTTCACTTAGGTGTTTCCTGTTATAGGGGGGCAGCAGTTTTCAACATCCTGAAGCGCGGATCCTTTGGTAATAATTATACTGGAAGTTAAAGCCCAACTCCGCAAAAAAAAAAAAGTTTTCCTTTCAAGTGGGGCTATCCTGTACTGCAAAGGCTAATTGCTCATTTTTTGTTTTGGGGAAAAGAGATATATTTACCTGATCCTCCAATCCTCCCTGCACTGGTCCCTGCAGTCTCTCCACCTTCCCCACGGTGTAGCAGGCTTGAGCGGTGGACTGTTCCTGACATCATAAAGCCCAAAACAGGCTCCATAGACCTGCTCTGGATGTGAGAACACCTTTAACAGTTCACCGCTGAATTGTGGGGGAGCACTGTTTGTCATATAGTTTATTAAAAGTGCACTCACACATACAGTACTGTGCATAAAGTTTAAGGCAGGTGTGAAGAAATGCTGCTTTTTATTAATTTACAAAATGCAAAGTGAGCGAACAGAAGAAAAGTCTAAATCAAATCAATTTTTGGTGTGATTACCTTTTGGCATCAAACCAGCATCAGTTATTACACTTGCACACTTTGTACACTTGCACAAAATCAGGGATTTTGTAGGATTAGAGTCAGGTGTATGATTAACCAAAAATACCAAGCAGTTGCATTTGCTAATGATCATCAATTTCACAAGTGGGTTGAAACACAGTAATTAACTAAAATAGAAACAGCTGCGTAGGAATGTTAAAACTGGGTGAGGAAAAGCCAAACTCTGCTTCTAAGGTTGTGGAAGAAGTTTCATGTCACAGGTCATACACCGTGGCAAGACCTAGGACAACAAGGTAGTTATACCGCATCAGCAAGGTCTTTCCCAGGCAAAGATTTCAAAGCTTACAATTCTTGATCTAATATTTCACAGCAGGGCCCGTTCCAGCGCCCACCAAGAGTAACTGTGAGGGCTTACAGTGTTGTGGCAACACCACCACCAAAGGCCCAATTTTTCTGCCCCTGTTCATCAGGTGCATGTAATTATAATTCTTGATCTAATATTTCACAGCAGGGCCCGTTCCAGTGCCCACCAAGAGTAACTGTGAGGACTTACAGTGTTGTGGCACCAGCACCACCACCACCACCAAAGGCCCAATTTTTCTGACCCTGTTCAACAGGGGCATGTAATTACAATTCCTGATCTAATATTTCACAGCAGAGCCTGTTCCTGCGCCCACCAAGAGTAACTGTGAGGGCTTACAGTGTTCTGGCAAAACCAACACCTAAGGCCCCAATTTCTGCAGAGTATATAGGGCAGGCCCCTACTTTCAAACATCCAACTTACAAACGACTTCTACTTGCAAACGGAAGGAGACAACAGGAAGTGAGATGAAATCTACCCCATGGAAGGGAAATTCTCTCATGTAAGAGTTAATATGGGAAAAATGTGTCTCCTCTCCACTAATGCTTTATCACCAATCCTTGTTTCACTAAAAACCCCAAATTGTCAAAAAACATTTGTCTTTGGGACAGAAAGTGAGGTGAAATCTTCTGAAGAGGTGCACAGACAGCAAAACAAATATCACAGGGGTGATAACCCTTCCCTATGTTTTCCAAAAACCTTAAAATAGATTTTTTTTCTGGAGCTACACTTTAAAAATGTACCAGTTCAAAATTACAAACAGATTCTACTTAACAACAAACCTACAGTCCCTGTCTTGTTTGCACCGCCTGTATACTGCTGTTCAGATTATATAGGGCCTGGGGCCCCACGCCTTTCCTTTTTTTAATTTGGGTGTGGGGTTCCCCTTAATATCCATACAAGACCCAAAGGGCCTGGTATTGGACTGGGGGAGGGGGGTACCCATGCCATTTGTCTCACTGATTTTCATCCATATTGCCAGGACCCGACATTACATTAAAGCCGCAAGCAGTTTTAAATGACTTTTATTCCTTTAAAAATGTCATTTTGTGCAGGGACTGTTCTAAACACGGGAAACATGCGCCACTTTACAGGTCTACTATAGACACCCCCCAGGTATGATATTTAAAGGAATATTTCACTTTTTTTTTTTTCACTTTAAGCATCATTAAAATCACTGCTCCCGAAAAAACGGCCGTTTTTAAAACTTTTTTTTGCATTGATACATGTCCCCTGGAGCAGGACCCGGGTCCCCAAACCCTTTTTAGGACAATACCATGCAAATTAGCACTTTTAATTTCGAACATTCGAGTCCCAGAGACTTCAATGGGGTTCTAAAGTTCGCGCAAATTTTCGGTCCGTTCGCAGGTTCTGGTGCGAACCGAACTGGGGGGTGTTCGGCTCATCCCTATTACCTACGTATTATAGTGAAAACTTAATACATTATATTTTTTAATATAATATTTTATCATATAATGTATCATAACCTGAAGGACCTGGTATGGATTTTTGGGGGGGCCCCATGGCATCTTTTTTTAAATTTTGGAGCGGGGTTCCCCTTAATATCCATACCAGACCTAAAGGGCCTGGTATGGATTTTGGGGGGGGACACCCACGTCATTTTTTAAAAAATTTTGGAGCGGAGTTCCCCTTCATATTCATACCAGACCCAAAGGGCCTGGTAATGTACTGGGGGGGGGGGGCGCGTGACTTTTTTTCAATGTTTTTTATCTATATTGCCGGGATCCCATAATACGTCACAGCCGCGAGCAGTTTTAAATGACATTTTTTCCTTTAGAAATTTTATTTTGCTGTGGCATAGTAAAACACATCACAAAGATGTGCTACTTTACAGGCAAACTAAGGAGACCCCCCCAGGCATGATATTTAAAACGGCAGTTTTTAACTTTTTTTTGCATTGATACATGACAATAACTTGCATATAAGCCTTTAAAATGAGCACTTTTGATTTTTCATGTTCGTGTTCCATAGACTTTAACAGTGTTCGCACAAATTTTTTGCCTGTTTGCATGTTCTGCTTCGAACCGAACTGGGGGGTGTTCGGTTCATCCCTAATTGTGAGTAACCTCTTCACTTTCAACATGAGACTAGCATGCCACAAAAAAAACGGACGTTCGGTCGTCCGAAAATCTAAGCGTGTGTACGAGGCTTATGACAACCATTCTTCTTGTCTATCCACAATTTGTAAGGATCTGTTCTTTATAGGCTGGGACCATGCTATAATATAAGAAATCAATAATATTTCCTGTATTTTTATAATTTATCTAACTCGCTTTTCAATATAAGGCACTTCAGTATGTAGCAAATAAATAAATAAAACTGTGTGACTTTTCCATTAAAAATGGGAGTCTCTGTTTTAAATCTGTTAATGGTCATAACACTGCTTTTTAGTTAAGACAATTGTGTCCTTTGATCCTGGGTATGGCCATTCACTCCTTAAAGTGATACTAAACACACACTGTTTAATTTATAATATCTCTTCTATTTCTGTATTTGAATGATGGTGCTGTAATTATTTTTAAAAAAACCCATCTAAGTACTTTTTTTCTAATCGATATACAGCTGTCACATGACCCAGCTCTTTCCCAGCCTGTCTGCGGGGAAACATAAGCAGGAGGAGCTTCTAGTCCTCTGCTGCTGCTCACATGTTCAAAATAAAAAAAAAAAAACAGACTTTGGAATACAGAGTAAAAATAAATAATTAATATCAATTAACTGTTTTAAATTGGCATACAAATATATATTTGAAATAAAATCTTTATTTTTTATTTTTTGGCAATAACATGGTGTGGGTGGATTTCTGCCAGTCACAGGCTGTGTCATGCCCCTCCAGCCTGTGTCTTAGAATATGGGGGAGGTGAAGCCTCCATAAATCTACATGTAATATCTTGCCCCCCCCCCCATTGTGTTTAGTTGGTTAGTGGGCATGGAGGAAGAGGGAAGGAGTGGGCTATCCTTTACCACTGTGTATACACCCACGTGTGTCACTCTATAGTCACTTGGGCTGCTCAGATGTGATAGGGAGAAAATGCCAAGCATAGAAATTCACTGAAACTGAGCATGTGCAGAGTTGTCACCACAGCTGCAAATTCCCTAACTGGGGACGTGAACAGAAGGGGAGATAGAGAGCAGTGAAATAGAACAGGTTTTTGGCAGTATACCGAAAACAAATCTCATAGTGACTGAGTGAGTATGAACAACATGTAACACAGCATTTATTGATAGTTTTTTTTATGATGTGGGTTTTATGACACTTTAAATACTACGTAAAAAATCTAAACTTGCCCCCCCCCCCCCCCCCGCCATCATTATTTTAGTATTGAAGTTGCTCTTTATTGAATGCACTCGTCACATCATTCTATAATTGTAGCTATCCAGTCTCTTGATCATTCAGTAAAAGCAATTAAAGTTCTATATTTCAATGAGACCCAAATGCAATCTATATGTGTGTGGCTATGAGCAGCAGTGTCTCGCATCCAACAATTTAAAGTGATTGTAAAGGGTGAAAGGTTTTTACCTTCATGCATTCTATGCATGAAGGTAAAAAACCTCCTGGGTGCTGTTCCCCGCACAGACCCCCCTTATACTAACCTGAGCCCCCTCTCGATCCAGCAATGTGAACCAGAGATTCGGCTGTCCGGGGACTCCTTCTCCTCATTGGCTGAGACAGCAGAGCGTGCCATTCGCTCCCACTTCTGTCAAATCACAGCCAGTGAGCCAATGAGGAGAGAGTAGGGGGCGAATCTGAGCAACGGCTCTATGTGCCTTATGGATGCATAGAGCTGGATTCGGGAGTGAGCACGTACCAGTGTCCCCATAGAAAATGACTTGATATTGGTGGCACTGGTCAAGGGGAAGGAGCCAGGAGCACCGCTGGGGGACCCCAGAAGAGGAGGATCGGGGCTGCTCTGTACAAAACCACTGCACAGAGCAGGTAAGCATGACATGTTTATTATTTTTATTTTTTTAAAATCCAAACCTTCAATGTCACTTAAAGCCTATGGCTCCCGCTGCTCTCAGTGTCTCCTTTGAGACCAGGAAGTGAGAGGAGCGGTGCTGCAGTCGGGACAGCGCTGGAGCAGTGAGAGGAGCTAGATAAGTGTTTATAGATGGGAAGGGGGGGTAAGGAGGGGCCAGGACAGGTAGTGGAGCGTTTGCGGCTGCATGCAGGGTGAATATTTCCTAAACGGTGTACATTTAGGAGTTATTAATTTTACCTAGAGGTAAGCCTTACAATAGGCTTACCTCTAGGTAAAAATAACAAAGCAGGCCTAAGGGGCCCCTTCCCACCTCTTACTCTCATAGCAGATATAGGGGCTACTACGCCTATCATTACGCCATTGACCATAGGACTGGAGCAACATTGCAGAGATTTCATCTCCAGAGTTATGAGAAATAAAAACAGGTAATGGCTTGCCGGCGACAATTCAAGTCATAGAAACAGAGAAAGCAATTTTTATCAATACAATTATTGAAAAGTGTGATACATAAACTAAGTAATGGACTTAGTTAAAACTTGTGTCTTTTTATCCGTTGATTGTGCATCCTCTAGTTAGCTTTTTGTATTCTCACAGGACTGATACACATTGCTAGCATTAGCTTAGAACTGTGCTTCAGAGTGACACATTTGAATTGCTCTGGGCTGGAGGTAATGCACTGCCTCCAGAATAAGGAGCAGAAACCATAAAGACAATTGAGTACTTTTTTTTTATTTGCACCAACATCCAACTTTTCACCTCAAAAAGATCCCATAAAAAGCAATCATTTTCTCTTTTTGAAAGTAATCAATTTGAGCTTGTGCAATAAAAATTGCTATATCATATGCCGCATACACACGATCGGACATTCCAACAACAAAATCCATGGATTTTTTCCGACGGATGTTTGCTCGAACTTGTCTTACATACACACGGTCACACAAATCTTGTTGGAAATTGCGAACGTCAAGAACGCGGTGACGTACAACACGTACGACGAACGGAGAAAAATTAAGTTCAATAGCCAGTGTGGCTCTTCTGCTTGATTCCGAGCATGCGTGGAACTTTGTGCATCGGAATTGTGTACACATGATCAGAATTTCCAACAACGGATTTTGTTGTCGGAAAATTTGAGATCCAGATCTCAAATTTTGTGTGTCGGAAATTCCGATGGAAAATGTCCGATGGAGCCTACACACGGTCGGAATTTCCAACAACAAGTTCCCATCGAACATTTTCCATCAGAAAATCTGACCGTGTGTACAGGGCATTACTAGCGCTAAGGCAACCATAACACAATGTTGTATGTCATTCTACATTTATATAAACAAATGTAGCCATCCTTTGCACCAGCTATTGACTGATATTACTCCTAAACCAAGAGTTGGAATTATTCAGAAAAAGTATGGCCACCCCTATTGTTGCCCAACTCCATAAGATTATATATCATGATCCTCTAGAGTTTACGCCAAACACGACAGTGTCTGGACCCAGCAGTTAGGTGCTAGGTCCAAGTATTGAATCAAGGAAGGTTTCCTGCTCCCCCATACCCAAAAGCCCTGGGTATTTTGCAGCTGCTCTGATGGAGAATGGTATAGTTAGTATACATGTGTAGGGAAGATGAGTACATTTGGATCAGGGGGTGGGCTTTGGGTTAAATGAATGAGTCTCTAACCACGAACAGTACTTTGTTTCTAATTGTAAGCTGACTTTACAATCTGCTGCATAGCATTTACCTATACCTTTCAAATGAACCTCTGTGCACCTTGTGTTTCTTGAACCACTTAGGTGAAAGCTGTATTTTTATAGCCCAGGTTCTCCATAATATCTTTAGAATGAAAGAAAACAGAGGGCGCACCAGCCTAGCACAATACCTTTGTGACAATTTAATGTTGAAAATGTGTACATTATACTCAAAATTAAAAGGCATATGTCAAGCAAAATATAAAATTCACCAGATGCGCCATTCAGCAAGGTTCGCTGATGGTATTGGTCATGGAATAAAAGTCCAAGGTGTTTGGATTTTTATTCCATGATGACCAATACCATCAGCGGACCTTGCTGAATGGAGCATCTGGTTCATTTTATATTTTGCTTGACATGCCCTTCAATTGTGAGTATAATGTACACATTTTAAACATTAAATTGTCGCAAAGGTAATGCGCTAGGCTGGTGCACACTCTGTTTTCTTTCATTCTAGAGTCCCTTTGGGTTTTCCTGACCTGTTGTGAGAGGCAGCACAGCCTTTGTGGTGGCTGCATCAGTGGAGACACACGTTTTCAATCAGCCACACAGCAACCTCTGAAGCGCAGGAGATTATTAATTATTTAATTATGGAGACAACACAAATTTTGTAATTCTAGCTTTTTGCCTTCACACAGGTGAACAGAGCTCACTGTGTTTGATCCTCCCCAGCATCCTATAAGAAGAGATTGGGGAATCTTGTTTTTTTTACTGATTAGCCCTGATGCATAGCCCCATAAATCAGAACGTGAGTCTGTTGTCGCAGCCCGAAATAGAGATTACAGTGCCTATATGGAGCTCAGGTTTTCACAAAGCATTGTAAAATAAATACTGTACATTGTTACATAGTTAGGTTGAAAAAAGGCACAAGTTCATCTAGTTCAACCAGAAAAAAATAGAAAACCTCCATATACTCAATACTATACCCACAGTTGATCCAGAGGAAGGAAAAAAAAAAAAAGAATAAAGCATGATCCAATGTGCTCCAGTGGGGTGGAAAAAATCCTTCCTGATCCCCCAGGAAGTAATCAGATATTCCCTAGATCAACTACCCCTAGAGTTGTTACTTATAAATGTTAATATCCACATATAATATCAGCGATGTAAAATTACACTTTGGAATGATTTGAAACAATTTTATTTGTGGACTTGGGAGTAATCCAGGAGCCTGGATGGATTGGAAGGATACTAAGGGTGCAGCTCAAAGGAAGGCAAGGCTCGTGAAGAGCAGAGGGGCCCAGCTCGGGCAGGCAAAGAGTTGGCTCAGAATGAGTCCAGGTGTTCAGCTCGGTGGAAGGTGAGTGCCCTGACTCTTTACGAGTTAAGGGACCTGTCTCTGGAGCAGGCAAAGGACCAGGCTCAAGAAGAGTCCAGGACCCAGTTCAGGGGCAGACAAGGGGCCCAGTTAGGGTTGCCACCTCATCCCTTTAAACCCAAACACATATGAATTATACAGGTTCTGTGGCTGATTAAGGCGGTAATGAAACTCACTTGGTGCCTTATCTGCATTAAATTAGCCTCAGAACCTGTGTATTTCATATGTGTTTGGGTTTAAAGGGATGAGGTGGCAAACTTGGGCTATGTTCAGGGGTCTTTTCCGGGGACTAGCAAGTGATCCAGCTCAGGGAAAAGTAAGGGTCCCTGGCTCAGGATGAGACCAGGGGCCTGGCTCGGGATGAGTTCAAGGACCCAGCTCAGTAGGAATTAAGGGACACAGCTCAGACAGAGTACAAACGTATGGTTTGGTCGCAGTTAAAGGGCCAAGCCTGGAATAAGTCCAGGGGCCCAGTTTGGGGCCTGTTCAGGGACCTGGCTTCCGGGGCATGCAAGGGCTCAGTTGCCGTTAAGGAGCCAAATTCTGTGGCAGTACAAGGGCCTGGCTTGGTGGCAGTCCTGAGGCCCAGTCTGATGGTAGTCCAGGGCTCTGACTCAGTGGCAGACTTGGGGCCTATCTCAGTGGCAGTCCAATGGCTTGGCTGGATAGCAGTCCATCAGCTTTCTTGCTGATGACTGGTGACCTGATGACTAATGGTGTAATGAAGAAGTAGCAGAAGAGGTGAAGGAAGACACATTCATAACCACAGAACCAGCTAGTGAAGTATGCAGGCAGTAAATTCTGAACACCTGAATAGCATGTGTGTACCTCCGGGTCATAGGCTACCATGCGGAAGCTATTGTTTCATCATGATAGCCAGGCAACTAACATTTTAAGAAAGTTTAGCAGTTCAAATGCTGAAACGCACAGTAACAGTTTTATTATTGGAAGCTTTATTATTGTCTGAAGAAGAAGAATTTTTAATGGCTAAAAATATTGGCATGATTGATAATTAAGGTGATAAAAGAGAGAGTCATCATCATCCACGATGAGGCAGTAAACGCGCTCCTATTTGTTGTACAATCCGGGTGATCAGGGAAGTCCACACACTGCAAAATCCTGACTGGTCTGTGGGCAAGAAAGAGAGCAGCGTTACTATAATAGGAGCATAATGGGAAACCAAGATACTAAACAGTATTTAACCCCTACCACTGAATAACCCGGAGACACTCTTAAATCTGTTTGTAGATATACAGTATGAGCATGTGGACAGCTGAGACTAGCAATGAAGTCTGGTTACAGGGTAAGATGTGGCCATATCTGGGTGATGACATCAGACAGCATCCCCATCTCTTTGTTTACTTTCAGCTGTTGGCCGGGGAAATTCTGGCTGGTAGCTGAATGGGAGAAATAAATATATACGCTGCGCTTTCAAATATACTCTTCACATTATATACATGTGATAGCCAAAGTGCAAATGTGCGTGTGAATCACACACCGTGATACATCCAGTAACTAGTGACTGTAAAAAGTGACAATAGTGCAACAAATAGTTATTAACACTTAAAATTAATATATAAATGAAAATAAATAATCATACTAGTAAAAAGTGCTATAACGTACATCCATATGGTGATTGGTTGTGTCAAAATTATTGTTCATAAAGTCATTTAGTGTTCATAAAATCATACAGTGTTCATAAAATCATATAGTGTTCATAAAAATATATAGTGGACTCAATCCACTAAAACATATAGATGATAAAAAATGCTTCTGTGTGCATATGTGTCATCCAATTATTTCAATTCAAAAGTGCTTCTAAAGTCCATGCAATTTGAAAACTGCTGTGTAGATAATCCAAAGCAAGCCGCAGTGATCACACTCAGATGCTCCCCCCTGGGTATTAAACGCTCACCTATGAGCGTGTGACTTTGCACTTAAGCTTAGTCAATACTGTTGTGGAAATTTTTATTATATGGACTCATGTGAACATTTTATTCTAGGATGTGTGTTTTATAGATTGTCATCGGTCTCCCTGTGTCTGATCTAACCAAGGAGCGCTCTAGCAGAGCGCACTTGGGTTGAATCGAGACCAGCGGTAAAACCGTCAGTATGAAAACCTTCTCATGGGCTTGGAAACATGTTCTCTGTGTGTGTGGGCCTTTGCCGGTTTGTAAGTATCAAGCGCAATGCGCTGGACTTCTTGCCTTCAAATGTCTATGCGCATTAGAGAGGCGAAGTCCGCATAACGAGAGAAACATATTATTTTATCTCTATGTGGCTACGCTATCCCTGTTGGATACATATCTGCTTTAATAAGAGGACATTGATATCTGCCTTGTTAATATACTCGTACAGTATATTGACAACATCAGTAGCAATGTCCCCGCAGATCTTCTGAAGCCTGTAGGAACAAGTAGAATGATCCTACTAGATACTGGTTACTCTGAGCAGTATTGAGTGGGATCCGTGCTGACAATGATGGGGCGTGTGCACCCCCCCCCCTTCCCTTCCTGTGAGTGCCCTCCCCTTTACTGTTTGTCATTTCCTGTTATGTCATTTTGCATGGAGGAAGCGATTGGCTGTTGGGGCCATGAGTTTCTGTGTTGTCATATCCTTATTTGGTCATATCCTGTGTTGAGGTCACATGCTGTTTGTGGCTTCCAGTTTGTGTGTGAATAAAAAGCCGAGAGGCTCTCTGCCCGGAAAGCAGATGAAGGAACGATGGAGCTGAGCTGGTGGGGATGTATGTTTACTAGGGAACAGGGGAGAAATGGGTTAGTTAGGGATGCATTATACCATTATGGTGAAGGGAGGCGTGTTAGCGCAGGTGAGATTGGTTATGTATAGCCAATCTCTCCACCACAGATGGCGAGCCAGGTAGGAGTGAACAGAACCTCCTGCACAATCGGATTGATGTGTTAGGTAGGTTCTGCTTTGCAAAAGAACAAATTATTTATCTTTTGGTATAATGCTAGAATTTTGATCATATGTCTGTTGAGTGTGTGTGTGTGTGTGTCTGATGCTGTGTAACAAGTTTGTGATGCATGAGAGAAATGTATGAATTGTTTATGGTGTTTAATATTGAAGTTGTGTAAGTAACTGAATGAGAAATAGAAATGTATGAATTGGGATTATTTGCAACCTGGAATGTGTGTGTGACTGAGCAGTTTGTAAGTAACTGATGATTGTTTGTGTGCCATGAGGCGGCTGGGGGGAAAGGCGGCCATGCATTGTTGGGACATGTCTTGCTGGAAGCCAGAAAATAGCATGGAGGAGTTCTTTTGTTTTGAGATAAAAAGACCATGCAAGCATTACTGTGGGTGGGATGGTCTCGGTTTCTAGGATTGCAGTTTGTATTTCTCAAATGTCTTTTTTCCTGTGAAAGCTGGTGTGAACTTTGTTTGAGAAAAGAGTGTATGTGTGATTGGAGAGCTTGTGTTGTTTGGTTGGCCAAGGGTCCTAGTAGTTAGCCTAAAGTGTTTGTCTATGGTTTAGATGTTCATTTTGATGTCTCAATTGTTTGTCAGTCTTTGTGGAGAAAGATTCTAGTGAAGAAGACTGATTTTGGTGGGATCAACAATTGCATTTCATGTGTTGGTGTTTTAGTGTGGCCCTTTTGTCATCGGCCATTTTGTAGTCTCCATGCAGCCGTGGCTCGATGTTCGTTTGTTACAACTACCATTTCATGTTTTATGTATCCTTTGCGTTTTTGGATATATTGTTTATTTAAATATGCCTATATTTTAGTATGGGTCCTAATGGAACTTTTCCTAAAATGTTTGTAAGTGTTCATGTGGTGCCTCAATTGTATAGTCAGTATGTGTTTGATGGGAAAATTGCGCTATTTTGTTGTGACCTGGCTTTTGTTGTAGTCCGCCATGTGGCCACGGTTGGCCATTTTGAGAGGTGCGGTTTAAGGATTTTGTGCCGTTTGACCTGTGGGTCATCCTAGAGGGGAAGCTGCTCCAATTCCTTTGTATGTATGTGGTTTAATTTCCAAGGGGATATGTGAGTCAAGGGGGATTCCCTCCCATTTGCAATATGGGAGTGTATTCCACCCTCTCCTGGACAAAAGTTTTTTTATTGTTGAAATATATATGATGTTTAGCCATAGATTTTCTTAAATGTCTTGATAGACAAAATATGAAACTAGGCTTCCCCTCCCCCTCCCTCTTCCTGTTCATTGATATTTAAATAAACCAGTTAGATGGGTTTTTAGAGCTGAGGTTTGTATTGAATAGCTTGCAGTAGAAACAATGCTCCCCCTCCCTTTTCCTGTTCAGGTGTGCAACAGGAATTTGGTGGGAGGAGCTGGGGGTCTTTTAACTTGTGTTTGGAAGGACGAAATCATTCTGATTTTTAAATGTAATTATGGTTTATACTGAAATACAGTTTTGGGTAGAGAGCAAACAGGAGGCATCCAAGTTATTGTTGTAATATCTAGGTACAGAGAGAAGCCACATTGTTCTGTAACGAAGCAGGCATAAGTGCTCTGTGTAGTTCAGTCGGGCGACGCAGTGTACGGTCGTAAAGCGCAATGCGCTTGTGTATGCATACACTGTGAGGGGTAGAGACACAATTCGGGGGTTGATCTGTGGTTGTTGATGAATTATTTGGCATAGTTAATAGTTGGTTGTTAAAAGAGTGGTACTCTGTAGTTCTGTGCCAAAAGTGTTGGGACAGCAAGCCATAGAGTTGACGCCTTGGTTAGAGTTTCTAGTTGGGGACTGGACCAGATATAGTGGTTGTAGTCTGTCAATCCACCGTAAAAGAAGGTACCGGGCGGTGCTCTCCTAAATGGGTGCAATGGTTTCCCTGGACGCAGGGGTAAGACGATAAGCCGATTCAAATCACCATGGGCAATGGCAGTCCATGCAAGGGAAGGAATACGAGGCTTCCCACAGTCAGACGGTTGCACAGTACATAAAGTCTAGTTTTGGGGAAAAGGCCATTAAACCCCTTAAAGATTGGCAGAGATGGTCAGAGGGTACAGTAAGGTGTATTCCTTTGGAAGGTACTTTTGATGTCTGGAGGTACGAGACCCCGGAATAAAAATACCTTGGAAGTAGTTTAGCTGTGGCTTCAGAAATCTGTAATGATGAGCAAGTTGATGGATGTGTAATACACGTTTGTGTGATTAAAAATTCACAGGCCTGTTTTTGGACTTTGTGTGGCTGGTCCATGCAAAGATTTCAAGCTGCTCTCGTGTTTCTCCCATTGTATTTTTCTCTATCGCTAAAAGAGTGAAGGCAGCATTACATCTGGTTGTTTTGTTTTTTCATTTTTGTTTTGGGAACTATGAAATATCTCCCCCACATTTGTATCAAAATGTTTGTCTCATTTTTTGTATGTAGTAACAAGAATGTTTGAACCTACCGCGACAGCCCTCTTACGTGTCACGGGTGTTGTATTTTAGTAAGAATGTGAAAGTAAGGGTTACAGCGGGTTTAGTTATTGTCGGTTTTGAGGAATGTCAAGTGACAATTTACCAATGTACATGAATGTTGTATTGTTTATCAATCTTTGCAGGTTAAATATTAAGGATAGAGTAATAACTTTTGTTTATAAGTATCTTTTCAGGTCCAAGGAGTTTCTGAAAGTACATAGAAAGCAGGTGTATAAGAAGGTAAAAGTATCATAGGCTATTTCACTGTTTTCATCGTTTTTTTTCTGCACCATTCTAAACCCTGCGTGTCTTCAGTTTGTAATGAGGAGGAAAAAAAGGGTTTGGGATGAGAGTGGAGAGAATGACGCATTTTCAAACCAATAATACTAACCTCTCTAATTCTAGCCATGTTTGTGACAGAAGTTCTCACAGTCCAAGGGGGGTTTCTGGGAATTCATAAGTAATGATTGTTATACCTGGATCGGGGATACTAGTGGCAAAGTTCAGGCCCATATGGATAAGGCATAGATCCCTGCAAGGCAAAGCCAGAGCTATATCTAGTGAAGGTTGAAGTCCTTTTAAGAGTCTGGGAATCTTTGGGGATTTAATTTTTCATTTTGCAGCAGATCATAGTTTAAGGAAGTAGGGGTATATATACTCATGTTATTTTTGTTTCTATTCCTTCTATATGCCGTGATGAGGTGCTACTGTTGCCTGACTGGACGAGTGAACAGAGCCCAAGCAGATGACCACATCTTCCCCTACCCGCCTCCTGTCACACTGACAATGATGGGGCGTGTGCACCCCCCCCCTTTCCCTTCATGTTAGTGCCCTCCCCTTTACTGTTTGTCATTTCCTGTGATGTCATTTTGCATGGAGGAAGCGATTTGCTGTTGGGGCCATGAGTTTTTGTGTTGTCATATGCTTATTTGGTCATATCCTGTGTGGAGGTCACATGCTGTTTGTGGCTTCCTGTTTGTGTGTGACTAAAAAGCCGAGAGGCTCTCTGCCCAGAGAGCAGATGAAGGAACGATGGAGCTGAGATGGTGGTGATGATGTATGTTTACTGGGGAACAGTGAAGAAATGGGTTAGTTAGGGATGCATTATACCATTATGGTGAAAGGGCACGTGTTAGTGCAGGTGAGATTTGTGGAGTTTTTTGTTTCATATACACGCCGGTATCAAGGTTTCTTAATACTGCTATGAACCTTCCGGTGTATACTATCTACGGCTACTGAAGAGAAACTTCCGGGCTTCCTTTCTGTGGATCATAGATCCAACCAAGTGCTGTGTGACCTCCCTGAGTAAGGGGGGTCACCAGATTTCTGGTAAGCCTCCAATTTTGTTGTGGTGATGGGTGTAACTCCCTCAGGTGTTTGATCGTCATTTCCAACATATTCTTCCTCGATGGGACTCACTTTGAGGAAATTCAGCTTTACATGAACTTTTCTGTTTGCAAGTCATTGCACTTTATTCATATGTGATGTAATATTGCATATGTGTTGTAGACTTCATCCACAGTCTTTATTTTGGGGTTTTCATATTGTTCATATACAATTGATAGCACTGATTGCACTTTTTTATGTATTTTGATATTTGTTTGCATTTGCACATATCACGTGCATTGTGTTATTCGCAAGAAATACACTTTATTTGTTTAGTGCTGCACTTTATTTATATATTATTATTTGTGCCTGGTATCTAGGTTATAGTGCATAGCTGCTGTTTGTTCCAGTTCCTAGCACAGATATACTTTCACATTTTACTAAAGAGCACTAGTGTCTTCTGCTAGCAAACGTTGGGGCACTAAGAAGGTAGGTTTAATCAAGCAAAATTGAGACAGTAATGATCTAGAATATTCCGTTAGGTAGTGGTTTGTAAGAACAAACTGGCAAAAGGTGGCAGCTCCAAACAAGCATCCTCTGACACTAGAAAGGGGAATAGGTGTCTGCATGCAGTGACTGTCCTGTTTTAAGAAGGATGTTTAGTTTTACACCCGCTCACCAATCCTCTGTACGATAATACAGCGGAGATTCCCAGTGCTGGTTCAGGCTCTTGGCAATGTTGTAAGGCACTGGATCACCTCCTGTCGGCCAATCAGGATGGCTTGTAGCTAAACTGGCAGGGTGATTGGACAGGGGCTGACCAGACACCTGGATGGGTATTGTGATCCCTGAAGCGGTGTGGGTCGTTTCCGCTGGGAAAGGCGGCGCTAAGTTGGTTAGCAGGGTCTCTGGGCCAAACGGTGGTGTATGGTGTGGGTGTCGCTGTTCCTGGCTCCTTTCGCCTCAGTCTCCTGGCAGCAGTCTCGGGAAAAGCATGTCTCTCTCTTTCTCAGGTGGAGTTCCACCACACACTCCCTCATGTCAGCGTGACTCTCTCTCCCTCTCTCTTGGGTCCAGACTGTCACACTGCCCAGGGGCTTTTGTGGCTTGGTCTCCGTCCCTCTGTCTCTCCTCAGCCGCCTCTCTCTCCTGTTACACACACTCCTCCCTCCCCTTTCCTGGGCTCCAGGCTACCCCTTCACTTATTTTTGGGCATGCTGGGGGCTCTAGTTTACCCACTGTGGTCCACAGAGGGGCCGCTTGTCTTAGGGACGTGTCTCGTGAACCTCTCCTCTCTCCTCATGATTGCCCCCCCCCCCCCCGCTGCAGCCAATGGGAGAGGCACTGGAGCTTCGGTAGCCGGAATCCACAGAGCCGCCCTGTCTCTCCTCTCCTTCTCCCGTGCTGTGACAGGAGGTGGGTAGGGGAAGGAGACACTGACAGATGCTCTTTTTTTTTACTGTGGCGCAGCTGCTCCCGTTGTAGCAGTGTGTGCCTTGATCGGGCAGAGGGGGGGGGGGGGGGCGAGCCGGGGAAGGAGACAGTGACAGCCCACAGCTCTCCACCTCTCCTCACAGTGCCGTGGTCAGTGATCTGCCCCATGGACTCCGGGGGGGGGGGGGGGGGGAGCCTGCTGGCAAGTGCAGGAAGGACAGATGTGGCAGGTGGCACCCGCTACATATATATCTGTTCCCAAGAGGTACATTAATCTGCCTGCGCCAACATTTGTCTATGACGCTCTTTCTGAAATCCTCATATCATTTATAAACAGTGTTGCCAACCTACCAGATTGAAATTTACTGACACAACACCCAAAACTTACTGGCACAGCCAAGTTTTTACTGGCATTTCCAAAAGCTACAAAATTACAGTTTTAAATGCAAATTTCAGGATTTAGGCTACAAACAAGTACAATATGCAGTCAGCAATGTGATTTAAGGTAGATACTAAGGCAATAAACATATTTCTTATTTTATTTTTGATTTAGTAAGTAAGTAGCTCAGGGACAGGACTCAGTGGAGCAGGAAATTAGAATGGACAGGCACACACACACATGAAACTGACTCTTACAGTGACACTGACAGCAGTGTGCAGCAGCACAGATCACCAACATGACACAACCCCTCCTGAGTCACACTGACAATCTCTCTCCATGCCAGTTGGTCCCTTCAGTCCACTCCAGTCCAAGCAGCACTGACAGTCCCACTCCCGGCTTGCCTCACTCCCATCCCACAGACCCGCACGCTCGGCTACGGCCGCTCAGCTCCCTTGCACCATGAAATCACACGCTCACACACCGCCTCCACCAGACCCGCCCGAACACACTGTAGAAAGCACTTGGTCTCTGCTGGCTCCGGACCAGAGTTGCGCATGCACAATTCCGAGTTGAGCATCACAGCCATATTTTTCACTGCCAAACTTTTCCTGTCACTGGCTTTTACTAGAGAGCGCTGTTACCTTTCTTCTTTTCCATACTGGCTTTTACTGGAAGCAGAACAGCGCCCATTTTTTTACTGGCTGCCAGTTAAAACACTGGCGGTTGGCAACACTGTATTAACTTTCTACTTCAAAATATATAACTTTTAGGAAAAATCTGAACAAGCATATAACATTTTTCTTTATTTTATTTATCACAGGGATTTTTATGTCAATGACAATTTATGCAGCGTGTTACATACAATATATTGTACCTAGCTCTCGAACACCCACATACACTTAGTTAAGTTTAGGCAGGAGCCAATTAACCTACCGGCATGTCTATGAAGTGTGGTAGAAAACCGGAGTACACAGAGGTAAGTCACACAAGCACAAGGGGAACATGCAAACTCCATGTAGACAATTTCATGGTTGGAATTGGAACACCGGTTCACACTGCTACGGTGCAAATTGCACAGCCCGATTTCTGTTTGTCAGGTGCAGTTTCAATGCGAACTGTAGAAATCTCAGCTTTGCACAAGCCGCTTTTTGACAGGAGAGGAGGGAAAGAGTAGGAGCTGGATTTGCATTGATGTTTCAATCCGGTCCCAGTGAAGTCTATGGAGCTTAACTCACCCTGGACCAAACTTACACATGACCCTTTTTTTAGCTGCATCACAAGCGCAAAACATTAATGTGAATGGCCTTCACTGAAAGCAAAGTTATTTCAGATGATATTTGAATCTATGCTTTCGGAACGGATCAAAATTTCATAAGAATTCGCATTAGTGTGAACCGGGCCTAAAGGAGGGATTTACTAAAACTGGAGCACACAGAATCTGGTGCAGCTGTGCCAATCTAACTTCAGTTTGTTCAATTAAGGATTGACAATAAGCCCACGTTCACGCTGAACATGGTTTTGAAATTGTGTGAGTTCACCTGAACTCGCACAATTTCAAAGCTACATTTCAGTCCCACTTCGGGAGTGCCTTAAAAGACATTTGTATGGGTTCATGCACAGATGTCTATCGAAATTGCCCCCGAAGTCACCAAGTATCGGTGCAGGAACTACTTTTGGAAATCGGTGTGGCAACGCAAAGTCGCACCGATTGGGATGCTCCTATTGCCAGCAATAGGCTCCGATTTGACATGCGTTTTGACATGTCAAATCGCACCGATGTGAACAGGGACTAAAACCTAGAAGTTAATTTGTTACTATGCACAGCTGCACCAGATTCTGTGTGCTCCAATTTTAGTGAATCCCACCTAAATTTACAATTAGTTTTCTAAGGAGAGAGCACAGCAAAAGTAATTTATTTTCAGACAATCTTGGGTTAATTTACTAAAGGCAAATAGAATATTGACTTTGTAAGGGAACTTCCTTTTTTTATTGTGAATGGAGTTAAGCTCTGCTGACCTCCTTTATTCAATCACGTGCAAGCAGAGATATGTCACACATTACTTTGCAGAAATTATTTTTTTTACAAAAGTGCTCACTTAAACAGACAAAATAGAGAGGTACAAGTTTAGACATAGTATGCGTACCATGTCAACAACCCACTGTACTGTATAAATGCTCATGAAAACACCATATAGTAATGCCCCCAACCCACTCTAACCCCACAATACCTAACGAAGTACAATCATGGAAACATATATTTACAGTATGTATATATATATTCAGTTTTTATAATAGCAATCTATCCAGGACTAAGTCCACTGGAGCCATGCCTGTTATAGCTAGCCAGCTTCCCCATATCTTATCAAACCGGGATAGATTACTCTATGTTGATTTATCAGATGTTCATAGCGTAATGTTATGCCCATATGGGCTATCCACATGTCTGACGTAGGAGGGGTGCGAAATCCAATGCTGCAAGATAAGTAAGTTTAGGGGCTTGGTAAAGAGCTCTGGATACTACCTCTCTGACATAAGCATCTTGTATTATAACATCTTCTAACAGGCATGGTTGAGAGTCAAAGGGTATAGACAATTGATAAGAACTGTTAATGTTTTTTTACTACACAAGTCCAGTACCTATGCAACTTCGGGCACCTCCATAAAAGGTGTATAAGGTCCCCATTGTCCCTACTACACCTAGCACATAATAGATCAGGACGTAACCCCAGACTATATAACTTAAGAAGGGTGCAATGTACTCATAATAGTATATACTGTTGAATTGTGACAATCTTAGAATTACATTCAAAGAGCAGCTATGGACAAACTCCAAGGCCTCAGTCCAATGGTCTGTATAGAGAGAGAGAGAGAGAGAGAGAGAGATCTCTTTTTTCTAACGCTGAAAAGGATTACAGTTATTTAAAGCAAAATCCCAAGTTGGGCCAAAATAAAATGGTGATCCCCACTCCTCTTCCACACCTAGCATCATTTACTCCACTTTCTGTGAACCCAGGGCATCAAGGTTCCAATGCACCCCCCTCCCCTGAATAGAAAGGAGATGCATCAGACATACACGTGAGCTCCTGTCCTTGGTTTGTAAAACTTCAGCATGCAGCACATATTACACAGAACACAGCAAGGGATATCCTCCAACGATACCCTATAATTGCGCTTTGGAAACCACGGCTTACCATTGCCAAAGTGTGATTAAAGGCTTGTTATGGGGAGGGGGGGGGGGGCTGGATGTAAAAGCATGCAGTGGATCCTACCTATTTACAACATAAGGCCTGAATCTGGACGCCAACTGAAGACAACACATACAGCTTTGTTAATTCAAGATTTTTTAATTAATGTCAATGTAATGACTGCAGAAATTTGTGACCCCTGCCGTAACATTTTCTATGGCCTCTCTTTTCTTTGAATAAATAACGATTATAAAAGGAACACAAGCATTTGCACTTATAATTTAATGTGTTTTGTGACCTAGTGGCAAATGAGGAGAGATACCATGCTCCGTTCCATTGCTTGCTCCTGTACATCCTTCAGCTGCCACAGATCACGACTGATAGTGGAGTGGGAGAAGGGTAAATGGACAGTTGCACTAAAGTATTTCAAGTTAGATTAATTAAAATTGGCCAAAAGTGATGTGTGGAATCTGGTTGGTAGGAGCATCTCAGGCTTTTTAAGCTACTTCTTGTAAGGCTTTCTATTGTGTTCCATAGACACACGCATGCACACATCAAATGTTTTATCTCTCACCTTAAACGCAATGCCGGGTGTTATATTTTCTGTGTGTACTACATACTTACACAGTATTTAACATAATAAATTCTATGCTGTGTATTGCTATTGTTACTTGCCTGTAATTGTCTACACACTTGTATGGAAAATGTCTTGACATTAAAATAGACTCCAGTATCGCTGTGCTGTTCTTTCCACATGAATCTCTGAAACACACAATAAACAGTATAGTTTCACCTTCTCTGAAAAAATGATAGTTTACTAAATGGTGCTTATTGTAAAAAAAAAAAAAAGGATATCTAGCCCACATCCCTAAACTGGATAAATTGCAAACAGGGGAAGTTTTCCTCTAACTGGGACTTTAAAGCACTATGCTCCTCTACAGATCAAAAAAACCTAATTATAAAAAAGGTATTGTTTTATTAGAAAAAAAGTTAAAAGATGGGATATACAATACACAGGATATGCAAGATGCAGATACAAAGATATGCAATGATAACAATACAGTTGAAAACAACCACTACTCTGTTGGGAAAGATTAGGCAACAGAGATAACCCATCCCTCTTGAAAAAAATGAAAAGATGAGCTAACATCGTACACCCTCCCCACCACCACCCAAACCCCCCCCCCCAGCTTGTTCCGGCTACACCTACCTCTGTGGGTGATGAGCTGTCAGTGCCCACGCAGTCGGTGCAGCGGTCTGGGGATTTTAAATCTCTGCTGTTCTCCCTCTTCTTTCTACAGAGCTCCCAGGACAGATCAGAATGATTCTGATTGGTTAGCTCTGGAACAGAGAATTGCTCTGATCTGTCCCGGAAGTCCTGCAGAAAGAAGGGAAAGAAGAGTGGAGATTTCAAATCCTGGGACAGCTGTATTGGCTGTATGGGCATCGACAGCTCATCACCTATGGTGGTAAGTTCAGCGTGTACTGGGGAGGTCAGAGAGGCTGTAGGGTGTTAGTTCACCTTTTCATTTTTTCTAAAAGGTGATCTAACCCATTAAATCATATGATAGCCTGTTTGCTCAACCTTTCTGATAGAATCATTAGTGATGTACTGTATACGTACGTATATCTGAGTTCACATTACTGATTACTAATGATAAAACATTACAAAGGCCCTGTTAATAGCATTGTTCCCACACAGGAGCATTACATTGATTTGGAGATCGGGGATTTCTGGAAGTGATGCGATTTGCATAAATACCTGAAAGTTTACATGTGTACTCTACCAGAATGCAAGTTCTCCATAAGATTGCATAGTTATTGGGGCATGCATGCACAGGCCCAATGGAGAAGATTCTGGCAGAAGGCCCTGTTTTGCTGCAAAAGAAAAGTTTTGTAATTTTCGGGGATTGTGCTATGTTACAGCTTATTCATTTTGAATTGGCTGCCCAAAGCTCCTCCACACTACATGTTGTAACTTGTAGTCATACAGGTTACATGCATTGGTGTGCCATTCATTGTGAAGGGCACCCCAATGCACCTCTAAAGTGCATGTGCCTTGCAACCCACCAGAGCAAAATGCACAGTCAACTGTATGTTGCACTGCAAAAAAATGCAGCCTGACCCAGTTGTCATACATTGAGGGGGTTTCAGGCCATTCATTTTGAATGGACTGTTTAATGCAGTTTGCATCAACCCATGACAACTTATGCATTGCAGCAAACTGTGTTCCGGTGTGCACAGACCCTAATGCCGTGTACACACGAGCAGACTTTTCGACCAAACTTGTCCGCCGGAACGAATCCGTCGGACAATCCGACTGTGTATGGGCTTCATCGGACTTCCGACGGACCTTTTCGGTCAGAAATCAGACGGAATTTAGATTTGAAACGGAAAAACGTTCGTCTGTATGCTGGTCCGACGGACCAAATGTGACGCAAGGGCAGCTACAGCACCCACGGCATTACAGCGGGAGAGAGCATCATGCAACATTAGAAGAAGAGAACAGGGAAGGAGACGATGGAGAAGACCGGGCCACCACCAGCAAAAGAGCGGCAAAAGAGCAGAAGATAGCTGAGGAGCCTGGCAGAAGAACGGGAGAAGAACCGGAGAGTGGGAGAAGAAGCAGGAGAGAGCAGAGGATTCGGAAGAGACCCCCGGACCTGCCTAATAAATTACTTTAAAAACCCATCTAGTGTGTTTTTTTATTGACACTTTTTTCCCCCAGGTGAATGGGTAGGGGTACAATGTACCCCATACTCAAAAGAGCGGCAAAAGAGCAGAAGATAGTGGAGGAGCCCAGCAGAAGAACCGGAGAGCGGCAGAAGAACTGGAGAGCGGGAGAAGAGGTCAGAGAGAGGCAGAAGAAGCAGGAGAGGGGGAGAAGAGGTCGCAGAGCGGGAGAAGAAGTAGGAGAGAGCGGTGGAGTCAGAAGAGACCCCCGGAGCTGCCTAATAAATTACTTTAAAAACCTGTCTAGTGTGTTTTTTTTATTGACACTTTTTTCCCCCAGGTGAATGGGTAGGGGTACAATGTACCCCGTACTCATTCACATAGGGCGGGGGGACTGGGATCTGGGGGGCAACCTTATTAAAGGGGGCTCCCAGATTCCGATAAGCCTCCCGCCCGCAGACCCCAGCAACCAATGGCCGGGGTTGTCGAGAAGGGGCCCTTGTCCTCATCAACATGGGGACAAGGTGCTTTGGGGTGGGGGGGCCGCAGGGCCCCTCCCTTCCCCAAAGAACCCACCCACCATGTTGAGGGCATGTGGCCTGGTATGGCTCAAGAGGGGAGGAGCTCGCTTGTCCCCACCCCCTTTCCTGACCGGCCGGGCTGCGTGATCGGATAAGGGTCTGGTATGGATTTTGGGGGACCCCCACGCCGTTTTTTCAGTGTAGGGGGTTCCCCTTAAAATCCATACCAGACCTAAGGGCCTGGTATGCTCCTGGAGGGGAACCCATGCCAGTTTTTTAATTTAAAATTTGTCGTGGAGTTCCCCCTCAAGATTCATACCAAACACAGTGCCTGGTAACGGCGGGGACCCAAGTCGCATCCCTGCACCAGTGTGAACCCGGCCTTAATGTCAGCAATGCTTGTCACTCATTGGGAAAGGAAAAAACATTTTTCCTTTCTCGATGAGCGAGCCAGCTCGGCGCTGGCTCCCGCGGCGGGGCTCGCAAGGTGTCAATCCCGCCGATAAAAGCAGGGAGATTGACTTCCTTTTCTAGTCCCGTCGTATGTCATCACTTTCAAAATGAATGGGCTTTCGACAGACTTTAGAACGGACTTTAGTCCGTTCGTGCGTGGGCAAGTCCGTTCATTCGGAAATTCGTCGATAGTCCGTTGTAAGTCCGTTGGAAAGACCGTCGGACATTTGATGCTGAAAAGTCCGCCCGTGTGCACACGGCATAACACACCTCAACATACATGTACTGTGCTCTGGATATGTTGGGCGCTGCACTTAAAGTGATAATAAAGGCAGATTTTTTAAAAATAAAAATAACAAACATGTTACACTTACCTGCTCTGTGCAATGGTTTTGCACAGAGCAGCCCGATTCTCCTCTTCTCGGGTCCTCTGCTGGCGCTCCTGGCCCCTCCTTCATACCCAGTGCCCCCATGGCAAGCAGCTTGCTATGGGGGCACCCAAGCAGGCGTGCTCCCGAGCTGCTGCTCTGTGTGTCTATTCACACATGGAGCATAAGCTCAGCGCTGCCCCCACTCTCTCCTCATTGGCTCACTGGCTGTGATTGCTCTAATGCATATCGCTGGATTGACATGGGGCTCAAATAAGTATTGAGGGGGGGGGGGCTGCTGCACACCACACAGAAGGTTTTTTACCTTCATGCATAGAATGCATGAAGGCAAAAAACTCTGAGCCTTTACAACCACTTTAAAGCCTTTTGTGATTATCAAGGTGAACATCACTTGCCTCTAATACTACAACTCCCTCCTCACGGGATTACCCTTACATATGCTATCCCCCTTCAGTCTATCATGAATGCTGCTGCCAGACTCATCCACCTTACCAACCGTTCCGTGTCCGATACTGCTCTCTGCCAATCCTTCCACTGGCTTCCACTTACCCAATGAATTCAATTCAAAATACTAACAACTTACAAAGCCATCCACAAGTCAGCCCCCAGCTACATCACTAACCTAGTCTCAAAATACCAATCTACTCATTCTCTTCATTCCTTTGTTCCTCCCAAGACCTCCTACTTTCTAGCTCCCTTGTCACAGGACTTTTCCTGAGTCTCTCCTATGGAACTCCCTACCACAATCTGTCTGGCTATCTCCTACTCTGTCCACTTTTAGACGATCCCTGAAAACCCTCCTGTTCAGAGAAGCCTATTCTGCCCCTACCAAATAACTTTATTTATATTTTCTCCATCAGCTCATCCCCTATAGCTATTACCTTTTGTATCACTTGACCCTCCCTCTTAGATTTTAAGCTCTAACGAGCAAGGCCCTCTGATTCCTCTTGTATTGAATTGTATTGTAACTGTAATGTCAAACTGTTGGCGCTATATAAATCCTATATAATAATAATAATAATACTTTTTCAGGAGGAATTCAAGACAAAGGTTCATCTTTCAGGGTACTGCTTAACAGAACCAAATGTTCCTTATAAGGTAGAAAATCTTTATTTATTGAGTTCAGATTTACTTTAAATTATCCATTCTACACTAGACATGAAGCTCTCAATAACTGCAAACAGTCGTGATTTTATAATGTTTGCCTCCTCTGAGGCTCGATTCACACTAATGCATTTTTTGATGCATTTTGCAGAAATGCAGGGAAACTTTTTAACATGGGTTCCTATGGAACATATTTTCACATCAATGCATTTTTGTGTCTCTGCGTTTTTGTAAAGGTCGGGGACTTTTTTCCCGCAAAATGCAGCAGTGTTTTGCATGTAATAGACTTCAATGGACCCTCGTCCAAAACGCAAGTACCGCGTTTTTACTGCGATTTGACGCGATTTTCGTTTTGCGATTTGTGTTTTTTTTATACTTGTACATTCACTGTATATAACTGGCTGCTAAGCAGGGGGCCGGGAAGCCGGCCACCGCATCCTTAACCGCTTGCCGCCCGCCTGCTGTCATATGACGGCAAGGCGGCGCGGCTCTCGTTCTGGGAGGGCGTCATAAGACGCCCTCGCCTTCCTTACCCACCAGGGGGAGCGCGCGCGTCGCCGCCGGCAATCACGCACACCCGCCGTGTCACTGGGCACCCGATACGCGTGCCGGCGGCCGCGATGTCCTCCGGCACACGCGATTGCCCGGTAACACAGCAGGACGTGCATCTGTGTATGTAAACACACAGATCCACGTCCTGTCAGAGAGGAGAGATGACCGATCTGTGTTCTCAGTACAGAGCAACACAGATCAGTCTCCTCCCCTTGTGAGTCCCCTCCCCCTTCAGTTAGAAACATTCCCTAGGAACACAGTTAACCCCTTGATCACCCCCTAGTGTTAACCCCTTCCCTGCCAATCACATTTATACAGTAATCAGTGCATTTTTATAGCATGGATCGCTGTATAAATGTGAATGGTCCCAAAAATGTGTCAAAAGTGTCCGATGTGTCCGCCACAATATCGCAGTCACAATAAAAATTGCAGATCACCGCCATGACTAGTAAAAAAAAATAATAATAATAAAAATGCTATAAATCTATCCCCTATTTTGTAGACACTATAACTTTTGCGCAAACCAATCAATATACGCTTATTGCGATTTTTTTACCATAAATATGTAGAAGAATAAGTATCGGCCTAAAATGAGGAAAAAATTTGTTTAAAAAAAAAAATGGATATTTATTATAACAAAAAGTAAAAAATATTGTGTTTTTTTCCAACTTGTCCCTCTTCTTTTGTTTATAGCGCAAAAAATAAAAAACGCAGATGTGATCAAATACCACCAAAATAATGCTCTATTTGTGGGGAAAAAAATAATAAAAATTTCATTTGGGTACAGTGTTGTATGGCCGCTCAATTGTCATTCAAAGTGTGACAGCGCTGAAAGCTGAAAAATGGCTTGGGCAGGAAGGGGGTTAAAATGCCCTGTATTGAGATGGTTAACAACTGATGAGTCATCAGCTGTCAGCGCACTTCCCCTTTGAATGTAAAAAAAAAAAGAATTGCTGGCTAAAAAAAACTGAAAAAAACCAGCGTGGGTTGAATGGATATGGATTCGGAGGGGACCCCCCCACGCCAAAATTTTTTTAAAATTTGGTGCCAAAATCCATAGCAGACCCTTATCTGAACATGCAGCCTGGCAGGTCAGGAAAGGGACTTTGTCTTCTTTGTCCGGTGTTCTTCTTCCTCTGCCCCCGAGGACCCTCCTCTGATACTGCGTCCCCGCTGATCTGTCCACGCCGATGTCAAGCATTTCTGAGATAACGATGGGGCGTGGCCATCGGATGATGTCATATGGAGGCCCCACCCCCTTGTGACGTCAGGGAACCACCATGCCCTGGGCGGTGATGTCACAAGGTGCTGGGCCTCTGGATGACATCATCCGATGGCCACGCCCCCGTCATTATCTAAGTCATGCTTGACATCAGCGTGGACAGATCAGCGGTACGCAGCATCGGAGGAGGGTCATCAGTGGCAGAGGAAGAACACCGGACAAAGTCAACAGGAGAAAGAAGAAGAGCGGAAGAAGAAGTGGGAGAAGGAGAAGCCCAGAGGAGGAAGATGAGGGAGAAGATGGAGGAAGAGCGGAGGAAGAAGCGGGGAAAAAGAAGATATTTTGAATAAAAGACTTGTCAAAAACTGTCTACTGTATTTTTTAACACTACACTACTTTTTTGGGTGAATGGGTAGGGGTACACCCCATACTCATTCACTTGGGGGGGCCAGCATCTGGGGGCCCCCTTGTTAAAGGGGGCTTTCAGATTCTGGTAAGCCCCCCACCTGCAGACCCCGACAACCACCGGGCAAGGGTTGTTGGGAAGAGGTCATTGTCCCCATAAACATGCACCCACCCCTCCATGTTTAGGGAATGCAGCCTGGTATGGTTCGGGAGGGGGGGCACTCGCTCATCCCCTCCCTTTCCTGACCTGCCAGGCAGCATGCTCAGATAAGGGTCTGGTGTGGATTTTGGGGGGGACCCTACGCCATTTTTTTTTCATGATTTTTTTTTTAGCCAGCAAATTTTTTTTTTTACATTCAGCGGGGAAGCCCGCTGACAGCTGATGACTCTTGGTTGTTAAGGACATGGCGGCTGGCTTCCCGGCCCCCTCCTTAGCAACCAGCTATATAAAAAAAGTGTAAAAAAAAATGCATAACGCTAAATTGCGGAAAAATCGCAGTAAAAACTTGTGTCCAAAATCACGGCAAGCAACGCAAAAATCACTGCAGAAGCGCTCAAAAGCAACATGCGTAGATGTGAATCAAGCCTAAGAGGTCACAGTCACTCACATGCCTTTGATAAGGCCTGGTTCACACCTATACATGGTTTCCTATAGGTCATGTTCACATTTGTGCATTTTATAGAAAGGGCCTGAGACTTTTTTCTGGTTTTTAGTTCCATAGACTTCAACGGATCAAAAATGTGCATTGAAAAACGCAAAATGCACCCAGAATATGCAAACTGCAACCTGCATAGGTGTAAACCAGGCCTAATGGGTTACTTAGACGTATCAGGAGTCGTGGTAAATTCAAGTTGTTTGTTAATTTTTTTTGTAGTGTGGACACAATTATACCTTTGTGCGAGTGACACATACAGAAAGGTCATTACTACTCAGCATACTTGGTAAAATTTGCTACTTACACATCAACTCCGCCAACGTCATCCATCACCCAGATGTTAATTTTGGTTACCTTGTCGTCTTGAAAATTGGGAATTTCATATTCTGATAAAAAGCTAAAAAAAATGAATTTTACATAAACTATCATGACATCGGCTGTGTGTAATAAATACATCTTGTATGCCGTAGACTTGGCCAATAAAGCTGATTGACTGCCTGTTCTTTCAAGCCACACATGCGTAGTGTGTACTCTCTAATGTCACAGCTGCTGAGCTCCTCATAGGCAACAGGGGAGAGTACAAACTGAGCATGTGCAGCCCCAAAAAACAGTGTAGCACTCCCTCCCGTGGCACTAGGGGGCACTGAGCCCAACAGCTTCTCTGTCCTCACAAAGAATTGGAACAGAGCCATCACAGGCTTCAAGGGATTTTAAAAAGCCTATTTTAAAACAATTTTTGAATTACATTCTATAAACATAAATGGAACCCTGGCTAGTAGGTAGGATTAGCACACCATACTGCTATACCCATATGGGAAAGCCCATCCTTTTACTGTCACACACATATGTGTTGGGTAGGTTAATAGTAGATCGTAGATCTAAAGAAGAGTATAAAATCAGATTGTATGGTGTATGGTCAACATACACGTTCATAGATTATTAGATTTAGGGCCTTCTCAAATAGATTTCAAACGCTATGCCAGGAAGTGAGACCTTAAGATGGGTAAAGCCCAAAACCAAGAAAATTGTGGGAAAATATGATAATTCATCCTGGCAGTGGTGCGGCTCCTGCATTCAGGGCCAAAACAAGGGGTAGGCGGGAGGGGCGGCTGCCCTGGGCACTGTGGTATCATGTGAGGTGGAGGGTGGGGGCACAATTAGATATGAGGGAGGGGATTTGTGTCGGAAGGGGGAATTTGGGGGTCACAAAGGTGAAAGTATTGTTCTAGGAGGGGAAATTTGGGGGGAACTAAGAGTAGTGATTTAGAGGATTTGTGTTGGGAGGGGGGATGGAGGGAAGATTTATGCACGAAGGGGGATTTGTGCTGGGAAGGGGGATTTTAAGTGGTAGGATAAGATGTGTACTAGGAGGGGTGAATTTTTTTGGGGGGGGGTGGGGGCATTTAAGCTAGGGTGATTTGGGGGATGAGGTGAGGCAAATATCCACGCTGGGAGGGGGGGAGATTAATTCTCAGTGTTTTTGTGGGGGGGATTTTTGTTGACACATCATGCTCATACATCTTGGAGGGGGGGTGCAGTTTCGCATGTTCTCCCTGAAATCTAGATGACCTTGTCCCAGCACTGCTGGCTAAGTGCTTGTTTAAGGCCGGGTTCACATACTGTATGTGCGGTTTCGTGCCTGGGGTCCCATGCGTTTCTGTTCACTGGTACAGGTGTGATTCAGGTCTGAATTTTTGACTGAATTTGCACCTGAACCAGACCCAAAAGCGCACAGGACCCTTTTGCAATCCGCTCCACGGCCACCCCAGACCTAAGTAAACTGGCTCAACTGAGAGTTGGTCACACTCACCTGTCATGCAAATTGGATGAGGTTAAAACCGCATCCTATTAGCACATATGTGAACCCACCCTTAGTCTACGGGGCATGAAGATGTACTTACCCACTTATCCGCCCTTCGACTCTGCTAGACCGGTCCCCACAGTGTCTTCTCCTCGATGCTCCAGTGGTCTAGGGATGTCATTAAAACTGATGCAGGGTCCATAGGGTGCCCCTATTTCTGACGCTAAATAAGGTTTAAAGCTTGACATACACAAATAGATTTTAAAATAAATGTTTGTTCAAAAATTCTCATCAGTGCATTTGATAACATGATGAATATTGTTCAAAAGTACTTAGTAAAAAAGTACTAGAAAAATTTCCCATCTTGCCCCTTCAAACTTTATCGTCACTGCGATCGAAAAACAAGCGTCAATTTGACCCTCACTAATAAACAGAAAATTGAAGAACGTTCTTAAAACCAAACTTTTCAAACAAACTCTACTAGTGTATGGCCAGCTTTGCTCCAATGACAGAGGCACAAACCATTCAAATCTATAGGAACAAAGGATACACACTTTGGTTGGTTGGCAGTTGCTATCAGAGGGGGGTCAATTAGAGTAGGTTAGTGGGGTAGGGAGTGGGGGCTGGAATTTTCCTTTCCAGCCCCCGTTTTGTTGAAAATGGGTACAACTGTAATATAATTGAATGGAGTTGTCTCCAGAGTGTCCCTAGTGAGGGAAGATGGTTCCAATCAATATGGTGGATTACTATGGAGCCATGGTAAGCAGAGGCTGCCATGGAAAGGTCTGTGTACACCAGGGTTAATCTGTAAATATATTGTATATCAGCCCTCAAAGTTTCCACTTGCCTGCTCACATTTGGCGAGTGGAAATAAGCTGAGGGCGAGTGGAGCTGCATCAGATGGGGGACCTGGCACACCTGTGAGGTAGAAAGATGGCGACGGGCACTTCCTGTCCCTTCTCCGACCTCCTCCTCTTTGTTCTAGGAACACATAATCTGCCCTCAGCCATATTTCAGATACAGCGTATACCGACTTCTAGAGCCAACCCCCGGGATACCGAGCTGATCCCGGAGAAATGTCACTTATGGAAAAGGGATGAGGAGATCTGCTGGGTAACCCCGCCCCCTTCTGACATCATGTAAGGTCAGAGGGGGTGTGGTCACCCATTTACATCACTGGTGGCCCCGCCCTTTGCTATATAACAGCTGTCACCGCGAAAAGTCGGAAGGATTTTTATTTCTCGGGACCCCCTCCAGTAAAGGAAATGTCAAGAACTGTCTGCTGTTGTTTTTACTTTTTTGACAATTTTTTTCGGGGGGACGGGCCCCCCGCCTGCAGACCCCCACAACCACCGGGCAAAGGTTATAGGGATTAGGCCCCTGTCCCCAAAGCACCCTCCCCATTTTGAGGGCATGTGGCCTGGTACGGTTCAAGAGGGGGGGGCACTTTCTCTTCCCCCCTTTTCCTGCGGCCTGCCTTGTTGCATGCTCGATAAGGGTCTGGTATGGATTTTTTGGGGAGGGCCCCCACAGCTTTTTTTTTTTTTTTAATTTTGGCGTGGAGTTCCCCTTAATATCCATACCAGACCCAAAAGGGCCTGGTAATGGACTGGGGGGGACCCACGCCGTTTTTTTCTATGATTTTTTATGGGATCCAGCAATACATTACAGCGAGCAATTTTAAATGACATTTTTTCCTTTAGAAATGTCATTTTGCTGTGGTACTGTTATAAACATGGGACAAATGTGATACTTTACAGGCAGACTAAGGGGACCCCCCAAGAAATTTAAAGGAATATTTCATTTTTATTGTTTCACTTTAAAGTGGATGTAAACCCAATGTCATCCTTACTAAACTACTGCCATAGGAGTTATCTATAAGGATATCATGCCTCCTGCATGTATCTTTACCTGTCAAATGTCTCCCCTCTGTCTGTTATGAGACCCGAAAAACTGCATATTCTGTGGGTGGGTCTGTTGTCTGGAGCTCGGTGGGTGGAGTCGTGATGTCAGTAGACTCCCCGTCCATCTCTACACTCCCCTTGTCAATATGCATTTTCTCCTGTGTATTTCTTACACTGAACTTCTGCTATGATCTCTAACATCCAGTGAAAAGACAGGAAAGTAACCACATGACTTCAGCATGCCAAATCATGCTGAGGTGTGGAACAGCCAATCCTTGCAGAGCTGCTGAAGAAAGGAGTGGGGGTAGGAATTAAAAAATAATGCCTGTGTCTTAGGCTAGTGCACGAGATGTAAATCACCTGTCACTCACAGCAAGGGGGAGGATTTGACAAAGTTTTTCTCTGTTTGTCAAGTTTTATCTCACTGAACAATAAAAGAGGATTGCTCAGAGCTGGATTAACTCTTTGTGGCAAGACTGGGCTGAAATGATAGGAAATCTTATACTCTACATTATGACATTAAAAAAAAAAAAAAAAAAAAATTGGGTTTACATCCACTTTAAGCATTCTTAAAATCAATGCTCCATGAAAAAAAAGGCAGTTTTAAAAACTTTGTTTGCATTGATACATGTCCCTTGGTGCAGTACCCGAGTCAGCAAACACTTTTTATGGCAATAACTTGCATATAAGCCTTTAAAATGAACACTTTTGATTTTTCACGTTCATGTCCCATAGACTTTAACGGTGTTCGCACAAATTTTTTTATCTGTTCGCATGTTCTGGTGCAAACTGAACCGTGGGGGAGGGGTTGTTCGGCTCATCCCTAATTATTACAGTCAGATCAATGAAATACGATTGCTGGTATTGGTTATTTTTTTTTTTCCTATTCAGTGTAATTATTACACTGAATAAGGAAAAAAATAAACATAACCAATACCAGCAAGCGGCAATCATATTTCATTGATCTGACTGTGATAAATAAAATAAGGGTAAAATATGATAATTTACAAGGGAGTGTGAAAGGGTCGTGTATCCTAACAGCATGTTTAGGAGCGGAATTAGGTGCGAGACAAGGTAGGGGTTGGGTGGGGCGACTGATGGCAAATAACTCTTAAGTCCTGGCTAGTAGCTCAATACATTTTGCTGTATATAATAGCTGTGTTCAGGAGAACTAGGGTGTGGTTTAGGGTACTTTTCATAAGTTTTTTTTATATATTATGCTCACTCAAATACAGAGTGTTATAAACGCTCTATAGGATATTACACGTGCATTAGAACTTGATCCCACCTAGTGCACTGAGTTCTGTTGATCAATGTAGTCTCAACACAAAGACACAGCAAATACAGTTGCTGTCTATGGGGTTGATTTGCTAAAGGCCAATAGACTGTGCACCTTGGAAAGTGCAATTGCACTCTGCAAGAGCTTAGTAAATGAGGTAAAGCTTCACTTTGCAAAGAATACCCAATCACATGCAAGGAAAATAAAAAGACAGCATTTTTGCTTGCACATGATTGGTTGATGAAAATCAGCTTCTGCTCATTTACTAAGCTCTGGAGCAACTCCTTTTGCAGTGTGCAACTGCACTTTCCAAAGTGCACAGTATTTTTGCCTTTAGTAAATCAACCCCTATGTGTCCAGTTCACACTATTGCGTTGCGTTGGTGTGCGCTGAGAAAAAAATCTATACAAAAATTGTCTATACATGCTGCATTATTTTGCAGCACACAAAAATGCATTACAACACACATCAGCACATCAAAATGCTCTGCTGTGCATAGAGTTAAAGGAAGTATAGGTTACATTTTTTTCCTCACACAAGCCAATGTGATTGCAAAAGTAATCTGATGCAACTCAAGAGCAACTGCAAGCTAGTTACGCATGTGTACACAACAGAATGACTGATAAAGTTACTTATTTATACCTGGGCACAGGGAAAGCACCTCCTGGTGTGGATCCATTCAGCAGGATCTGGATTTCCCCAGAGCTTTCTTTGGCATACTACAAATTGCAACAAAACATTCACATATTACATCAGCAGAGTGGACATCAAACACATAACTCTAAGAATTCTTCATGCATTTGCTGAGTGTCAGGACGTGGATCACTTGCTGATGGCCCTGTGCTTCCCAGAGCGGGAGGTTGTAGTTCCCATGTCCACCAGTGGGTGTCTCCCAGCAGCCAGCAGATTCCAGTAATCAGTCTCCACCTGATGTTGGCTGCTGGGAGGGTATTTAGTCCCTCCTCTACTATTACACTTCGTTCAGGGCTAGTTAACACCACATGCATTCCAGTATTTTTTTTCCTACATCCAAAACGCATAGAAAATAGGCTACACGGTTTTCAATGGCATAGTTCACACCGGTGCTTGCAGTTCCAGTGTATTCCAGTTCCAGAGAAAAAAAGTAGAACATGCTGCATTTTTCCTGCACAGCACTTTACTGGAACGTGGTAAAACACATAAATGCACTGGAATACACCTACACTTTTTGTGATGTGAACTAGCCCTCAGTATTTTGCTTGCTTGACATTTATCCTGCTCCTGATCTTGCTCCTGCCATTCATCCTGTACCCTGCTACAACTTATCTGCTCCCCGTGTTCCTGATCATAGTCCTGGTTCCCCCTTCCTATCTCTTCCCTGCGTCTGCAGTTTACCCTGTTGATCCGTGTTGCCCTTTTTGTATACAGTATATTGTATCATGTTTGTTTTCTAGTTAGGCTTTCTGTCACTTTCTTGGGTTGCTAATTAGGTATTTTGTTATTGGGTTATGGCTCACTGATATCTTTGTTTGCTGTGTTTTCTATTTGCTGGTGTTTGGATGTCTTTTGTTTTACTATTAATACAATTGATTTACTATATACTGTATAGATTGGTCTCAGTTTCCTAGTGTAGCTATGCAGATTTGTCCATTGCTGCTGCTGATTCCTGACACTGAGTACACTCTCACCGCCCCATTTGATGGGTGCCTGGGCAGTCATGCACTAGCAATGTCACATGGGAGAAAGAAGCGTGAGTCATGTTCTTACCTGGAAGTACAGAGCAGCAGGGGAGTGCAGGGAATGTGCAGCTGGGGAAGGCAACAGTTAAAGTGTATGTAAACCATAACAATGAACTTCATTTATCTGCAACTTTTTAGGTCTGTTATATACAGAATATCATTGAAAGTGTTTTCTTTTATCTGTTTGATAAGTGAAAAAAAACACCAGTTGATCCTGCCAGAAATCCATTCAAGTGGAAGTTCATGCTAAAACTAAAATCCCTGCATCTATAGACACCAACATTCTAACACTAACCTATCTAGCCCTGAAAAGAAAAAATTAGTATTAGTAAATTCCGCTGCTGGAGATGGGGTCAGATCGCCTGCAGAAAAGGTATGTATACTAATTTTTTCTTTTCAGGGCTAGATAGGTTAGTGTTATGCCCCGTACACACGGTCGGATTTTCCAATGGAAAATGTCCGATTGGAGCGTGTTGTCGGAAATTCCGACCGTGTGTGGGCTCCATCGGACATTTTCCCTCGGATTTTCCGACACACAAAGTTGGAGAGCAGGAGATAAAATTTTCCGACAACAAAATCCGTTGTCGGAAATTCCGATCGTGTGTACACAAATCCAACGGACAAAGTGCCACGCATGCTCAGAATAAATAAAGAGATGAAAGCTATTGGCCACTGCCCCGTTTATAGTCCCGACGTACGTGTTTTACGTCACCGCGTTTAGAACGATCGGATTTTCCGACAACTTTGTGTGACCGTGTGTATGCAAGACAAGTTTGAGCCAACATCCGTCGGAAAAAATCCTAGGATTTTGTTGTCGGAATGTCCGAACAAAGTCCGACCGTGTGTACGCCCTATTAGAATGTTGGTGTCTATAGATGCAGGGATTTTAATTTTAGCATGGACTTCCACTTTAGCCTCTAACGTCTGGTCACTGCTGCACTGAAATTGTAGGCAGCATCAGTAGCCCTCCATGAGTTCTCTGGTAAAGTTAAGTTTATCCAAAACACTTTTTTATTGTTGTTTTTGGGGGTGTTACTACTACTACTTTTACTACTACTACTTTTACTAATACTACTACATTTACTAATTTTACTATTACTACTACTTTTACTACTACAACTACCACTACTACTTTTACTGCTACTACTACTACTAGTACTTTTACTACTACTATTACTTTTACTACTACTACTACTACTTTTACATTTTTTAACTGTTACTGAGACTTTTACTACTACTACTACTATTTTTATTACTACTACTTCTATTACTTTTTTTATTACTTTTTTTACTACTATTACTACTTTTACTACTACTACTCTTACTACTTTTTCTACTACTCTTACTACTTTTCTACTACTCCTTTTATTACTTTAACTACTACTACTTGTATTTATTTTACTACTATTACTACTACTACTACTACTACTTTTACAACTTTTATTACTACTTTATATTACTACCACTACTACTACTACTACTACTTTTACTACTACTAATTATACTACTTTCACTGCTGCTACTACTACTACTACTTTTACTACTACAACTACTTTTACTGCTACTTTTACTACTACTACTATTACTACTACTACTAGAACTTTTAATACAACTACTTTTACTACTACTTCTTTTTATTACTTTTACTACTACTACTTTTACTTATTTTACTATTACTATTACTTTTACTACTACTACTTTTATTACTACTACTATTATTACTACTTCTACTTTTACTTTTTTTGCTACTACTACTACTACTAGATAGATAGATAGATAGATAGATAGATAGATAGATCTAGATATCTATCTATCTATAAATATATATATATATATATATATATATATATATTAATAATATATGAATAAATAAATGTAAAATAAATATACAAATATGTAAAAATCATCATAAATAATAAATAAATTAAATTAATATGCAATAATAAATATATCTATATAGATAGATATATATCTATTTATATCTATTTATATATATTTTTTTTTTCATTTGAACAGAAAATCGCACAAAAACATGCAACAACGTGCAGCAAAATGCGCAAATCGCGAGTTTCTATTAATTTCTATGGGAATAAAAATGCACCAAAAATGCGCAAATACAGTTCGTCTATTCCGAGCTACAAAAAAAGCTCCAGAACTTTTTTGGAGTTTCAGGTGTTTAGCTTCAGGTGACTTGGAGTAGAGATGTGAATCATCTCCATAGAGAATAATTGATTTTTTTTCTCCTCCAGCGTTTCGGTGCTTCAAGCGTCAAGCTACAAAACACTGAGGTGTGAATGGGATCTAACACTTGGCCTTTACTCTAAATTTAACCTAACAGTAATGATTGCCCCAAAAATACCAGAGCCACGTATACAAGTATACTGCATTACTAATTAGTAGCCCACATCCTATTCTGATGAAATGACCAGCAATTAAAATGATAAATTTCAGTCATTCAATAGTTGTACACAATCATACCTCCCAACGGTCCCGGATTTGCTGGGACTGTCCCGAGATTTGATGTAAGTCCTGACATCCCGGCAAATCAAGGCTGAGTCCCAGAGTGGATCAATTCCAACACTTGGTTCTAGGGACTTGTCTGGCGAGAGAACACTAGCATGGGCACTGATTGTCTCTGCAGCAGCTTGTGTGGGGTGTATTGGGTACTACACACCGCGATCCAGTCACTATATTACAGCCGACATCTCCCCACTGGCTGCCTGTCACAGTAAGATCTAAGCATTTGCCCACATCTCCTGCGGGGTGTCCCCGGGTCTCCAGCACAGTGATCGCTGGCATTGTAGCAGCCGGTATCTCTTCCAGCTGGCAGCATGTTTACAGCAGCAATCGTATCAATACGCTGAGGGAAGTTTCCCATAGGTTCCTCCTCAGCTCTGACGCGTTCTGACAGAACAGGAGGAGGAGCTTTGGAAGGAGATCTCCCAGCACTGAGGTCCCAGGAACTGAAGTCTGTGCTTGGGGCAAGAAAAAGAGGAAGGGGGAGTTTTTGCTGAACTCATACTGAGAGGGATTAAGAGGATTTTTGTGCTGCATGGGAAAATGTGGAGGTGAGTGCATTTGTATTGGGGGGGGGGATTTGTGCTTGTAGGGGGGATTTGGCAGGGAGGGGTTAAATAAGAGATTTGTGCTGAGGGGGGCTTGGGGGGGATAAGAGAATTTGTGTAAGAAGAGAGGTTCAATGGGGATTAATACTGTAAGGGGTATATGGGGGTGAGAATTTGTGCTCAGAGGGGAGGTTTGGAGAGGGGGTAAGATAATTTGTGTAAGAAGGAGGGATTAGGGGAGGATTTACGCTGAAAGGAGGGATATGGGGGGATTTGTGCTGGGAGGGGGTATAAGAGGGTGACAATTTGTGCTGGGAGGGGGAGATTGAGGGGAAGGTTTTTGCTGACAGGGGTGAATTGTGCTTCTAGGGGGGATTTGGCAGGGGGGGTTGAAAAAGAGATTTGTGCTGAGGGGGGCTTGGGGGATGGATAGGAGAATTTGTGTAAGAAGGAGGGGTTTGGGGAGGATTTATGCTTAAAGGATGGATATGGGGAAATTGTGCTGAGAGGGAGGATCTGTGCTGGGGGTGTATGAGAGATGATTTATGCTGAGAGGGGGGATTGGGGGGTAAGAGAATTTATATAAGAAGGAGGGGTTTGGGGGATTTATGCTTGAAGGAGGGATATGAGGGGATTTTGTGCTGACAGGGGGGATTGGTGCTGGGAGGGGGTATAAGAGGGTGACAATTTGTGCTGAGAGGGGAGATTTTTGCTGGGAGAGGGAGATTGAGGGGAAGGTTTGTGCTGAGAGGGGGGATTTTTGCTGGGAGGGGGAGATTGAGGGGAAGGTTTGTGCTGAGAGGGGGGATTTGTGCTGGAGGGGGGTATATGGGGCTGAGGATTTTTGTTGAGAGGGGGGATATGGGGGGGGGGTTGTGCTGTGAGGGGTGATTTAAGGGAGTAAGAAGATTTGTTCTAGAAGGAGGTTTTTGAGGGGAGGTGGATTTATACTTGAAGGGGAGATTGGGGGGAGGGATTTGTGCTGGGAGGGGCAATTTAGGTGAGGAGGGGGATAAAAGAGATTGTGCTAGATGAGAGATTGTGGGGGGGGGGATATTTGTGCTGTGGGGATGAAGAAGGGAATTTATACCAGAAGCTGTATTTGTGGGGTGGTGGTTTTGCTGGGAGGGTAATAGGATTTATGCTGGGGGGGTATTGGGATGGAGAAGTTCCCATGCTAGAAGGTGAGAGAGGATTTGTGCTGGGAGGGGGGGATTGGGGGAAGAGGATTTGTTCTGGGAAAGATGAATGTGCAGGTTAGTGCTGGGTTTTGTGGAGGGTGTGCATATTTTTGCTGAAAGGGTGAACTGGGGGGAGTCCTCTCCCCTCCTAAAGCACCCCTCCCCAAGTATATATCTGTCCCCAACTGTACCCCACATTCTAGCAAGTCCTCTACCTGCCAAGATGACCCCCCAGCACATACCCAAAGCCTGGGTTTTGTTTAACCATGCCCCTTAAGCCCCTCCCCCTGAAATGTTTGGCCACACCCATTTTGCCATAGCACGCTAAGTGTGCTGCAGGCTTCTACCTCCCTCAAGCGTCTCTCATTCTCAAGTTTGAAAGTTGGGAGGTATGCACAACGTGGTATGTCTGAGCCCCCATCTGTACAGATGACCACTGTGAGCTGTTCAGGCGACCAATGCATTGATCATGGAATAAAGCAGTTTCTCTATAAATCAACTTACAGCTACAGAAGCGATTCTCCAGAAGGACTCCTCTGCATTGTGCTCACACTCTGCTGTAGTGGGACAGGAGTCGTAGTCAATCCCTGAACACAGAGAGGAGAATCAGCATTAAGAAAGACGACATCACAGCCAACTCCTAACTAATCTATCTCCAATAATATACAGTAATCACTCCACCAATAATATATCTATTTGCGATCATATTATCTTTTCTCACCAATGATATAATCTATCTCCAATGATGTAATCTCTCTCCACCAATGATATAATCTCTCCACCAATTATGTAATCTCTTTCCAATAATATATTCTCTCTCCACCAATGACATAATCTCTCTCCAGTGATACAATCTCTCTCCACCAATGATATTATCCCTCTCCACCAATGCTATAATCTCTCTACCAATGATATAACCTCTCTCCACCTTTGGTATTATGAGCACTCATTAAACAACCCACTACATAAAAAAACAGATTTTATTTTATAAAGTTTGTGTCATGAAAAGGTGAATTTTCCATCACATACTAATATGACAGGATGATTGACAGGTCTTCTCCTTTTACTGCCTTCGATTCCCCTCATTACACTGGATCTCAAGAATTGCAATAAACCAGATTTAGTATGCTTTTAATGTAGCAAGAGCGCTGCACCTTGTGGTGTCTAGAGGGACCTTATGTCAAAGCACCAGGTACAATCTGGGTTTTGGATCACAGAGTACACAGAGATTCATTTAAGACTAATATGGGCACTTACATGCATAACTAGGTATCTGCACTTCTGTAAAATGATTTAACTTGGCGGGTCATTAAAGGCACAACACAAACCTACAGGTAAAATCTTAAAGTTTATTGTACTTCAACAAAATTACTCATTAAAAGCAGTCTCATATTGGCTATAAATTCTAATTTTCCATGAAAAATAAACCACCTTTCTCGAAAGGATCCCAGTTAGAATGCATATGTTTATAGTCCAACATTTCACGTAATCAAACTAGCATGCTCAAATATTCTTCTCTGCAAAATCGACATGTTTCCTGTAATGAATCCACTTCATCAGGTGCTTAATAGTGGGATATATAAATATTTTCTATATATAAAAATACATGAAATTACAACACATTCATAACAATCACAGTGCATATTCATATGTATCTGCAGCAGTGCGATTCCGTAGTTACCTGAGTGTATACCAACGAGGGAGGAGATGAACCAAGGCCCCAATGGGGAGATAAAATCAAGGGATGAGTCCCCTCCAGAGGATAATGCTTGGAAAGACCCCACATAGATAGAGGTAATTGCGGGTAAATCAAACTAATGGCATTATAAAAGGTTTTGAAGAGGCAAAAGTACCTACCGCTCAAAAGGGTAATACAGCTTAACGCCGGGGTATCATGTATAGTTGACACACTCCACAGGTTTTTTGTGGAAGTTATTCCCACCACCATGAGTTCCCATAGGGGCCGCTCGGTAGAAATACCTCCTACTGTCTACTATACATGATACCGTGTCGTTAAGCTGTATTACCATTTTGAGCCATAGGTACTTTTGCCTCTTCACTTGTAATCTCCTAGGTTCTTAAGACTATAGTATAATCATGGAGTGATCTTTGAAGTTCCCTCCATTCGTTTTATTTTTATTTTTACTTTTAAAGGTCCCATAGAGATCTGATTGGTGGGCCTTTGAAAACATACTGAAAGAAACTTACTATCAGGTAAAATGAAAGGATGGAGTCATTTTTGCCCAACATTGTTCATACTATTCATAAAAGTCTGCCTAAAAGGAGAGCTATGTATATATAGAGGCATAAATAGATACACTATATTGCCAAAAGTATTGGGACGCCTGCCTTTACACGCACATGAACTTTCTGGCATCCCAGTCTTATAGGGCGTACACACGGTCGGACTTTGTTCGGACATTCCGACAACAAAATCCTAAGATTTTTTCAGACGGATGTTGGCTCAAACTTGTTTTGCCTACACACGGTCGCACAAAGTTGTCGGAATTTCCGATCGACAACCACGCGGTCACGTACACCACGTACAACGAGACTAGAAAAGGCCGGTTCAGAACCAAGCGCGGCACCCTTTGGGCTCCTTTTGCTAATCTCGTGTTAGTAAAAGTTTGGTGAGAGACGATTCGTGCTTTTTCAAACTCGTGGCTTTCAGATCGTTTTCTGCCGTTCAGTTTGTGCTTGTGGGTTTGTATCTGCTCTTCAGTGCGTGCAGTCAGTTCGTATCGGAGTTTTCTGTGTGATCTTGCCTGCTCGTTGCTGTTTTTCAGGTCGCTCTTCACAGGCCTTGCTGTTCTTCAGTGCGTTCTGTTACTTCGTTCTGAGCAGCCGACCGTTTTCTAGCCATGTTTCGTATGCGTACTCCTCGTAGAGTTCGTGCTGTGCGGGGGGCTTGGTGTTGGGGTCCTGACCTTGACACAAGTCCAGTCCATGAACAGGGTGGGGAGGAGTTCATGGACCAAGAATTGGTTGCTTCAGCGTGACCAGTTCTGTCATATGCCTTTGCTCTGTGAGATCCGTGAGAATAATCCTGATGATTTCAGGAACTTTCTCAGGATGACGGACCCCGTATTTCACCGTTTGTTGGCTTCGCTGACCCCCTATATCAGCAGGCAGGATACCTGCATGAGGCAAGCCATCACTGCGGAGCAGAGGTTGGTCGCTACCCTGCGGTATTTGGCCACAGGGAGAAGCCTGCAGGACCTCAAGTTCTCGACAGGCATCTCCCCCCAGGCTCTTCTTTGTGGACATTTACTGCTTGTGTTTGTTTGAGCTGACCCTGACAGAAATGTGTGGAGTCCAGAAAATATCGTGATTGTGTAACCTTATACAAAGCACTGTTGGCTGTTATTTACTAAATGCAAAGACACTTTTCACTACAAGTGCTCTTGCAACTGCACTGAAACTGCACTTGTAGTGCAAAGTGGATTTGCCCTTAGGAAATTATCCCCATTTTCTCATAAAACAACAATTACATCACCCCAAAAGTGTTGTAGTGTTGAGACAATAATCCACACATTCTTGATGAACAATCTTTTTAATACCTGCACAATCACATGTGCATTTACCAAAGGTTTTTCTGACAAACCAACATGTTTGTTGTATAACAATTTTTGTGGTGTCATTATCCAAAATCAAAATGTGCATTTTATAGAAAACAGGCCTGTGTAAAACCAACAAGAAAGACACAAATCTTGATCTTACAAAGTTCACATTTGGTAGAACTGGAAGGCAATATCAGACATGAGTATTTAGGAACTGTGTTTGATATTGCGTTCAGATGGGGTGAAATCACCCCAGGAAAAGCCAAATTTGGAAGATGCACACCAATTTCTCAATTTGTCAACATGTGCTATCTGCCATCACGGGGGATCAAGGGACGTGTTTTGGGGGAGAAAGCCCTTCCTCACCGCTACTTTATTATTGAGGAAGGGGTTGCACCCCCAAAACGCGTCCATTGATCTCCCGTGATGGCAGATAGCACATGTTGACACACTGTGTGCATCCTCCAAATTTGGCTTTTGGAAAAATCACAAAAACATTTCACACATTGTAGCACACAAAAGAAGAAAGTGATTTGGAGGGGTTTTAAACTCGCCCCAAAACATCAATGATGTTTTTATATTTTGGAATAACATCATTGATGTTTTGCTTGATGTTTTCCAATTGTAAATTACACCCCATGATCTCCCCGATCAGGATCTGGCACTTTCGGATGTGAAAGGATCTTCATCCACAACCTCACGATCACCTACAAAGAGAGGAAACCCAAAATAAATTAGGTCTAAAAAAAATGCCGCCATCCATCTCTTATCTGAGCCTGTGGTTGCAGACACTCACCTGTTGTGGTGACTAGTTCCACCACGTCTTCTTCCTCCTGCTCATCTTGTGTTGGGGGGATTTCCCCTTCTTCCGGGGGGGGGCTCTGGTCTCCTCAGATGAGGGGTGTCCTCCGAGTCTTTTCTCCCCTATGTAAAACAAAAATGGTATAATTAGCACACAGATATTTAATGTCAGAACTATAAAGATGAAACATTGCTTGGAAGTGGGGTACAATGATCTATTTTAGCAGAGTTCCAACATGTAGCTTTTTTAGTGTCCTTTGTCAAGCTGCAAGACTTTACCTGTTTTATACAAGCTTCACAGATGTATCCCCCCCTATAGTATACACTGGAGCACCTGTGTGGCCCCCCTAATAAAAAGGGTGTTCTTGTGTCCCACACTAGTGCTCCAGTGTCCAGATGTGAAAACAGCTGCTCAGTGTCCTCTCCTTACACAGAATCCAGTTTGCATTTCATTCTATTAACAAAGCCATCTACACAACCCAATTCTTTGAAGACAAGTATAGGGCGTCAAAATGGTGGCCAAATGCATATGGCCTAAACAATGGTATTTTATCGTCCGAAATAAAAATGTGTGATCCGAACGAATAATGTGCCCATGAACATGAAAGTTGACATTTTAAACTGTACAAAAGTTCCTAAAAGCACATGGAGCAGCACGAACGTAATAAACCCAAAAAGAATAGGAACACAGCACAACTACTTACTTTTTTGCAGCACTCTCCGGATCTTTCTGTACTGCTCATGTTCTCGTAATTTCAGGTCCGACCACCGCTTCCTGAGCTGATCTTTCGATCGTCGTACCCCGAATTTCCGGTGCAGACTCCTGACCACTTTCGCCATGATCTTGGCCTTTCGTATATTGGGGTTGGGGTAAGGCCCATACTTTCCATCATAGTCGGCCTTCTTCAGGATGTCCACCATCTCCAACATCTCCCAAAAGGACATATTTGAGTCCTTTAATCTACTTCTGGATCGGGACGTTTCAGGCTCTGGCCTTTCCTCCTCCTCCTCCTCCTCGTTGCTGTAATTAGCACTATCCTGCTGTCTATCCGCCATGTGCTCTTCCTCCACTGCGCCGAATGAAAAGGGGCGGGGAATAGAATAGAAAGAACGTCAGGGGCGGGCGGAGTTATACGCATGCGCAGTGTGTATAAATCGTAACGCGCGCGTCTTACGTACGATCTGTGAGCGGAGGAAGGAGCATCGGAGACGCCGATCGTGCTAACGAAGGTAGGATCTAAACTTGGGCCTATACTGCTTCAAAATGAAAGCCTATATTGTAACAAGATTAGGGGAGTTTGGCCTGACTTTAGGGTTTGTCTTGTGTTGTGTCTTGCAGAGAAAATGGATGGGTTCAATGACCACAATTTCCTGCCCCTGTTCATTGACAAGTACAGGGAGCTGCCCTGTCTGTGGCAGGTCAGACACCCCCACTATAACCATAAACAGAAGATGCAGGCAGCGCTGGAGAAACTGCTGGAGTTGGTGAAGCCGGTGGTCCCCACAGCAACCATCCCCTATTTAAAAGCAAAAATTGGTGGCCTGAGGAGCACATATCTGAGGGAGCGCAAGAAGGTCACAGATTCCCAGAGGTCCGGAGCTGCAGCAGATGACGTTTATGTCCCCAGGCTGTGGTACTACGAGAGACTGCGATTTCTGTCAGACCACACTGAAGTCAGGGAATCCCTCTCCACTCTTCCTTCCACGCTTCCTTCCACCCCAGCTGAGGCTTCCGATGTCCAACCTGGGCCTTCCAGCCAGGAAGACGTGGAGGAGCCCAGCTGGAGTCAGGTATAGCATTCTTCTACAGATTTCTGGTCAATAAATAAATGATGTTTACTAGATGTTATTATTGATCATTAATAGCTGATTAAAAAAAGTGTTTTACATATCAATAGACAGTAGTGGGCACCCAAAATTGGGACAAGAATGCAAAATGCTGAGCTCAGAATGATAGTCAGTTATATTTGTTAACATTCAATTTGCAGCAGTCAGGAGGTGAAAATTGTGTGTGATTGATGAAAACAATACTAAAACTATGTCCCTTTTTCATACACAGGAAGACCTCAGCCAGGAGGAGGCTGTGGAATGTGGCAGTCAGGAGGAGGCGGGGATTAGTGTCAGCCAGGAGGAGGCGGGGATTAGTGTCAGCCAGGAGGAGGCGGGGCTAAGTGGCAGCCAAGAGAAGCCTGGGACAAGTCGCAGCCTGACTGAGTCTCAGGTTCCTCCCCTCCGCCTGCCACATAAATGAGCCAGGAAGATGACTCCCAGTCCTGTGCAGGATTCAGCATACAGGCTGATCCAGGAGGCTTCTGCGTCCCTCAGAGCCTTCCCCAGTCCTGAAGAGGCCTTTGCCTGCATGGCTGCCACCAAATTGCAGGGCATGCAGGAGGGCCAACGCAAGATCTCTGAGGACCTGATTTATAAAGTCCTACGTAAGGGGTTGAGTGGGGAACTAACACACAAGACGGATGTCATTGAGATCGACGATCCTCCTCCTCCTCCTGCTGCCACAACTCCACCACCACAGCCAAAGGCTGGAAGGAAGCGTGGAAGGAAGACCAAAGAGTGATGGCCCTGGGTTCAGTCTGGTCTGACAGAAGATGCAGTCTCTCGTATGACCACAGCCTGGGGACATAGATGTCATCTGCTGCTTTCCGGATCTCTGGGACTTCTGGACCAGACTGCCCTCCCTTAGATAAGGACTCCTCAGGCCACCAATTTTGCTTTGAAATAATTGATGTCTGCCCTGGGGATCCAAGGCTTCGCCCACTTCTGCAGTTTCTCCAGCGTTGCCTCCCTCTTTGTTTATAGTTTTGACCCCTTAATAAAATTTTTTTAGGTAAATTCTACTCTCCTGTGTGTGTTTTCATCCAAAAAGGACAGTTTGTTGGTGATGATTCAGGTACATTTCTAAAGTACAATGTGAAATTAACAAGGGACAACAACACCAAACAATCTCCTACAGATTAAATAGAACAACATATCAATGGTGTTGTGGGAACTTGTCACAAAAAACACACAAACATTTTCGGGAGTACTAATCAAAATCACCAAAAAACAAAGTTAAAAAAGAGAAACACAAAAAAAGAATCTACATTAAAGTCAAAAAAAAAATATGTTGTCAGATGTGAGAAATCAAAATATATTGAGGGAATCCCGATAAATAGTAACGAAAGAAGTTTGTGAGAAGTGTGTGTGAATATGAGCATCAAAACTACTTAATTCTTGTCACATTATAAAGAAGAAGAGAGTGCGCTGTATTAAACCATTTTGAACATTGCAGCGTGACGAAAGTGCTGTATCCATTGCGAACGCTAAGTTTACCAGAACGAGCTGTCCCGTCTCGGAATTTCTTCTGAGCATGCGTGGCACTTTGTGCGTCGGAACAGGCCACACACGGTCGGAATTGATGCGATCGGATTTTGTTGTCGGAAAATTTTATCTCCTGCTGTCCAACTTTGTGTGTCGGAAAATCCGATGGAAAATGTCCGATGGCGCCCACACACGGTCGGAATTTCAGACAACACGCTCTGATCGGACATTGTCCATCGGAAAATCCGACCGTGTGTACGGGGCATTAGTCTGAAGGGTTCAATATTGAGTTGGTCCACCCTTTTTAGATATAACAGCTTCAACTCTTCTAGGAAGGCTATCCACAATGTTTAGGAGTGTGTCTATAGGAATGTTTGACCATTCTTCCAGAAGCAAATTTGTGAGGTCAGGCACTGATGTTGAACGAGAAGGCCTGGCTCACAGTTTCCGCTCTAATTCATTAATCCCAAAGGTGTTCTATTGCGTTGAGGTCATAACTCTGTGCAAGCCAGTCAAGTTCCTCCACCCCAAACTCACTCATCCATGTCTTTATGGACCTTGCTTTGTGCACTGGTCTAAATCATTTGGTGGAGGGGGGATTACACTTTCCCGCAACTTGTGTCAAAATATAAAACATTCCATGGACTCAACATGCCTCAAAGCAAATAGCTTGGGGTGTCTACTTTCCAAAATGGGGTCATTTGGGGGGGTTTTATGCCATCTGGGCATTTTATGGCCTTCAAAACTGTGATAGGTAGTGAGGAGTAAAATCAAAAATGTACGCCCTTAGAAATCCTGAAGGCAGTGATTGGTTTTCGGGGCCCCGTACGCGGCTAGGCTCCCAAAAAGTCCCACACATGTGGTATCCTCATACTCAGGAGAAGCAGCTAAATGTATTTTGGGGTGCAATTCCACATATGCCCATGGCCAGTGTGAGCAATATATCATTTAGTGACAACTTTTTGTAATTTTTTTTTTTTTTTTTTGTCATTATTCAATCACTTAGGACAAAAAAAATGAATATTCAATGGGCTCAACATGCCTCTCAGCAAATTCCTTGGGGTGTCTACTTTCCAAAATGGGGTCATTTGTGGGGGTTTTGTACTGCCCTGCCATTTTAGCACCTCAAGAAACGACATAGGCAGTCATAAATTAAAGGCTGTGTAAATTCTAGAAAATGTACCCTAGTTTGTAGGCGCTATAACTTTTGCGCAAACCAATAAATATACACTTATTGACATTTTTTCTACCAAAGACATGTGGCCGAATACATTTTGGCCTAAATGTATGACTAAAATTGAGTTTATTGGATTTTTTTTAGAACAAAAAGTAGAAAATATCATTTTTTTTCAAAATTTTCGGTCTTTTTCCGTGTATAGCGCAAAAAATAAAAACGGCAGAGGTGATCAAATACCATCAAAAGAAAGCTCTATTTGTGGGAAGAAAAGGACGCAAATTTTGTTTGGGTACAGCATTGCATGACCGCGCAATTAGCAGTTAAAGCGACGCAGTGCCAAATTGTAAAAAGTGCTCTGGTCAGGAAGGGGGTAAAACCTTCCGGGGCTGAAGTGGTTAAGTCATCCAGGACTTTTGTTTGCTCTTTTAAATTTATTTCCCAATGGGATGCACTACTGGCTAATGCCCGTATTTAATATGCTCTTAAAGCAAACCCATCTCTACTCCATGTTCTTTGTTTCTAAGATTTTATCCTAATTTATATCTTCTAGCAAGGATCGTAGTTCAGGGAAGTTGGCTCTTTTGAAATTCAGTATCTTTGTGTTCTCCTTGTGTTTCCTATTTGTGTGATTTATACTGAAGCCAATTGACCTGTGATCGCTGTTTCCTAAATTGCCCTGTATTTCCACATCCGTGATCAGGTCTGTATTATTGGTAATCAGTAGATCTGGTAATGCCTTGTTTCTAGTTGATGCATCTACCATCTGACCCATGAAATTGTCCTGCAAGACATTTAGGAACTGGTGAGCCTTATGCCCTGTATACACGATAGGATTTTCCAATGGAAAATCCTATCGTGTTGTCGGAAATTCCGACCGTGTGTAGGCTCCATCACACATTTTCCACAGGAATTTCCGACACACAAAGTTTGAGAGCTGGCTATAAAATTTTCCCACAACAAAATCCGTTGTCGGAAATTCCGATCGTGTGTACACAATTCCGACACACAAAGTGCCATGCCATGTTTCCTATTTGTGTGTTTTATACTGAAGCCAATTGACCTGTGATCGCTGTTTCCTAAATTGCCCTGTATTTCCACATCCGTGATCAGGTCTGTATTATTGGTAATCAGTAGATCTGGTAATGCCTTGTTTCTAATTGATGCATCTACCATCTGACCCATGAAATTGTCCTGCAAGACATTTAGGAACTGGTGAGCCTTATGCCCTGTATACACGATAGGATTTTCCAATGGAAAATCCTATCGTGTTGTCGGAAATTCCGACCGTGTGTAGGCTCCATCACACATTTTCCACAGGAATTTCCGACACACAAAGTTTGAGAGCTAGCTATAAAATTTTCCCACAACAAAATCCGTTGTCGGAAATTCCGATCGTGTGTACACAATTCCGACACACAAAGTGCCATGCATGCTCGGAATCAAGCAGAACAGCAGCACTGGCTATTGAATTTAATTTTTCTCAGCTCGTCGTATGTGTTGTACGTCACCGCGTTCTTGACGTTTGGAATTTCCGACCAACTTTGTGTGACCGTGTGTATGCAAGACAAGTTTGAGCCAACATCCGTTGGAAAAAATCCCATGTATTTTGTTGTCGGAAAATCCTATCGTGTGTACAGGGCATTAGACAAATGTGTGGTTCCCTCCACCAAGTCTATATCCTAGTAATTAAAATCCCCCATTATGATAACACTTCCCATCCTTGCTGCTAATCCAAATTGTGATAGGAGGTTCGTCTCCACCTCCTCCCTCAAGTTAGGGGGCCTATAGCATACTCCCAGTATTATTTTCCCTTTAGCTTCATCCCTTTGGAGGTCTACCCATAAGGATTCCACCTCCTCCCTAGCCCCCTTATTGATGTCATCTCTCACATTCACTTGTACATTATTCTTGATATTTAGGCATACCCCTCCCACTTTTTTACCCTTCCTAATACCCTTGAATGCTTGCCAGCCAATTATGAGAGCTGTTGAACCAGGTCTCTGAAATTCCCACAAAATCAAAATCTTCCTCGTTCAACAGTATCTCTAGTTCACCCATCTTGTCCGCCAGGCTCCTGGCATTGGTGAACATGCCACATAGTTTAGACCAGTCACATACTGTCCTCTTATTGGGTGTTCCGAGATTGCAAATAGGACTTGTTGCTATACTTACCTTGGGTTTATGTGCTTTAGTCAACCTACCACTAATGCCCCCAATACTACCCTCCGGAATATGTTCATTGCTGACTATCTCTACCTCTGGACCCTGCCCCCCATCGCCTAGTTTAAAAACCCCTCTAACTTTTCGGCCATCTTCCCCCCCAGCAGATCTGAACCCTCCTCATTTAGGTGAAGTCCGTTTCTTCTATTGAACTGGTGACCGACTGAGAAGTCAGCCCAGTTCTCCAGGAATGCAAACCCCTCTTTACTACATCAGTTCCTCAGCCACTTGTTTACTTCCCTAATCTCCCTCTGCCTTTTTGGTCTGGCTCAAAGTATCGGTAATATTTCTGAGAATACTACCTTGGAGGTCCTTTTCCTTAATTTAGCTCCTAAGTCCCTAAATACATTCTTTAGGACACTCCATCTGCCTCTGACTTTGTCATTGGTGCCAACATGCACCATGACAGCCGGGTCTTCCCCAGCCCCTCCCAGTAATCTGTCCCAGGTTGCCCTCTCTGTCCTTCTAAGACTTGAGTCTCCTACCACCAGAATCTGTCTATCTTTTCCCTTCACTTCCCCCCCCCAATCTCACTAGAGGAGTTCTTCCTCTGGCAGCTAGGAGAGTCCTTCAGCTCCAGCAGTGCTGATCCCTGACCGGTTTCACCAATGTCACTTAATGGAGCGTACTTATAGGGATGCTCCAGCCCAGGATCGGCCTCCCTGGCACTTCCCTCTCTATCCTTCCTCTATCCTTCCATCTACTTGTTTCTAGTGCCTGCACCTCTTTGTCTCCACCCACTTCTGTGCTGGCCCCTGCCGCCACCTGCCAGGTACGCTCTCAGTTCTCCTTTAGTATGCAGGGTCTTCTCAGAGCTGACAGTTGCTTCCCTAGATTCAGAACCTGGGCTTCCAAGGAAACAATGTGCTTACATTTTGCACAGCAGTATTCGCCCTCGATCAGATGATCAAGGAATGCATACATGCCACAAGATGTACACCAAGTCGCATCTCCACACCCACCAGGCATCATACCTACTAATTTAATGAGGATTGGGGATTACACCCTGTCCAAATTACCTAACAACTAGCTATCTGACACTAATACTTAACAATACAATACACAGGTACTCGCAGTCCAAGTGCACTCGCAGACCACGTGCACTCACAGTACACAGGTACTCACAATACACAAGTACACACAATACACAGGTATTAATGATCCACACACACTACTCAGACAACACTCAGGTACTCACAATACACAGGTACTCCCAACACTCACAATACTCAGGTACTACCTGACACTAGTACTCAATACAGTCCATGTGCACTCGCAGCACTCGTGTACTTACAATACACAGGTACACACTCACACTACACAGATACTTTGACCCCTGTTATTTATTTATTTATTTATTATTATTATTTATTTATTTATTTCAGGTACTTATATAGCGCCGTCAATTTACGCAGCGCTTTACATATATATATTATACATTCACATCAGTCTCTATACCCTCAAGGAGCTTACAATCTAAGGTCCCTAACTCACATTCATACCTATACTAGGGCCAATTTAGACAGGATCCAATTAACCTACCAGCATGTCTTTGGAGTGTGGGAGGAAACCGGAGTACCCGGAGGAAACCCACGCAGACACAGGGAGAACATGCAAACTCCAGGCAGGTAGTGTCGTGGTCGGGATTCTAACCAGCGACCCTTCTTACTGCTAGGCGAGAGTGCTATCCACTGCACCACTGTGCCGCCCCGAGTTATAAACCCTGGTTTTAAACTCACCACTTAGTCCAGTTCCACTTGGTCTAAGTTCCAGCAAGCAAAAAGATGAGCAGGCTCAAAATTAGTTCTACAGAAAGTTATATAGGCCTTAAGCACCTGTGACCAATTAACCACTCCCCTTAATTAGTAGGGTGAAGGAAGGAAAGAAAAAAAAGGCTGTTTAAAAAGTGACAAAAAAAGGTGTTAAAAAAGCTGCAAGGAAAAACCCCAAAAAGAACCTAAAAACGCAACACAGCAATCACCAGCAGTCAAAAGCAAATCTTGTTCACACTCTCCACTCAAGGTTTCCACTGTTCAGCTTCCAACCAGCAGACCAGTGTAAATCAGCCGCAGTGTTTCTGATTACTGCCACACTACACCCCAGTGTGATCAGACCAGTGCAGTGTTGCCTCTGCCTGCTGCCTTCACTAAACCTGGCCTGTTCATTGACCACATTTCTGCCTGCTGCCCTGGACTGGTTCTTTGCCTGTTTGCTGACCTTTACCTGTGGCCTTAACGGACCCATCTGCACCTCCCGCTGACTACTTTCCTGCGAGACACCAGTCCCAGCCATCCTCTGTGTGAAACTGCACTCCAGGAACCACAGGAACTCTTTTGTTCTTCCTTTCTTCTGCCTACTCTACTTCCTGGCCACTGAACAAGGGATTCCTGGGTGCAGCCACATACCAGTAGGATAGGCTTACTTAGTTTATAGGAACTGGGACTGCTAGAGGTGACTCTATTCCTTGATCACTCGTACAGTGGCGATCAATACAGTACGTTGGTTTGACACAATTGGTTGATTATGTGAAAAAAAAATGTAAGTTGTTCGTTTTACAAATCAATTGTGACAAAAAATTACAACTTCAAAAAACTTAAAATGCCTCTTACTAAATACCTTGGGCTGTCTACTTTCCAAAAAGGGATTATTTGAGGAGTATTTTTGCTGTGTTGGCATTTTAGTGCCCCAAGAAATTAGGCAGTCAGTACATTGAGATTGATCGTTTTTTTTTTTAAATATATATATATATATATATATATATATATATATATATATATATATATATATGTATATGTATATATACAGTATCTCACAAAAGTGAGTACACCCCTCACATTTTTGTAAATATTTTATTATATCTTTGCATGTGACAACAAAAAATGACACTTTGCTACAATGTAAAGTAGTGAGTATACAGCTTATATATTTGCTGTCCTTTCAAAATAACTCAACACACAACCATTAATGTCTAAACCACTGGCAACAAAAGTGAGTACACCCCTAAGTGCCGGTTCACACTACTGCGACTTAGGATCCGACTTGTCAGACCTCAAGTCGCCCCAAGTCGCTTGACATCAGAAATTCCATGCAAGTGAATGAGAGCCGTCTTAATGTACGCTACTGAAGTCTCTCCGACTTCAGAAAAGGTCCCTGTACTACTTCAAGGCGACTTCTAGGCGACTTGTACCCATAGATTTCAATGGAAGTCACCTACAAGTCGGATCGTGGTCTATAGTGAAGCGACTTCACAGGAAGAGAAGATGGTTTTCTCAAGCAAACCCCTCCCTCCCCCAGAGCTGATTGGTGTCGCCCTCAGGTCGTGTCCAGGTCGCCTCGCAAAGTCGCGGCCAGAGTCGTGTTGCCCCTGTGTGAACCGAGCCTAAGTTAAAATGTCCAAATTGGGCCCAAAGTGTCAATATTTTGTGTGGCCACCATTATTTTCCAGCACTGCTTTAACCCTCTTGGGCATGGAGTTCACCAGAGCTTCACAGATTCCCACTGGAGTCCTCTTCCACTCCTCCATGACGACATCACGGAGCTGGTGGATGTTAGAGACCTTGCGCTCCTCCACTTTCCGTTTGAGGATGCCCCAGAGATGCTCAATAGGGTTTAGGTCTGGAGACATGCTTGGCCAGTTCATCACCTCTACCCTCAGCTTCTTTAGCAAGGGAGTGGTTATCTTGGAGGTGTGTTTGGGATCATTATCATGTTGGAATACTGCCCTTCGGCCCAGTCTCCGAAGGGAGGAGATCATGCTCTGCTTCAGTATGTCACAGTACATGTTGGCATTCATGGTTCCCTCAATGAACTGTAGCTCCCCAGTGCCGGCAGCACTCATGCAGCCCCAGACCATGACACTCCCACCACCATGCTTGACTGTAGGCAAGACACACTTATCTTTGTACTCCTCACCTGGTTGCCGCCACACATGCTTGACACCATCTGAACCAAATACATTTATCTTGCTTTCATCAGACCACAGGACATGGTTCCAGTAATCCATGTCCTTAGTCTGCTTGTCTTCAGCAAACTGTTTGTGGGCTTTCTTGTGCATCATCTTTAGAAGAGGCTTCCTTCTGGGATGACAGCCATACATACCAATTTGATGCAGTGTGCGGCGTATGGTCTGAGCACTGACAGGCTGACCCCCCACCCCTTCAACCTCTGCTGCAATGCTGGCAGCACTAATATGTCTATTTCCGAAAGACAACCTCTGGATATGACGCTGAGCACGTGCACTCAACCTCTTTGGTCGACCATGGCGAGGCCTGTTCTGAGTGGAACCTATCCTGTTACACCGCTGTATGGTCTTGGCCACTGTGCTGCAGCTCAGTTTCAGGATCTTGGCAATCTTCTTATAGCCTAGGCCATCTTTATGTAGAGAAACTATTATTTTTTTAAGATCGTCAGAGAGTTCTTTGCCATGAGGTGCCATGTTGAACTTCCAGTGATCAGTATGAGAGATTGAGAGCGATAACACCAAATTTAACACACCTGCTCCCCATTAAGACCTGAGACCTTGTAAAACTAACGAGTCACATGACACTGGGGAAGGAAAATGGCTAATTGGGCCCAATTTGGACATTTTCACTTAGGGGTGTACTCACATTTGTTGCCAGTGGTTTAGACATTAATGGCTGTGTGTTGAGTTATTTTGAGGGGACAGCAAATTTACACTGTTATACAAGCTGTACACTCACTACTTTACATTGTAGCAAAGTGTCATTTCTTCAGTGTTGTCACATGAAAAGATATAATAAAATATTTACATAAATGTGAGGGGTGCACTCACTTTTGTGAGATACTGTATATATATATATATATATATATATATATATATATATATATATATAAAGAAATGTAGTAGAATACATTTTGCCTTGAATTTATGAAGAAATATTATGTTTGCAAAATATAACAGAAACTAATCCTTTTTCAAAATTTTCTGTCTTTTTGTATTTATATAATATCAAAAAATAAAAAGCACAGTGGTGATTAAGTACCACCAAAAGAAAGTTCTATCTGTATAAAAAAAAAAAAAATCATTTCATTTGGTTACAGTGCTGTTATTTAAAATGTGACAGAGCTGAAATATGAAACATGGCCTGTTCAGGAATGGGGTAAAAGTGTTTAGTCTTGAAGTGATTAACAACTAGGAAACAATCTTTGCAAAATTCTTTGCACTGGTGTACCTAATTTATAAACATATTGACTACATTTTTTAAAATTTCAGACAGGTGTCCTTGTTAGAGATGGTGAAGGACTTATTTTAGAATGGTGCAATGCTATATCTGGCCACCAGATGGAGACAATTTACAAGAAAAGCTGCAAGGCAGAAGTAAATGCATCCCAACTTTGGAGACTGAGGGGTCTTGTACATTCACAATCCTAAACTGTTGGGATACATCGCTCATTTTTATATAAAAGAAGAATAGTTAAGGTGATAAAATGAGGAAGTTTTGTTCTCTTAAGTTATACACTCTTGGACTTCTGTGAATGAAAGGTGAACAATGTAAGCATTGAAATTGTTCTTTTATGCAATTATTTATTTAGCAATTTATTCTTTTTAGCATGTTTTTTGAAGAACCATTCTTATATTCATCTGCAACAGTTTTATTCAGTCATTTGTGCTTTAACTTTGCGCTAGGCTCTGCAGTGCAGAGAAGCCTACAATAGCTGTACCCTCAGAGATGCTTAGTAGCACTATGAAAACAGCTGATCAACAAGGATTCTAAAAATGGGGACCTTCTGCTTGTACCTAGAGGACGGGGAGGTTCACAGCACTTAATCATGTTAATTGATAATGCATACTCACACTACATCTACTGACATCAAAGGCTGGTAGTATACTTCTAGTACTGTCAATAGTGTTACACTGTTTTTTTTGTTTTTTTTTTTTATAGCATTCACACACCGCATTGGGTGATGAACACATACACTGACCCCAAACCCTAATCCAGCTTTTAAGTTGCCCCCTAAAAAACTATTTTCATATAAAACCTTTAATCCAACCAATCTCATAAAATTAACATTTATCTCCCTTTAACATAAATACCTTAACCAAAGCCTAAAATTGACTTATCAGTTGGGTAGCCCATGCTAATGCCTAGTACACACAGGCCGAATGTCGGGAGACAGCGGCCGGTTCAGTAAAAACCAGCCGACATTCAGCCTGTGTGTATGTCAGCCGGTCCGACAGAAGTCAGCTGTTTGGCCAGCTTCTGTCAGACAAGTATGCTGGAAAACCAGCAGCCAACCGGCTCCAGATCAGCGCTCTCAGTCAATGGCCGAGAGCAATGATTGGTGTGTTCTGATGAAGGGGCCGTCCCCCTGTCAGAACACAACAGCTCAGCAGGGGAGATCACTGTACTAACATCAGATCATTAGTACAGTGGCTCCAACAGGAGCTGTCAGTGTGTACCAGGTTAGTGTTAGTGTGTACCAGGCTTAACTCTATTATACATTTCTTGCACTTCCATGATATTGGCAGGGATACTGAATGCTTGAGGTATTAGAAACTGACTATATCTACTTGCCGACCTCCCCATAGCAGATTTACTGCTACAGGGTGGCCGCGCTGTGCAGAATCACGTGTATATTGTATATGCGATCCTGAACTTCCAAGTTTAGGGCGCGAGTGCGCACCGGCAGTGGCTTGCTCCCACTGTGTTTTAACACAGCAGGAGCTGATCAGTGGGTCCCCGCAGATCTGATCTCCACCGGCTCCCACCGATGGCTCGTTACACTGACAGAGTGCCAATCTGTCTATGTCTATGTAAACAAGGCAGACTGTCATTCTGCCAATACAGAAGACATGGATCCTGTGTCTCTGTAAAGCAGAAACACCGATCCATGTTTACCAGTAGTAAAAGTACCTCTCCCACTACACTGAAACATTAGCTAGGCACAAATTTAACCCTTTGATCGCCCCTGATGTTAACCCCTTCCCTGCCCATGTCATTAGTGCAGTGACAGTGCATATATTTTTAGCACTGATTACTGTATTAGACCCCTTTCACACTGGGGCGTTTCTTCAGGTGCTTTTGGGCTAAAAATAGCGCCTGTAAAGCGCCTGAAAAACGCCTCCCCTGCAGCCCCAATGTGAGAGCCTGAGTGCTTTCATACGTGGCAGTGCGCTTGCAGGAGGTTAGAAAAAGTCCTGCTAGCAGCATCTTTCGGGTGGTGCAAGAGCATTGTGTACCATCGCTCCTCCACCGCCCCGCCATAGGAATCAATGGGCAAGGCTGCAAAGCACATGCAAAGCTTTGAACCCTTTATTTGGCTGCTAGCGAGGGTTAAAAGTGCCCCGCTAGTAGCCGAAAAGCCCCATTATTACAGCAGTAAAGCGCCGCTAATGCCCCCCGCCCCAGTGTGAAAGTAGCTTTGGTGTCACTGGTCCCCAGAAAAGTGTCAAAAGTGTCAGTTAGGTGTTTGATTTGTCCGATGCAATATCGCAGTCCTGCTATAAGTCGCTGTTTGCCATCATTACTAGTAAAAAAATAAATAAAAATATCCCATAGTTTGTAAACGCTATAACTTTTGCACAAACAAATCAATCTACGCTTATTGGGATTTTTTTTTTACTAAAAATATGTAGCAGAATACACATTGGCCTAAATTGATGAAGAAATTTGATTTTTTTACATTTTTTATCTGATATGTTCTATAGCAGAAAGTAAAAAATATTGTTTTTTTTCATTCAAAATTGTCTGACTTTTTTGTTTATAGCTCATTGTCATGATAAATATGGCGTTTTTTTACATTTTTTTATTGGATGTGTTTTAGAGCAGAAAGTAAAAATAGTTTTTTTTTTTTTGTTTTTTTTTCTGAATTGTTGGACGTTCTTTGTTTATAGTGCAAAAAATAAGAAACACAACACAAACAAAACACAGAATTGTATTTGGGTACAGTGTTGCACAACCACGCAATTATCAGTAATGCCTCGTACACACGATCGGACATTCCGACAACAAAATCCCTGGATTTTTTCTGACGGATGTTGGCTCAAACTTGTCTTGCATACACACGGTTGCACAAAGTTGGTTGGAAATTCCAAACGGCAAGAACGCGGTGACGTACAACACATACGACGAGCCGAGAAAAATGAAGATCAATAGCCAGTGCTGCTCTTCTGCTTGATTCTGAGCATGGGTGGCACTTTGTGCGTCGGAATTGTGTACACACGATCGGAATTTCCGACAACGGATTTTGTTGTCGGAAAATTTGAGAACCAGATCTCAAATTTTGTGTGTCGGAAATTCCTATGGAAAATGTGTGATGGAGCCTACACGCGGTCGGAATTTCCGACAACAAGGTCCTATCACACGTTTTCCCGTAGGAAAATCCTATCGTGTGTACGGGGCATTGGAGTAACGAAGTGCTGTATCGTAAAAAATGGCCTGGTCAGGAAGGGGGGTAAACCTTCCAGAGGTGAAGTGAATATATAGTAAAATAAATATCAAATTCACACTACATATTATTTTACATCCCACAGCTCACCTGTCCCAGTGACTGATCCACAGAAGTTGAGATCATCTGCCACCCATCCACTTAGCGTGTCACCAAGGCCCATGTACCGCTTGGTCTTGTCTGTGTATTTGTTCACCAAGCCTTTGTTGTTTTCCCAGAAAAGTGACTTTAATAGATAAAGAAAATAACTTAGGATACTTTTATTTTTGCATGCAAAACATGGAAAAAAGCACCATATCAGGGTACAGTACACCACCCCTGCCCAAACACCTACCCTAAAATCATATTTTAATACAAAGTGTCACCAAGAGCGTAACTACAGATCATGGGGCCTCATTGGAAAAAATGTAATGGGGCGGCCTGGTGTCCTCTCTCTGTGGCACTTGGCAGTGTCACCCGTGACAATACTGTCACTGATCTTAAAGAATGATGAAATTAGGGACAAACATCAGGAGAGAGGTCAGCATAGTCAGTACACTACTAGGGACCAGTACTATAGGTTTTCAGGTAATAGATGACAGCAGTGCAGGGAATTAACTTTTCATTTTTCAGAAAACTACTCAGTCAGTACTCAGTAGTTTCCCAATATTTTTCAAGATATCAAATATAAGATCTCATGAACTTTTAGTGTAAACTCTATTGCCCTCCAACCCCCAAAGCATACAAGTGCAAGTTCTGCTCTCTGTTCCAACTGTCATTCTAAGGGCTAGTTTACACTTGCTTTAAAACAAGGCTTCGGACACGCTTTTGTTAAAGCTTTCTGAACGCCAGTCAAAGCCCATGTCACTAAATAAAACAGTTAGATTACAGTCCTATTTACACCTTGCTTTTGCTTGGTGCTTCGATGAGGCTTCGATGAGGCTTCGGTGGGGCTTCAGTTGGGCTTCAAGCGATCTTTGCCATAGACTTCTATGGAGGCCTTGAAGACGCTTTGAAGCACCACTAAAGCTACATGGGATATAATTTTTGAAGCAAAGCTGAAGCAAAGCAAAGCAAAGCAAAAGCAAGGTGTAAATAGGACTGTAAACTAACCATTTCTTTTAGGGCTCATTTACACTTGCTTCGGCTTCAACACACATTAACGGCTAGTTTACACTTGCTTCAAAATTGGGGCTTTAGACAGGCTTTGGTAAAGCTCTCTGAGCGCCAGTCAAAGCTCCTGTCACTAATTAAAATAGTTAGCTTACAGTCCTATTTACACCTTGCTTTTGCTTTGCTTTGGCTTCGCTTCAAAAATTATACCCCATGTAGCTTTGGTGGTGCTTCGAAGCTTCTTCAAAGCCTCCATAGAAGTATATGGCAAAGCTCGCTTGAAGCCCAAACAAAGCCTCATCGAAGACCCACCAAAGCCTCATCGAAGCTGCCACAAAGCCTCACTGAAGCCCCACCAAAACCTCATTGAAGCACCAAGCAAAAGCAAGGTGTAAACAGGAGTGTAAGCTAACCATTTTATTTAGTGACAGGGGCTTTGGCTGGCATTCAGAGAGCTTTAACAAAGCCTGTCCGAAGCCTTGTTTTGAAAAAAGTGTAAACTATAAAAACATAGGTATCGCCCTTTGGGACTTTATATGAGGTGTGCACAATTGGCCAATGAAATGGACAAATATAAATAAAATAAAAACATATGTTGCAGAAATGATCACGCATGAAAGAGTAGCATAAACAAAGGCAAAGCCGATTCAATTTTGCACATGGTTAAAGATTGCATTACATATGAAATACATGAGTATACATAACATCTAATACACCCGACGTGTTTCGCGAGATGTGACTCGCTCTTGCGTGTGGGATATATCTGAAAAAGAATGACCAAAAAGGTAATGTAACCCATTACCGATTGGTCATGCTGATTGCCGAGTATGGGGTCTTTTCTTTTTCTGTAAGGCCCCTCTTACCATTTGTCCATTATTTATTCACGTGTTACATTACTTTTTTGGTCATTCATTTTCAGATATATCCTACATGCATCCACCCCTGAAGAGCGAGTTACATCTCTCGGATGTGTTAGATGTTATGTATACTCATGTATTTCATATGTAATGCAATCTTAACCATGTGCAAAATTGTATCGGCTTTGCCTTTGTTTATATATATGGTTGTGTAGAAAGATCTGGACAGCTGCTAAGCTGTATCACTCCAGCGGTGTCATATGTACCTTATAATCCTATTTATTAAATAAAGAAGAATTTTATGTGCCTATCCTGGTGTGCAGCTGTCCAGATCTTTCTACACGACCATATCTGTACCAGCAATTGCCAGCCCCTGGGGCTCTCTGCCTTTTTGCCTTGGAGGAAAAGAGACTTCAGTTGGGCTTGTCCGGAGTGGTGGTAACTATCTTTTTTTCATTCAATGTATCTGGACTTTTGTCTTTGTTTATGCTACTCTTTCATGTGCGATCATTTCTGCAACATATGTTTTTATTTTATTTATATTTGTCAATTTCATCGGCCAATTGTGCACACCTCATATAAAGTCCCAAAGGGCGATACCTATGTTTTTTTTGTACTATTAGGGATGGAGGTGTGTCACTGGTGACACCAGACCTTTCTTTTATTTGCAAGTGTAAACTAGCTGTTAATGTGTGTTGAAGCCGAAGAAAGTGTAAATGAGCCCTAATGCCGCGTACACGCGGTTGGACTTTCCGGCAGGAAAAGTCAGACGGAATCTTTTCACTGGACATTCCACTCGTGTGTGGGCCTCATCAGACTTTTTTTTTTCAAAAATTCTGACGGACCTAGAAATAGAACATGTTTTAAATCTTTCCAACAGAATCAGTTCCTATCGGGAAAACCGCTTGTCTGTATGCTGTTCCGACAGACCAAAAACGACGTATGCTCTGAAGCAAGTACAACACAGCAACTATTGGCTACTCGCTATTGAACTTCCTTTTTCTAGTCCCGTCGTATGTGTTGTACGTCACCACGTTCTGGACGGCCGAACTTTGGTGTGAGCATGTGTAGGCAAGACAGTTTCAGCAGAACTCCGTCGGAAAAACCTTCAGAGTTTATTCCGACGGAAAAACTGGTCGTGTGTACAGGGCATTAGAGTATGATAAAGCAGAAACAAAAGGCAGGTTAGTATGTTGAAATTATTGTACATAAATCTAATACTGCATGAGCATATAGACTGGATACAAAGAGAGAGTGAGATCGGAGAGAGCGAAGTGAGCATGACTACAACTATTAATGGCATTAGATCAAAAGCTCAGCTGCTCAGGAGCTGGAAATTCTTCCTGTGACAAGCAGCCACCTGCAGCCACAAGTGATTCTACCTACCTGGGGCCAGCAAATTGTGACCCAGATGTACCAGGTGCCATCCTTTAACCCTGCTTACTGCCTCTCAAACCTTAGATCAGAGCAGCAATAGTCATTGCAGAACTAAGAGAAGTTCTAGGCTCTTCCTTGGCTCTGACATATTATTTGACACAACTTATGAGAGTCCTATAAGGACTTCTGTCACTGCTGGGTGCAGCTGCATATGAGGCCTGAAGTGAATTTTAAAGGGGAAGGGGAGTTTGTGCTTTTGGCAATTTTAGCTCAGGAAAGGGGGTCACTTTGCTTGTGCAGGAAATATGTGGGTTAGTTACTCCTGACTTATGCACTGTATGTTATGTACTACTAATCATTGCACTGTGCAGGGGCATTGCTAGGTGGCAAAAAGACCAGGCGGGGGGGGGGGGGTTTGGCGACAGTAGTGGAGCTGGGTTTTTTGGCTGGGCGGTGTGGGTAAGCTCACTTGCTGGTTGCTGCCTGGCTTACTGGTGCCTGCTTGACACACTGACCTACCTACCTGACACGCACTGACCTACCTGACATACATACACTGACCTACCTACTTGACACGCATTGACCTACCTGACATGCACTGACCTACCTGACACGCACTGACCTACCTGACACGCACTGACTTCCCTGACACACATACACTGACCTATCTACCTGACACGCACTGACTTCCCTGACACACATACACTGACCTATCTACCTGACACGCACTGACCTACCTGACACACATATAGGGCGTACACACAGTCGGACTTTGTTCGGACATTCCGACAACAAAATCCTAGGATTTTTTCCGACGGATGTTGGCTCAAACTTGTTTTGTCTACACACGGTCGCACAAAGTTGTCGGAAAATCCGATCGTTCTAAACGCGGTGACGTAAAACACGTACGTCGGGACTATAAACGGGGCAGTGGCCAATAGCTTTCATCTCTTTATTTATTCTGAGCATGCGTGGCACTTTGTCCGTCGGATTTGTGTACACACGATCGGAATTTCCGACAACAGATTTTGTTTTCGGAAAATTTTATCTCCTGCTCTCCAACTTTGTGTGTCGGAAAATCCGACGGAAAATGTCCGATGGAGCCCACACACGGTCGGAATTTCCGACAACACGCTCCGATCGGACATTGTCCATCGGAAAATCCGACCGTGTGTACGGGGCAATACACTGACCTACCTGACATACACTGACATACATACACTGACCTACCTGACCTACACTGACCTACCTGACATACATACACTGATGGTAGTGACACACACTGACCTACCTGACCAGAAGACTTCATGTGTCCTGCAGCAGCAGCTCAGCCGTGGTGTGTGGTGCCCGCCCATCATTACAGCAGGCAGGGAGAGGACTCAGAGGACTGAGAGGAGAGAGGAGAGCCGAATGAGGATCTCACAGTGGTGCGGCGGCTGCATTGTAATTCCCGCCTTTTGGAGCTTGCAGCGCCTATGATGGACATCACACGTCCTTCGGCCCCACCATTGGACCAGTGGGACGTCCATAATAGGCACTGCAGGCTCCAGAAGGTGGGACCTGCTATGTGACTCGGCCACACTCGGCGGTGCTTGGCATCAGATCAGTCCCCGCTCGGTGGTGCTTAGGTCTATTAATAGAACCTCGCCCACTCGAGACCCGGGGCTTTTGGGGACCCACTCAGGGCTTCAGCCACGGTCAGCCCCCCCTGCCAACGCCACTGCACTGTGTGTCACATAGTACTGACCCCTGCAATCCCCCCCCCCCTCCCTTCCACCTCATTCTCAGACCCCTTCTTTATCCTCTTCTCTAGGTAATAGAAATTCCATGTTATATATCTTCTATTTTATCAAACCATTCTCTAATTTTTGGACTCTCTACTTCCTTCCATTTCCTCAGTATTAAGCTTTTTGCACCGTTCATCATATGTACAATCATTGCGTTTCTGTATTCTTTTATAACCTTTGAACTGTGCATTGCTTACTACTGACCTCTGAACTGTGCATTACTTACTAATGACCCCTGCACTCTGCATTACAAACTACTGACCCCTGCAGTCTGCTACATACTTCTGACCTCTGAACTGTGCTCTACATACTAATGACCTCTATAATCTGTGTTACTTACTCTTGACCCCTGCACTCTGCATTAGTCATTATTGACCTCTGCACTCTGCATTAATTCTGAACCCTGCACTTTGCATTACATACTACTGACCTCTGAACTCTGTGTTATATACTCCTGACCCACCCCTGTCCTGTGCATTACATACCACTGACCTCTGCATACTACGTTACTGACACCTAACTTCAGCACACTAGTCAGTGGTTACATACCACTGACCTGAACTCTGCATTATTTTCTCCTGACCCCTGCACACTGTGTTATGTACTACTGACCTCTGAATTCTATAATACATACTACTGACCTCTGAACTGTACTTACAACAGACCCTTGGACTCTTCAAACCTTCTTTACTTTTAAAAGGGGGCTTTCTAGGTAATCTCCCTAAAACAAGTTGTGCTGCACCCTGCTGTTCTTTGATCTCTATGTTGTTCAGGTAGATTTGCCTACCTCTGGTCTAACTCATTCAGGTGCACGTGACTCGCACCTTTTCCACCTACATTACAGTGCTAGTGCTTGGCAATTGTCCACTCAACCACCAAATCCTATTACTTGGGGATGGGGGGCAGAATCTTTAGCGCTGTTGCGAACCTGTGGCACATAAGTCAGGAATTAAGAGTTTCCATCACAAATAAACAACATAAAAGAATCAATATTGTTTTGTCCATACATATGGAAATCAGTCTTGGAAGCCTAGGGATCTACATGCTCTTAATCTAAATCATTGCAAGCGTTTCCCCATACGGATGTATAACTGAAGTATCGTTCTCTTTTCTCCAGTCAATGATCAATTCCACTGATTTTCTTAAAAGCTGAAAATTTGCAACCAGCTCAAATGTTGTTTTATGTACTTGGTAATTTCCATGTTGCTATCACAGTTACAAATAAATAAACCATAATGATTTGTACCTTATCTGTTGGGATGTCATGGTGTGTCATGTTGATAAAGAGCTCATAATCAGATGGAATGACAGAACAGGGATCCTTGCTGGCAAAGGCACTCTTAAAAGTGGCCCATATAGCAGAGCAGTTTTTATCACTATAACAACAATAAAATATAATTAATCTGCGATCTAAATATAAACTTTATAGTTTTTAATTACAGAGTTGATAAGATCCCAGAATATATTTACAGACATAAATTCTCAGTGATAGTAGATACTCCATAATAATTGCGGGCATTCTCTACTGGAAGCCAAGCCAGTGCAAGAGGATTTCAGAGCCTAGGGCCTGATGGATGTTCAGGGGCTGATCTACAACCTTCATCCTACTGCAGTAAACAATGGGGATAGTTCAACTGATCAAAGTTGTGCACTTTTAGGCATTTGGCATCTGATGGGGAGGGCCATTCCAGTACATATTTTTTTTTTTAAATAACTAATGCGCAAACCAAGTGAACCTCAAACTAATTTCAGAGTGGATGCCAACATTAAGAATGTGTCCCCACAAATGGATATATAAAAATAATGAATGTGGCGCTAATTCAGTAGGTATAAAAAAGTGTGTAGTGCAAAAAAATGGAATAACAAAACCAATAAACAACAAATCCATAAATAGTCCAAAATATCATTAAAGCGGGGTTCCACCCAAATTTTGAACATTATCTCTATGCATTCTCTTCCTTGCCTAGATGCTGACATGCTGTGTAAAAAAATTTAAATCGCCGTAATTACCTTTTTTTTTCTAATCTTTTTAGCACTTCCTGGTTTTCCTCCCATGGGAGTAGGCGTGTTTCTAGCCTCTCCCAGACCTCCCACAGTCCCCTGGGAGCTAGTCTCAGGCTTCCCAGCATGCATTGTGCAACAGCGTCATCACAACATCTCAGTGAATGCTGGGAGCACAGCACTCACCGCATCCAGGAAATACATGCTTGTGGGCTTCAAATGCCCACAATGAAGATGGAAACCGCCTTCAGTGAATTTTATAAGTTATTCTTTACAATGAAATCGGACACAGGTGGACTTATTACACAGAACATGTGAGTAGATAAAAGTAGAGAAAAGTTTGTGAATGAACTCCAAAAAAAAAAAAAAAAACGATAGATGGGTGGACCCCCGCTTTAAAGTGTACAAAAGTGCAAAGGTGAATAAGGACCCACACTCTTCGATATCATCTAGACATATGGAAGTAAATGGTGCAGTGATAAAGTGCAGGAAAGTTCATCCAATCCTAAATGTGTAATTACACTCTCTTCCACCACCAGTGATCCACCAAGAGCTCTTGAGAAAGTTACATGATCTGTGATGCAATGCGTTGGAAGGAGTCGAGTGACGTTTTACTTCCAGTCGCGGCCGAGATTGGAAGTCCCTGTGTTTATCTTTGCTAAATACTCTGATTTTAAATTTAAGTTGCTGCTTTGAAATACATCTTTTTTTACCAAATTACTACACCATGGAGATTTCTTTTTTCTTTTTTCTTCTATGAGTTTTACATGGTGGAGAGTGGAGGATCCTGCCGTCCCTAATACTCCAAGGGGAAGACTGAGTGATTGGAGAGGATCCTTGGATTATTTACCAGAAGTGATATTAAAGATTGTGGATCCTTATTCACGTTTGCACATGCACTTTTGTACACTTTAAAGTGGTTGTAAATCCAAAAAAAAAAACCTGCAAGACAAAGGCATAATGAGCTAGTATGCATACTAGCTCATTATGAAATGCAAACCTTACACCCGTACACCGCTCCGACGAGTTACTTCCGGGAATAGCGGGCTCCGGCGATGTGATTGGCCGAGGCCACGATGACCTCACTCCCACGCATGCGCATGGAAGCTGCTGGTAACGTGCAAGTTTAGGAGATATCTGGGGTAGCTACAGGTAAGCCTTATTATAGGCTTACCTGTAGTCAAAAGTGCACTGAAAGGGTTTACAGCCACTTTAATGATATTTTAGACTATTTATGGATTTGTTGTTTATTGATTTTGTTATTTCATGTTTTTGCACTACACACTTTTTAGTTAGCACCACATTCATTATTTTTATACAAGCCAGTACATACAATGTAAATTGGGGGCTTCTCTATTCCTATTGCAATCCTTATTAATATCAATGGTAAGGATGAGGAAAACCAAACAAAACCTAGGGTTTCATTCTGCCTGTCCCTGGATACTACATGCTGTACTTTGCGTTCTTCTGTCTACAGTTATTCTAAATAAGCCAATAAGTGCTCTAATAAAATTTGAACACATGCTTTCAACTTAGATCTCTGTATTTTTTGCACTTGAGCTCATTCAGAACAGTTAGAAGACAGTGCTTACCCCACGGAAGGATTTACTATTGCAATGTAATCAGAACACCGGCCAATAATAATATCTTCTAGGTTGGGGGTGGTACCTCGCCCCTTCCATTTTTTCTCTGCAGCTCCATTCAACTGAATCAGATAAAATATATTTAACAGCAAACTTCCAAGAACACACTGAGAAATCTGCATTCTGGATCTTTGGTATATAGGACCACCTGAAGAATACGAAATGCTTCAATGTACTATTACAGGATACTGCATGTGTCATCACCAATGAAAAAAAGATTTACATAATATAAATCATGTATATATTATTTAGAAATTTCTATTCAGAATGTCTATGCATAGACTGCATGTGGCACCATAAGAACTCTATGAGTGGGATGAGGAGGTGTGCTATGTCTGAAGATCAGGGCACAGTAAGTGCAACGATTTGCATGACTCTTATCCAACAAGTCCAACAAGTGACTAAGCCACAACAAGTTCACTCCCTGCACTCCATTCTCTAACCGTTCTGAATTAGTTATTGGCTCCATATAAAGGGGACTTGCCTGAGAACCTTGGAGCAGACGGAAATGCAGACTACCAGGGTGATTTGCACTAGCTAGGCAACCTAATGATTATCAGGAGTATGGAGGGAAGTCAAATACAGATCATTATACTTACTGTGGCCTGCTATCTCAATTTCTTAAGTTCTTCTTTAAAATATAGGGGTGTACACCTTATGTTGCCTTAAAAATGTAGTGTGTAAAATTTTGTGGCATCTGGAGAGAGCAGCTCGCACTCAGTTTAATGTAGCATGTATTATGCACCAGTGTCTTCACTGGATCTGGTCCTATGAAATCCAATTGGTGTGCCAACTGAGAATATACTGTATATATTATATGTAATACACATTGGCTGTGCGGCGCTGATGGGGTTGCACAGCTGAGTATAAGACCAGGGGGGAGGGCCGGAGGCTACAAAATAAGGGTGAATACAGGACATAAAAAATGTAATAAAACAAAAGTGCGCATGTACCCTTTAAATGCAGTCACAAAGTGAAACAAAACCCAAAAAACATAATTATGAATAATAAAAGCATAAATACATATGTACCTAAAAGTCCAAAAATTATATCAAAAGTCCACTAGTGACTCAAGGTGCTTTAAGTCACATTCAAACGAATATAAGTGCCTTACCAGAGAAACGCTCACAGAGCGGTTTGAGTAATAATGAGGGTCCTGGCAATCTGCTCCAGTATGATAACAGAGGATGTCTGTCCCAATTGCCCACATTTGAATCCTCACATAATGGCGAAATGGAGGAAGGAGGCCATGCCTCCAAAACGCGTTGTCACGGCAACTGCGTGACGTCCTCAATCTCTTCCCCCCTGTATCCTGCTCATGTGGGTTCATGTGTCCTCGGAGAGCAGCGCCGACTGGACCGGGCGCATGCGCATTAGGACCTGCACATCGAGCGTTGTGGTGGATAGCCTCGGATGTGCTGCCAGGATCCGAGTAACTATGTTTAACGTCCACGGCTACCCCTTCCTCTGTTGGGATCTTGAGGTGGTTTTAGGAGTGCGGCCATAGTGGGATCCTTATTCTGTATCTATCTCCACACAATGTGAGTTTGACCATTGTAGTGTTTTTAACTTTACCATATTAACCACTTGCCGACTGCCTTTCTGCATATATACTGCGGCAAGGCGACTCAGCTGCGCAAACCAACGTACCCGTACGTCGATCTATGCATGTGGTACTGCAGGTCCGACAGGCTCGATGTCCGCTGGCCACCTGTGATTGCGGGAAAGAGAGCCTAAATGAGGATCTGTCAATGTAAACATACAGATTTCCGTTCTGACGGGAGGAGAGATCAGCTGTTCCTAGAAATCAGGAACAGCCAGCTCTCTGTTCTCCCAGGCAGCCCATCCCCCATACAGTTAGAAACACCTCCCAGGGAACACATTTAACCCCTTGATCTCCCCCTAGTGTTAACCCCTTCCCTGCCAGTGACATTTATACAGTGGTCGGTGCATTTTTATAGCATTGATCACTGTATTGGTGTCACTGGTCCCCAAAAAGTGTCACTTGGGGTCAGATTTGTCCGCCGCAATGTTGCAGTCCCGCTATAAATTGCAGATCGCTGCCATTACAAGTAAAAACAATAAAAAGTCCCTAAATCTTCCCCCTATTTTGTAGACGATATAACTTTTGCGCAAACAAATCTATATACGCTTATTGCAAATTTTTTTTTTTTTTTTTTACCAGACAAGAAACAGAGAGTGGGCTGTATAAGGTATTTATTTACTAGCAGAAAAAAAAATGTTTTACTATCCAAAGTTAAAACAAAAAGGAAAGAAGATTTAATAGATGGAAAGTTGAAAAAATGACTGAAGGTCTGCTTTAACTTGCATGGGTAAGCAAAGGGGATAGGTGAACCTTCTTTGGAAGTTTAGTTATCTTTAAGGCCCCGTTCACACTAGAATGCAAAGCACAAAAGCCACCTTCCTGTGCGCCTTCCCACACCGTATTCCAATTGCCCTGCCCTTGTGATCTGCTGTAGGGGTCAGTGCAAAGTTCACAACACCCCGAACGCAGATCGCAAATGCAGTGCGTTACCCCGCACTGGCCTGCACTGGGTTGCATGGTACAAAAGTACCATGCGATGCAGATGCCGTGCGTTTCACACGGTTTGCTTTTACTTGTAATGGCGGTGCATGCACTACTTTTGGTGCAGTGTGATTTTAGCCCATTCAAAATCAATAGGGCTGAAATCGCACTGCACAGAACTGCATGTGAATCGCAACAGGATTCTCACAGAGTTCCTGTGCGATTCACATGAATTTCCTAGTGTGAATGGGCCCTTAAAGATTATCTATTGCCTAAGCATTTTTTATTTTTTATTTTTGATTTGTTTGTAGTTTTGGATCGAGTATAGAACAGCTATTATCAATGAGGGTTTCTCAGAATGTTGCTAGGAGTTCCATGAGCTGTGGTTGATTATTCCTCTTACTAATAGGGACACTACTCCTACTCCTATTGACCTCCAATCCTAATGCCATATTTATTTTCACTCATGCCGGGCCCGTGACACTTTTTGCCCCTGCTGGCCACAATCCGGCCCTCCTTAAGTCTGTAGGACAATAAACTGGCCCTTTGCTTGAAAAGTTTGGAGACCCCTGCTTTAGAGTAAAAAAGATGAGACAGGCTGGTAGAGAACAACCAGAGCCTTTTTTAGGTGTTTACTGATCTCTGTCCCCACTGGGGAGACTCAAGAATGTTATGGTGTCAGTGGAACAAGAGGTAAGAGGAATTCTTCCAAAAAAGACATCCGTTCCATTGACAACTGTCTAAAATGTGAAATTCCTTCTTTGGGGAGACTTGCTTTCAGAACAGGAGATGAAGGAAAATCCCCCCAAAAGGGACAATAAAAGTGACAAGGGTTTTATCCATTCCCTACTCTATCTATGCTAATAGTAAGATCTATACTTTAAATATTTTATTCAGATTTCTGGTATAACTTTGTTAATGACCAAACCGTTTTTCAGGGATAAAAGTACGAATGTGGTAATATGTAATACGTGTCTGATACCATTTAGAACTGTGTGCTTTGAGCTGAGAGCTTAGGCCAGGAATTTCCAAGCGAGCGTCACCCACATCCTGGCGTGTGTCACGCCCAGCCTCCTATTGCCGGTCTAGTCTGGCTGGGTTTTAGAATTTGTTTCGCTCCAGAGCGCTCTGATAGAACTTCGAGAAAATGATTTTGCCGTCTTTGTTCGCTGCGCAGTTACAGTAGTTATCAGAACACAGTTTGACATGATAAGGGGAAAGTTAAGAACATAATCCCTTGTTATTTGGGCTAGTCAAAATGTTCGCTCTACCATTGGGGAAGGGGTGGGGGAGAAGAGGCGGCAGTTCAAGTGAGGTTAATCTTTAGGAATGTCGGTAATCCTATTATTTGTTCTGAAGCTATACTCAGTATTATCCACCTTCACAGGCAGGGTTTTATTTCCTGGATGGGATGTATATCTAGAAGTGTCATTCATTCATCTAATTCCGAATCTTTGTTCTAACAGAGATTTATTGCCCCAATGAGACATGATCTCTCTTGTGCTCTTCTTTGTTACCCATTAATTGTCAGATGTTTGCACTTGGGTTATTATTAAGAAACTGTTCCTGTGGGATTTTTGAGTGTTGTTGTGGTATCCAAAGGTAACATGTCAGCTCTTGTAGAGTTTATTCGCTAAGATGCAGCATATAAATTCATGTTGGATCTTAGGCTGTTTCCTAGAAAAAGGTACCATTTTTTTTTTTGTTAACTAGATTCTGTTTTGTAAGACCGACGCTAAGATGCTTGGCAAAAATAAAGCTGTTGAATGTGCATTGATAATACAAAACATGATATGTATAATTTACAAGATAAATGTCAGTACACACTGATAAACAGCAATATGTTACAATTAAAGTGGAATTAAACTCAAAAGCAAACATTTATTATATTGCACCTTACCAATTCTTCGATGAGATTGCTGTATCAGTGTCCTTTTTTAGACTTTCTTTCTTCTCTTTTCATCTGGTGATCCAGCCAGCAAGTATACTGTTTTTCAAAAGCGCCAGCTCTCCAGAAGAATGTATCAGCTTACATGGATGAGACAAATCATTTAACACTGGAAAGGGTGATTAAAATGATCAGCTTTTATTTAGTCATGTACAAGCTTTATCCCAAAAGAAAAAAAAACAGTTTTCTGTAACTGATTATCCCTTTCATGACTAAGCCTATTTTTAAAATTTGGTGTTTACAAGTTAAAATCCATATTTTTTGCTAGAAAATTAATTAGAGCCCCCAAACATTATATATATATTTTTAGCAGAGAATCTAGAGAATAAAATGGCGATTGTTGCAATATTTTATATCACACGGTATTTGTGCAGCGGTGTTTTAAACGCAACTTTTTGGGAAAAGGGACACTTTCATGAATTTAAAAAAAAACAAACAGTAAAGTTACCCCAATTTATTTGTATAATGTGAAAGATGATGTTACGCTGAGTAAATAGATACCAAACATGTCACGCTTTATAATTGCACGCACTCGTAGAATGGCGACAAACTACGCTACCTAAAAATCTCCATAGGCGACGCTTTACATTTTTTTTACGGTTACCAGGTTAGAGTTACAGAGGAGGTCTAGTGCTAGAATTATTGCTCTCGCTCTGACGATCGCGGCGATACTCACATGTGTGATTTGAACACCGTTTACATATGCGGGCGTGACTTCCGTATGCGTTTTCTTTGCTATGCGGGCTCGCAGGGATGGGGGCGCTTTAAAAAAAATTTTTTTTCTTATTTATTTTATTTATTTTTATATTAATACATTGTGTTTTTAAAAAAAACATTTTGATCACTTTTATTGCTGTCACATGGACTTTCACTAGCTGCTGGAGGCGGCAGATTGGTCAGAGCGGCAGGAGGCGGCGGAAGGGGGGGATGTCCCCTCCCACTCCTCCGGTATAACAGGCGAGCGGCTTTCGGCCGCATCGGTTGTTATATCTGGAAAGCCGATTGCCGGCTCTAAAAAACGGTATCGGGATGATGCCTGCAGCTGCAGGCATCATCCCGGTATAACCCCCGAAAGCCAAGTACGCACATCTGCGTACACTCGGCGGGAAGGGGTTATAAAGCATGAGCTGTCTTCAATTTGTTAGTGTATCTAAATCTGCTTGCACATCTAAAGCCCAGCACACGGGCCAAATTTCAAAAGACATTGGGCGGTTTAAAAAAAAAAAAACAGGCCGTCGTTCAGCCGGTGTGTATGCCACCATGTCCGACAGAAGCTGTTTGGCCGGCTTCTGTCAGACAAGCATGCTGGTAAGCCAGCAACCAAATGACTCCCGAACAGCGCTCCCAGCCCAATGGCAAAGAGCACTGATCAGAGTGTTCTGGCAGGGGGGACGTCACCATGTCAGAACACAACAGCTCAGCAGGGGAGATCGCTGTACTAACTTTGCATAGTTAGTACAGTGGCTCCGACCGGAGCTGACAGTTTTAACTCATAGTGTGTACCAGGCTTAACCCTCCTCCCTCCCATAGACTGACAACGACGGTGTATGCTGTGCTTCCTGTGCTCATTCATTCAGAGCTGTGTCCTATTAATACACACTGGCCAGATCGTCAGGTGAAAACATTTTTAATTTAGACGCCCCCCCCCCCACCAGAACACTCCGATCTGCTGATTGGGAGCCAGTCGGCTGCCGGTCAAACAGCTGGTTTAAACATGGGCCGAAAGTCAGACGTTTTTTATTGAACCGGCCGATGTCGGCTGGCATTCGGCCCGTGTGTACAGGGTTAAAGGGACTGTCATTATGAAAGCCCAACTATGTCCGCCCTTTCTGCCCAACTCCACCATTTATAAAAGTCATACTACAGCTTCTATGAATGAAACAGGATCTATGAATGTAAGGGGTGAAGCTATCAATTTTCTGCTTGTCCTCCATTCATAGATTCTGTGTCATCCATAGACTGTGGGTAATACATTTGGAGTGTGATTTACTCCACTGTGAAAAGAAACTGATATGCAGTTTGCAATCAGAATTCAAGAGAAATCTCAAACATCCAATCAATGCAGTGGAATTTTATACAAAAATACAAAGAGCTTCCTTAGCACATAAGTGAATGTCTAAATTGACTTCACTTTACTTTGCTTTACATTTTAGCATATTGGTACTCTGCTAATATCATCTACACCAGCCATTCTCAACCAGGGTGTTATAGACAAGATGCCTAGGGAGGCATACTGGAAGTGACATCGCTGGTAACACGAGCTCAGTGCTCGTGGATAATATACACGTATATATATGTATATATTTTCAAAAGTGAGTAAACAAACTTTATTTGATTTAAATAAACCTTTTAAACGATACTACACTATAGGGAGTCTCTTTCATCTATACATATAATATGGATGACACCGAGAGGAACCCCCAGGACCACAATAGAGGAGAGATTATCACCATAGAGACCCTTGAGCCAGGAAGACCAATGGAGGACCCGTAAAGGCAGGCGGAGAAATATGGACCACCAGATAAAGATTCCAATATATGCTGTTGCCTTACAGCAGTAAGGTGAGAGGCCAGGAATTACTTAGGTGTCATAACATTGGAAAGAACAGACACCACTCACTTACCTACTCTGAACGGTGAAGGGATACACCAGTCATTTAAAGCACCACAGCAGAGTGCACTGTCTTTTCTATATGGACTTTATTGGCTCAAAATATTTTTTTTTGCATTTTGATTGCACTACAGTCACAGTTCATTGGTGGATGAATTTAAGTTGCACTACTTGTTTATATTTGCACTTATTCATATATTTCTAGGCACTTATCACTTTAAGGCTCAGTTCACACTGGTGCAATGTGGGAAACCCTGCAAATCCAGTGAGGGTTCCCGCATCGCACCTGAATCACTGGTGGTTCCAACTGCCCTATGCGAACCGCTGCGGGTGTCAATACAAAGTTAATGACACCCCCCAGATCGGTTCGCAGATCGCAGTGCGAACTGTGAATTCGGACAGGCATCGGATTGCATGGGTGTGAACACCCATGCAATCCGATTCTGGTGCGGACAAAGAAAAGGGTCCTGCATGATTTTGTTCCGAATGCGATGCGAATTCAGACATACAATATGTATGGCTGAATTTGCATCACACAGACATCGCATGTGATCCGCACAGCAGTGTGGTGCGAATCACATGCGATGCCTGACATCGCTACAGTGTGAACCGGCACTAAAGATTGTTTACTGTGTGAATATATATGTATGAATCATCTTACATTCAATATTTATTTGCATATTTGTACATGGTTTTGTTTACACAACCTCCTGGGAGATTGACACTAGGTATATTCTCATTTGATATTTATTTTATGGCACATGAATTATTATTGCATTCATTTTCTGGCAGATTCCTAAACATTGTGGACAACCTTCCCAGAAGAGTTGAAGGTGTTATAGCTGCAAAGGGTAAGCCAACTCAATATTGAACTATTGACTTGGATGCCATTAAAGTGCATGTGCGTGTAAAGGCAGGTGTCACAATACTTTGGACAGTATAGTGTATCTATTCTTACGGTGAGCCCATGTAACATGATAATGAAATTAGGTTGCCTTCAATTACATCATTATGCATGCACTTTGTGAACCTACATGTCCGTACTCAGAACAATTCACATTATAATTTTGACATTATCTTGTCTAATTTAAAATGAAAGCCCATCTGCGGGCAAAAAAAAAAAAAGGTTTGCCATGCAATAAAGCTATACTCACACTGCACAAGTGTTTCGGAAATATTTATACCTCACTTAACCGATTAACGATACAAATATAAGTGATTAAACCTTTGTCTATATAAAAAATAAAAACGAGCGATAACAGGGAAAAAAGATAAACAATGACATTTATTTACACAGAAAAAGAAGGTTAGAATGATTAGAATTTATCATATATCTCTATAGTGTTTGCTCTAGACTGCAAAGTTAATTTAGGCATAAACTCATAAATGTTTGCAATGGACATATACAAGATATACAAAGTCATAAGATAACTCCTAGGATACAAAAAAGGTTAGAAAGAAAGATAGACATAGATTCCAGTATACTTTACGCCAACACATATTCCTCAGATGTTCTTGGTCTGGACTGTTTGTAACCATTTAGCCCACTTCCTTTTATATGCATTCTCCACCAATTAACAGATGCGAACAAATGAAAGAGATGTCTCAAAGTTCATGCTCGGACATTGCTGTTACAGTGCGACCCCCTCGGTGCCTACCAGTCTATGAATTAATGAACAATCTCCTTTGATCTCCCAGCCCAAACAGTCCCGACAGTAGTATGTTAATGGCCCCCTGGTGAGTTGATTACCACCTAGGGGACCTTTCCTGGTTCCCACTAGTGTATTGGAAGCATGTTAATGGCCCCCTGAAGAATGAATGCCTTAAGGTCTGCCAATACCCTTTGATCTAATCAAGGTAACTACATTTCTTAAGGTGAGCTTTGTTCTATCATGATATTAAGAAACATATTCCCATATATAAAATATATATATACCCACACATAGATACCCACATATACACGTAGATATATATATATATATATATATATATATATATATATATATATATATATATACACACACATATACACACATATACATCCTATGGGGCAAGGCAGTTTAAACTGGAGTCCTTGCAATGGTCCACTTGAATCTCATTGATATAAATATGATATCCAATATCTCCATCACACAAGTTAAAAGAGAAGTATGGGTTTGGGGGTTTCCCCCATCATACTTACCTAGGTGGATGCAGCATCAGTCCGATGCTGCATCTCTCTCCCGGTGCCTCTTCACTGAGAACCGAGCGATCGAACATCGCCGATGGCTCGGTTCTCACAGCTCCCCGAGCAGAGAGCTGCTGACTGTCAATCAGTATCTCTCCACTCTGCTCCTCCTCGCTCACTGGAGCGCTGAGCTGTGGAGGGGCGGAGAGCGGCCGCCTCAGGCTCTCAGTGACTCTCTGAGAGGCTGAGACGGGTGTCAGTTCAGGCACCTGGCGGATCCCGACTTCCAACGTCAGGATGACGCCGTGCCTGGACTGATTTCTGTGACGTCAACAGAGAATGGACTTCAGTCCGCTCTCTGCTGAAAACGGGTCACAGGAGTGCAAAACGAATTGCATTCCTGTGACCCATAGGAGAAGCCCAGCCAAACGAGCTTAGGCTGGACTTCTCCTTTAACTGCTCAATTTTTTTCCAGGGGAGAGAACAGCAGAGATATACTTACCTAATCCTCCCAGCACAAAACCGGTCCGGCAGGAACAGTCCACTGCTGGACTATGGGGGAGCTCTGTTTTCCAGTGGCATGAAGGATCAGGTGAGTATCAGCTTTCTCCTCACCCCTAGACAAAACAAGCAGTTGACCCGTGCAGTGCAGGCACAGCCCGACTGCATGGGAAAACTTTTTTTTTTTGCCCAGAGTTGGGCTTTACCTCTAGTTTAGAACATCTTACTTCTGTGAATCAGGACTTAGAAAGTGTAAGCTATGCTTTTGCCTAAAATGATACATAGTACCAAACATCCAAACATCTGACTTTATGTGATTAGACACTCCACACTGAGTTTCTCTAACCTAATAATGTGAAAACAATACATTACGACAGATCTAAAAGGAGAGCACAATAGAATGGCTTGCTAGAAAAGCGACACTCACCCTCACCACTGGGATTCTTGGGAAACTTCCCTGCAGCTCCACGTAGTTAATAATGACTTTACTGACAAGCATTTTCTTGACTATCATTGCACTTTGATCCTTTGGTCTGGTAAACCGGCTGTATCTTTAGAGGTTGTCTTTAAATTCACATTCATAAGGAATTGACATTTACTTATCAGCTTTATTGTTTTTATAAAGTTTCCTAACAGGAATGACAGACATGAAATAATATATTTTCATCTAGATTTGCAGTGCTCCCTAGTAGCATGTTGCAAAGCCAGCTCCTGCCACATAGCCTACAGTACATTTTCAGTAATGGAGGGTCCCAGACCCGGTAATGAAATCACCACTTCTGTTCACTACTCTTCGGCATTTAGGCTGCACTGGGAAACACCCATACAAACACAATAAGAGGGGCACCTCTGCTTCACCTGGGCTTAGGTGACATAGGGGTCCCAGGGTACTGGTATGTGGCATCACAGAGCAAACCTATATATCACTGTCAGATCCTTCTCCTTCACCAGACCCCCACCCATTTTCCAACTGAGTCAGTCCACATCCTCATTTAAGTCCTCTTTGCTGTTTGGAAATCTGCATAACATCAGTTAACAGGCAAATATTAATCCATCTTCCATGGATAGCCAAGTCTAGAAATCCACAAACAGGGGTTTCTTTTGTTAGTAACTTCAAACTATTCTGGGTGTGCTCACTTGGGAGAGAATCAAGGGCTTTTCTTTAGGTGGGTCCAGGGTTGCCAACTGTCAGTAAAGAAACAGTTTGCAAAATCCATAACTTTTACCTCTGTCCATGACTATTCGTTACAGACATGCAGAGTGCATGTCTGAATGGACATTCACGGACAGATGCAAAAATTACAGATTTTACAAACTGTAAATTTACTGACAGTTGGCAACCCTGGGTGAGCCTAAAACATTATCATGGCTGGGGCCCCAATTTTCCCACAGGACTAAATCCAGACTTTCCATCTCAAAAAGCTGATGACTAGTATCTTACTCTACCCTGACTCCACACCCATTCCTCACTGCCTAGTTGGAGATCCTTGCCATGACTAGAAGGCTTTGTACAGTGAATTTGGTTCATCTAGAGATGAGCTTTCTGATTAGAGTGAAGCCATGTTCAGTCCAAATTTTACATGTTTGGGAGTTTAGCGAAAACTCACAAAGCAAACGCAGAGGCTCGTTCTTTTTGGATAATATTTTGCTCGCTCTGTCTCTTTGTCCTCAAACAAAGCTCCTGGTGCAGATGGTCTTCCAGCAGAGGTCTATCTCCCAGCCGTACTCACCTACTCTCTGCATACACTCAGCAAAGCATCCTATTAGCAGCTATATATGAAGCAATTATAGTGGTCATTCCAAAGCCAGATAAGGTCCCCCTCCAGCTAGACTTCTACCAACCCATTTCACTGCAAACTATATACTATATATTAAAATATAGCTAAAAATGTGGCTCTTTGTTTATCTAAAGTTTTATATAAATTAGTAGCCTACTTTTAATCAGGATGCATTCCCAACAGGATTGAAGGCAATGAATATTCAAAAGGTATTCATTAACATTCAATATACCCTGCAAAATATGGGATTAGAGTGATACTCCCCTTCAATTCTGCCAAAAGATTTACCATTGTCAAGTGGGAATATATGTAGGAGGTACTCTGAAAACTGGGAATCGGCCCTAAATTCATTAAATGGGTACAGATTATGTACTCCTACCCATGGCTAGAGTAATTCTTATCATTCCTCTCTCACGCCCTATACCAGAGAAGAGAGGCACTAGGCAAGGCTGTCCACACTCATCTTAAATTTTTGCACCAGTAATCAACCCCTTTGCTTGGCAAAATCCTAATAGGAAAGGTTTTGTTTTCTGGGAGATACATTAACCGCATTGACACAAGCCCACCGACACAGGAACCTAAAGTGGAACTATACTCAGTTTGCCCCCAGAGATGTGTCGTCTGTGATCTGGTGCCATTATCTTTGCCAGGTCTTCTTCCAGGTTTGGAATTATCGGCCATCTTTATTGGCTATGCTGGTATGGCATAGCGCATATGCAGCTTAGTGTACTTTGTAAAGAAAATTATAAACAGAAAGGTAAACTAACACCCTACACCCCCCCACCCCCCCAAGTTCCCAATGTACTTACCTTTGTGAGTGATGAGCTGTCAGTGCCTATGCAGCCATTATAGTGGTTCAGCGATTTGAAATTCCTGCTCTTCTTCCCCTCTTTTCTGCAGGACTTCTGGGATGGATAGGTGCGATTCTGATTGGTCAGTGCTGTAGCAGAAAATCTGATCCGTCACAGAAGTCCTTCAGAAAGAAGAGGGAGAAGAGCAGGGATTTTGAATCTCCAGACTGCTACACTGGCTACGTAGGCATTGACAGCTCATCACCCACAGAGGTACAGTAAGTACAGTGGGGCTAGGGTGGGTGTACAGTGTTAGTTCACCTTTTTATTTTTTTCTGAAAAGCTGAACTATCCCTTTAAGTGTACAAGCTAAACCTAGAAAATGATTGATTACTAACTGACATATCAGCACAGATGTCAATCACTTCTTCAAATTAACTCTTTCTAAAACCAAATGTAGTGCCCCAGTAAGCTACTTTTGTTTAAATGTAGTTTTTAGCCATGTTGTAGTCAGGGAGAGCAGCAATTGTTTAACTACTTGCCAACCAACCGCCATCGTTATATGGTGGCAGGTTGGCTCCCCTGCGTGAATCTCTGTAGGTGTATGGCGGCCGCTTTAAGGGGTATAGGGGGACGTAGGAGCCGATGCACGTGCCCGGTGGCCACAGTGTCTGCCAGACACCTGCGATCGCTCCTCACAGAGACAGAATGGAGATCTGTCAATGTAAACAGGAAGTAGAGAGTGATCATCTGTTCCTAGTAATTAGGAACAGCAATCGGTCTCCTCCCCCAATCAGTCCCATCCCCCACAGTTAGAACACACACTGAGGGGACACATTTAACCCTTTGATCGGCCCCTAGTGTTAACCCCCTCCCTGCCAGAGACATTTATACAGTAATCAGTGGCTATTTTTAGCTCTGATCACTGTATAAATGTCAATGGTGCCAAAAAAGTGTTAAAAGTGTCCGATCTGTCTGCTGCAATGTCGCAGTCCCACTAAAAAATGCAGATCGCTGCCATTACTAGTAAAAAAAAAATAATAATAATAAAAATGACATAAATCTATCCCCTATTTTGTAGATGCTATAACTTTTGTGCAAACCAATCAATATAAGCTTATTGCGATTTTTTTTTACCAAGAATATGCAGAAGAATATATATCGGCCTAAACTGATAAAGAAATTTGCTTTGTTTTTTTTGGATATTTATTATAGCAAAAAGTAAAGAATATTGCTCTTTTTTGTTTATAGTGCAAAAAATAAAAAACGCAGAGGTGATCAAATACCACCAAAAGAAAGCTCTATTTGTGGGAAAAAACTGACATAAAGTTTCTTTGGGTAAAGCGTTGCAATTGTCAGTTAAAGCGACGCAGTGCCGCGTCGCAAAATAGTTTGATTTTTTAATTGATATTTTAATCGATGATAGGTTTCTTGTTTGCGACAACACATATCCAGATAAATCACAAAAAGTAAAACATACAGCATTTTTCCTGCACTGGACTGTACTGGAATGCAGTTAAATGCATCAAAAATGCCCTGGAATGCACTGGAACGCATCAAAAACGCACTAAAACATTTTTTAAACAGTTTTTAGAATTTATTTATTGACTTTTTTTTACGTTAACCACTTTAGCCCCGGAAGATTTCGCTGCTCAATGACCAGGCCATTTTTTGCACTGCGTCGTTTTAACTGACAATTGCGCGGTCATGCGACGCTGTACCCAAATAAAATTGATGTCTTTTTTTCCCCACAAATAGAGCTTTCTTTTGGTGGTATTTGATCATCTCTACGGTTTTTATTTTTTGAGCTATAAACAAAAAAGCTACAATTTTGAAAAAAAACACAATATTTTGTACTTTTTGCTATAATAAATATCCCCAATTTTTTTTTAAAAAGCTAATTTTTTCTTCAGTTTAGCCGATATGTATTCTTCTACATACATTTGGTAATAAAAATCACATTAAGCGGACAGATCGGACACTTTTGACACATTTTTGGGACCATTGACAATTATACAGCGATCAGTGCTATAAAAATGTACTGATTACTATGTAAATGTCACTGGCAGGGAAGGGGTTAACACTAGGGGGCGATCAAGGGGTTAACTGTGTTCCCTCAGTGTGTTCCAACTGTAGGGGGGTGGGAGTGACTGGAGTAAATGACAGATCGTTGTTCCTAGCTATTAGGAACTCATGATCTGTCTCTCCTCTCCTCACAGAACAGGGTTTTATGTGTTTACGTCCCTGTTCTGGCTCTCGTGCCTGCGACCGCCGGCCATGCGCTTCGGCACCCCCGTGCGCCTGCTATCCCACTTAAAGGGATCGACGTACAGCTACGACGGTTCGCAGGATCGTGCCAACCTGCCGCAGTATAATGACGGCTGTTTGGCTTTGGTGAAATATCAGGGCTCTAAACAGACCCATGATAGCTCACTTTTGAGATAGGAACACCATGTGGCACCATGTTGTTTGTGTTAGCAGATGTGTTGGGGTGCCACTAACAATTAATGGCACTGCTGTGTGTCTATTAAATGACAGTGTGTTTGTGTGTGTCAGGAAAGCCACAATTTTTTTCACATTCCTGTCATGCAAAAGATACAAAACTAGCCTCATTGGCCCCAGTGTGATTGTATGTGTGTTTTACATGTAGTTTTAGGTGCGCTCCCATTGAATTCTATTAGGCAATGTGTTTTCTGAAAGCACATCAAATATGCAGGATGCAGGAATTTGATGTACTTTCATGAAAACGCATGTCCTAAAATAATTCATTAGTAGCGTACTATAAACCGCATGTAAACTGCTCATACAATCACACTGTGGCCAAACTGCAGCACACTGATGTGAGTCCACTATTAGGCCCCTTTCACATGAGTGGACTGATAGGGTCAGCGTGTCAGTTTTTCAGGTAGACCCAATTGGACCCTCTATTCTCCTCTATGGAGTGATAGGTGTAAACAGAAATGCGCCCGTTTACACCTGTTGAGATCCAATTCGAACCGCTAAAAACAGACGGATGGGGATCCCCATCTCTCTGGTGGATTGGATGGCAATTGGGTGTAAACAGACAGGTGGTCCGCTTATATCCGCCCACCCATAGAGGAGAACAGGCTCTGTCTGTGTCTGCTCTGCATAAGTGGAGTGGACATGGACCAGCCATCCGTCTGCTCAGCGACAGATTCTTTACTCCTGGCAGAGCCCAACCTGTGAAACCTGGGTCTGCTGCATGGAGTTTGTGTAGTGCAGATTTATGGGTGGTAGAGCAGATAGGAGAAAAAGGTATAAAGTTAACAGGGAAAAAAGTTCAAGGGGATCACTGCTAACTTACTGCATGAATGTGGAGGGGTAGAGAGAGGTGCCTACCGCTGGAGAAGGTGAGCAGATTAAGTAAGATAGAGGAAGAAGAAGGTGAAGTGACACTGGGAAGAGAACATGCTGAGAGTCGGGGGGGGGGGGAATTGAGTAATAGTTGCAGAAAGGAGAGATAAGGCAAAGTTCGAGTGACTGGAACTGCAGAGCTCGGGAATCGGCACATTGTACATATGAGGGAGAATAACAATCTCTCCTGTCAGAAAGGAGAAGTGGCAGAAGCTCCCTGTGTGTCCCTCGCTCCCCCTCCTCACCTCACAGATTAAGAGTGCCTGGGGCAGGCTCTTCCCTGAGCGTCCATGCTGTCCTTCTTGCAGTCTTGGAGCCCCTCCCACAGTGGCAGAATGCCAGGGCCCAGTCGCAAGTGTGACTGGTATGACCCTGGTAATTCTACCACTGTTGCTGCCTCTCAGACCTTAGATCAGAGCAGCAGTAGTCATTGCAGAGCTAAGGGAAGTTCTAGGCTCTTCCTTGGCTCTGACATATTATTTGACACAACTTATGAGAGACCTATAAGGACTTCTGTCACTGCTGGGTGCAGCTGCATTGTGAGGCCTGAAGTGAATTTTACAAGGGGAAGGGAATTTTGCGCTGTTGGCAATTTGAGCTCAGGAAAGGGGGTCATTTTGCTTGTGCAGGAAATATGTGGGCTAGTTACTCCTAACTTCTGCACTGTATGTTATGTACTACTAATCACTGCACTGTGCATTACGTGACACTGACCGCCGCACTGTGTGTTACATAGTACTGACCCCCACACTCTTCAATACATACTACTGACCTGTGAACTGTGTATTACTTACTAATGACCCCTGCACTCTGCATTACAAACTACTGTATAATAGATAGATATACTTTATTGTCATTGTATACATACAACAACATTTTTCCGGGTACTCTTTAGGCCCCTTTCACACTGGGGCGGTTTGCAGGCGTTATTGCGCTAAAAATACCGCCTGCAAACCACCCCTAAACAGCCTCCGATGTTTGTTCAGTGTGAAAGCCCGAGGGCTTTCACACTGAAGCGGTGCGCTGGCAGGACGGTAAAAAAAAGTCCTGCGAGCCGCATCTTTGGAGCGGTGAAGGAGCGGTGTGTTCACCGCTCCTTCACCGCTCCTTCCCATTGAAATCAATGGGACAGCGCGGCTATACCGCGGTAATACCGCGGCTATAGCCGCGCTGTACGAGCGGGTTTAACCCTTTTTCGGCCGCCAGCAGGGGTTAAAACCGCACCGCTAGCGGACAAATACAGCCGCAAAAACGACAGTAAAACAGAGCTAAAAATAGTTTTACCGCCGACGCCCCCACCGCCCCAGTGTGAAAGGGGCCTTACAGCAGCAATAAAAACACTTGTCCACATATTTATTTAAATATATCAAAATATAAAATGTTATTTAAAAATAAGTAAATAAAAAAAATTAGAATTCCACATTAAATTCCTAAAACACTGCACCTGATGGGATTATGGACAATACGGCCCTAGGGAAAAAACTATGCTTTAAGCGATTAGTGTGCGTTTTAAGTGTTCTATATCTTTTCCCTGATGGCAATGGGACAAACACACTGTAACCTGGGTGGGTTGGATCAAAACTAATAGCTTTTGCCCGCTTTTTTAATCAGCTGGTATATGCTGTGTCCAAATTCGGTAGCTCTGTTCCTATGATCCGCTGTGCTGTTTTCACCACATGAGACAGGCACTTCTTATCCTCCGCCCTGCAGCTGGCATACCACACTACAGCGCAGTGGAGAAGAATACTCTCAATGGTACAATGATAGAAATTGACCAGAAGCCTTAAGGGCAATCCAGCTTGCTTCAGACTCCGAAGGAAAAACAGTCTCTGCTGCACTTTTTTCACAAAAAAAAAAGTATTTTGAAACCATGACAACTCCCTTGTAATATGCACTCCCAAAAATGTAATAGTGTCCACCCTTTCCACCTCCTCACCACCTATATAAACCAGGCAATGATTGATCTTTCTTGATCTCCTATAATCCACTGTTACTTCTTTAGTTTTTGCCATATTGAGTATTAAATCAATTTCTCGACACCACTCAACCAAATGTTGAATTTCCTGCCTATAAGCTGTCTCATCATTGTCCCACTAAAGTAGTGTCATCAGCAAACTTCACTATAGTGTTAGACGCATGTATGAGAGTACAGTCGTGCATGAACAATGTAAACAGGGCCGGACTTAACACACATCCCTGTGGTACCCCTGTATTCAAAATAATAGTGTTATACACACGACCGGACTTTCTGTCAGAGTAGACTCTGATGGTATTCCCGACGGCGTTCCGCTGAAACGGACTTGCCTACACACGATCACACCAAAGTCCATTCGTTGAGAACGAGATGACGTATGACGGGACTAGAAAAAGGAAGTTCAATAGCTAGTAGCCAATAGCTGCCCTTGCGTCGTTTTTGGTCCATCGGACTAGCATACAGACGAACGGTTTTCCCGATAGGGATTGAGTCCGTCAGAAAGATTTGAAACATGTTCTATTTCTAGGTCTGTCAGAATTTTAGAAAGAGAAAGTCCGATGAAGCCCACACATGATCGGAATGTCCGACGGAATGATTCCGTCAGACCTTTTCTGCTGGAAAGTCCGGTCGTGTGTACGCGGAATAAGACACCTGATCTCCTATTTTCACCATTTGTGGCCTGTTTGTTAGAAAATCCATAATCCATGAGCGGAGCAATGGACATAGGCCCAAAGCTTTTAACTTTTTCACTAATTTCTCAAGGACTACTGTGTTAAATGCAGAGCTAAAATCAATGAATAACATCCTAACATACTGTATGTGTTTGAGTGCTCAAGATGTGTCAAGGCAGTATGCAATGCAATAGCAATTGCATCATCTGTGCATCTATTTGCACGATAGGCAAACTGATACTTATCCAGATCAACAGGAATGCTTGCCATAAGATAAGATAAGATAAGATAATACGAGCCTCTCAAAACATTTCATGATGATAGGAGTTAGGGCAACTGGGCGATAATCATTTAAGCATGATACTGCAGATTTTTTAGGTATTGGGACAATAGTAGTAGATTTAAAACAAGAAGGTACTGCAGCCTGCTTCAATGACAAATTAAAAATATCAGTAAAAACACCTGCTAACTTGTCTGCACATCCCCTCAGTATACGGCCTGACACCCCGTCTGGTCCTGCTGCCTTTCTGATGTCAATCTTCCTCAAATTTGACCTGACCTCATGTATTTTTAATACCAATAAATGGTCGTCCTCCACTAGTTCTTTACTATGGGTTTCACATCTCATATTTTGACCCTCAAAGCGAGCAAAAAGTTGGTTTAAGGTGTCAGGGAACACTTTACAAACCTGTGTATTCCTAGATTTAAAATCTACCCTTGTTTTAATCCCCTTCCACATGCTACAAGAATTTTGATTTTCAAAATAAGATTCAATGCGCTGTTTATATCTATGCCTCCTTAATGCCTTTCTTTAATTCATTCCGAGCTTTCCTATAAGCCATAGGGTCGCCCGATCTAAAGACCACATCCCTTGCTCTAAGCTGAGCCCTTACTTTACCATCCAACCAAGGCTTTTGGTTTGGGAATACCTTCAGACCCCATTCACACATGGACGACTTGTCAGGCGACTTAGTCGCCTGACAAGTCGCCTCCCGTTCTGTGCTATGGAACCGTTCTAAGGGGAGCGACGCAAGTCGCTCCGACTTAGAAAAAGGTTCCTGTACGACTTCGGGGGCGACTTGCATAGACTTCTATACAGAAGTCGTTTTGCAAGTCGCCCGGGCAGTCGTTTGCAGGTCGCCTCGCTGAGGCGACCTGCAAGTCGTGTTGCCCCTGTGTGAATGGGGTCTAATAGTTTTTGTAACTAGGAACATCTCCATACAAAAGCGAATATAAGTTAGAACAGATGAAGCATATTCCTCTAAGTCTGCATCCTGTGCAAATATATTCCAATCAGTTGATTCAAAGCACTCTTGCAGGAGTGAATTTGACTCCTCGCTCCAAACCTGTATAGTTTTAACCGTTTTCCGACCGGCTCCTGTAGATACACGTCAGCAGAATGGCACGGCTGCGCAAAGTAAGGTACCCGTACGTTACTTTGAACTTGCCGCAGCGTGCGCACCTGCCGCAAGCTCCATGAGTCGGGTCGCGGGTTCCTCGGACTCGATCGCCGTGGGGATACCCGCGATCGCCTCACGGAGAGGACAAACGGGGAGATGCTTATGTTAACAGCATCTCCCTGTTCTGCCTAGTGACAAGTGTCACTGGATCTCTGCTCCCTGTCATCAGAGCAGAGATCAGTGACATCACACACGGCCCCTCCCCCCTACAGTTAGTAATCACTCCCTAAAACTGATTTAACCCCTCCTGCCCCCTAGTGGTTAACTCCTTCACTGCCAGTGTAATTTTTATAGCACTGATTGCTGTATAAATGACAATGGTCCCAAAAATGTGTCAAAAATGTCCGACATGACCGCCATAATGTCGCAGTCACAATAAAAATGGCTGATCGCCACCATTACTAGTAAAAAAAAAATTATTAATAAAAATGCCATAAAACTATCCTCTATTTTGTAAACGCTATAACTTTTGTGCAAACAAATCAATAAACGCTTATTGCGATTTTTTTTTTTACCAAAAATATGTAGAAGAATACGTATTGGCCTAAACTGAGGAAAAAAATGTTTTTTTATATATTTTTGGGGGATATTTATTATAGCAAAATGTAAAAAATAATGCGTTTTTTTCACAATTGTCGCTCTTATTTTGTTTATAGCGCAAAAGATAAAAATGACAGAGATGATCAAATACCACCAAAAGAAAGCTCTATTTGTGGGAAAAAAAGGACGTCAATTTTGTTTCGGAGCCACGTCGCACGGCCGCGCAATTGTCAGTTAAAGCGATGCAGGGCCGAAACGCAAAAAGTGCTCTGGTCAGGAAGGGGGCTGAAGTGGTTAATATCTGGTTTTGCTCTGCAAACAAGAGGCTTATAACATGGGATCATCATTAAAGAGGTATGACCGGAAAGACCAAGATGTGGCAACAAAGTAGCATGCACTGGAAACATTTGTATATACCTGATTCGAAATACAGTAGATGCATTCACTTGTATAATTTTACTATTTTAGAGCTACACTAATTATTTTACACATTTACTTGGACTTTGAGTGTTAGCAGCTAAATTTTCTTTTCTGGTTTAGCGCAGTTTTTTCCCCCCATTTTATAAAATATTGTTCTCCCTTGTTGGAAAGTGCACATTCTTATAAAATTTAGGAAGAACCATTTCTAGCTCCACATGGTTGAAATCGCCAGCCACAATCACAACCCCCTCTGGATGTGCATTCAGCTGAATGTTAATAGCATCGTATAATTCCTCCAGAGCCAGCTTAGAATTAACCTGTAGAGGTATGTACACAGCCACAATTATAACATTAGTAAAAAAAAGAGAAAACTGCGCTGGAAATAAAAATCTAAGAAAACTGCAACACAAAAGTGGAACACACACAAATACAAATAAAAAACAAATATGGTTGCGCTCTATACCCAAAACCACATAAACGTAATATTTAGTGATCAAAGTTGTAATAATAACTAAAAATAGTCCCCAAAAAATGAATCAAAAAAATCAAATTGAATATTCAATTGTTGATGTAGAAAGACAATTAGTCTGATATCCAGTCAAAGAAATAAGTGGCAAGTTAGTGAATATTTCATGATAAATTCCAAAGGTGATTTTTCTTATCAAACCCACCACCATAAGAATTGCACTTACCAGCTCCACAGACAAGATTTGCCTGTGGCTTACACCAAGCCAGGGCCTTTTCCTCAGTGAGGTTTCCAAATATCGGTCCAATCACCACATCACTTGGGGATCTCCTGGTCCAGAGTCTGACAGGTTAAATCCTCCGTTGGAAGCCTTCATACAGCTCAATCGATGGTGGTGCAAGCATAATTCCGAAAGAAAAAATAATAATGGCAGGCCATAGGTAAAACCCACTTGGTTTATTTCTAAATAGTAAAAGCACAAAATGCCAACAAGGCATGAACAGAAAAAGATAAAAAGTTGCAGCGGGCTGGCTGCAATACACACGCCCGTGCTAACAAAACAACGGTACGTAGCACGCGGTGACATGAGTATGTCGCTCTTACCGATGCGTTTCGTCACAGGTTTGACATCGTCATGGGGCACAGGCGGCATACTGACGCACCACTTAATATATAACAAAGCCAAGCCACATTCTGAGTTGCAGGTGTCTGGCTGTAAAAACGCCATTTTAGACAAGGGAATACGGGTGACTGTTGCCAGACTTCCTCTGCCCGTTAGGCCTAATACATCTAAACTAATATTACATATGCATATATTTCGTTCCTATCAATTGGCTCAAAAAAATATTAAAAATATGGAGTAAATTCAAAACGTCAATCCCGGCACTAATCCATAACCGGCATGGACTCAACATCTCGGTTCTAACATAGAAATCCGAAGATTAAAATTTACTATATTGTATAACATACTCTATATTAAATAACAAGCAAGGACTATTACTAAACAGACAGCTGGCTTCATATCGGTTAGCCGAAACTTATGGTATATATATACAAGCTACAATAGGTTTGACAAATTCAGCACATCGTTATATTCTACACAAAGACCGCGAATACAAAACACAGAGTGCCCAACATCTGGTCGCCGGAAATCTCTATGGTGGACATACGGGGCCGGCGGATCCGTTCTCCGATGCACCGATCTCAGCAGTGAGTCAGTAGAAGCACCAGAGGGCAGCGGTGGGGGGGACGTCCTCTCTCACTGCCCGTAAGAAGGATCATGCGGCTGACCCGCCACTATGATCGTTCTTATGGTGTAGGGAATCGCCGGCTGAAAACGTAAATATCTGAATGATGCCTCTAGCTGCAGGCATCATTCAGATATACCCCCACAAACTCAAGCTGTGGTTTATTACACACAAATTAAATAGCTGTGTGACTGTCCTCACAGAGACCTGGCTGGATGGTTCTATACCTGATGAGGCCATTGATCTGGCAGGCTGCTCTGTCTATTGAGCGGATAGGACTGCGCACTCTGGAAAGACTAAAGGAGGTGGTCTGTGTGTATATGTTAACAATAAATGGAGTACAACTATCAATATTGTCGGGACATACTGTTCACCTGATTTGGAATATCTTATACCAAAATGTAGACCTTTTTTTATACCAAGAGAATTTACTAATGTTATAATAATTGGGGTGTTATAGGATCTATTTGGTTCTATTACCTATCGCACAGGCTGTGCCCCCTATCAGGACTGGCTGATTCTACGTCATCAGCACCTCCAACAGTTCCTTTGGATGCCTTGGTGGCAGCCTCAGCACACTCAGCCAAACACAAGCTCTCCAGGGGAAGTTTTAGTGTGCTGCACCTCCACTGCTTAGCTTGTTCCTCTGCCAAAACTTCAGCTGCTCCCACAGCCGCCCCAGTTGAAACAGCCCCAGCATGGTCACAGGAAGATTTTTGCTTGATTTTCCTCCAGTGCTTTTCTTGTTTTCCTGTCAGCACTGCTGCAGCTGCCATGGCATCGATTGCAGTCTCGGCACACTTCCCAAAGTGCTGAATCTCTGGCAAAGCTCCTAGCAGGGCACACAGTGGGGCAGTCAGTGTCAAGGCAAGTGGCCGAACAGGACATGAAACCAAAGGCACTAAAGCGTAGTGCTGGCCTCCCATAATACACACAGCATTTTCCTGCCTACAGCAAATAGTCAGCAGCTCCTCTCGCTCATAGCAAACAGTCCTCTTTCACACTGCTGTACAGAGCACCCAGCCGTTGCATCTGCATACACCGCCATCCCAGATTAGGAATGAATGGGGTGTCTCAGCCAATGGGATGGGATTTAATTACACTCTCTTCCACCATCCGTGAAACACCAAGGCTTCTTGAGAAAGTTACGTGATCTATGATGCAACGCGTCGGAAGGAATCAGGTGACGCTTTACTTCCGGTCGCAGCCGAGATAGGAAGTCCATGTGTTTATCTTTGCTGAATACTCTGATTTTAAATGTAAGTTGCTGCTTTGAAATAAATCTTTTTTACTGAATTACTACACCATGGAGATTTATTTTTTCTTCTATGAGTTTTATATGGAGGAGAGTGGAAGAGTTTAAAGAGGACATTTTAATATTAGAGGGAGAACACTGGTTTCTTATCCACCAACAATGCTGCTTAATCCTGCCGTCCCTGATACTCCAAGGGGAAGATTGAGTGATTGGAGAGGATCCTTGGATTAGTTACCAGAAGTGTCATTAGACCCATTGGGGTCTTTATCTGAGGTGAGAGGCTGGGGCACACCTATGATGGATCACGGATGGTGGAAGAGAGTGTGATTACACATTTAGGATTGTATGAATTTTCCTGCACTTGATTACTGCACCTTTTACGTGTCTAGATAATATAGAAGATTGTGGATCCTTATTCACCTTTGCACATGCACTTTTGTACACTTTAATGATATTTTGGACTATTTATGGATTTGTTGTTTATTGATTTTGTTATTTTATGTTTTTGCACTACACACTTTTTTATACCTACTGAGTCAGCGCCACATTTGTTATTTTTATACAAGCCAGTGCATACAATGCAAATTGGGGGCTTCTCTATGCCTATTGCAATCCTTATTAATATCAATGGTAAGGATGAGGAAAACCAAACCAAACCTAGGGCTCCATTTTGCTTGTCCTTGGATACTACATGCTGTACTTTGCTTTCTTCTGTTTACGGTTATGCTAAATAAGCCAATAAGTGCTCTAATAAAATTTGAACACATGCTTTCAACTTAGATCTCTGTATTTTATGCACTTGAGCTCATTCAGAACAGTTATATGATGGAGCTGAAGTTAGCTCCTTATTCGGCCAGCTTCTTATTCAGGTTGGATCTTTATTCACAAAAGTGATTATTTACTAAACAATCATCTGCAACGTTTATAATCAAATTGTAAACTTTAACAACAATTCTGTCTCTCTAACTGCCATGTATTTAAAGGGGTAATTCTGAATAAATAACTTTTTCTATATGAAAACCATCTTAGCTCACCCAAATTCCACTTGTTTTATACTCATTGGGCATCCTACTATATATACAAAACAGCTGGTCCAAAAGATCCGTGCACCCACTCTTTAGGTACCACCACTGCACCAGGAGTAACCTCAATGTGCAAAAGCTGCTGCTTTAAATAAAATGATATATATAAAAGCATTTACAATATAGGTTAAAGTAAATAGTAGCGCTGATTAAATAAACAATATAAATCAGTGAACCCAGTGACAGGTGATAGTGAATAAACCTCATACGTTAGTAAACGAATAAAAAATAAAGTCTGTGATTAAACAGTCCATCAATGAAACCAGGATGTTTTAAATAAAAAAATGAATGAAATTGTCCTGATGTGAGATCTTCAAAACTAAAAGACTCCTCAAAATCCGTGTTGCTGAACACCTTGCTAATATCAAAAAGGGATTTAAACACCATAGTGTGTGACTTCATTTTAAGGAAGAGCACAATCAAGATCCCACACTATTACAATTCTGTGGAATTGATTGCGTGTTTTCATCATGGAGGGGGTCCAATCGTGTACGGGATTTATCTCAAAAAGAAACTAAGTAGTTACTCTTATTAAAGAGCCTTTCTCCTAGAGGGTTAAATATTGAGCTGGATCTCAATTGCTTTATGAATAATTTTTAAGTTGATGGGATTGTTGTCATTGAATAATGGGTTCTAATGCTGTATAACTGTCAGGGCTGGGCTCAACCCTTCCTTTAGAAGACATTAATGGCTGTGTGTTGAGTTATTTTGAGAGAACAGCAAATTTACACTGCTATACAAGCTGTACACTCACTACTTTACATTGTAGCAAAGTGTCATTTCTTCAGTGTTGTCACATGAAAAGATATACTAAAATATTTACAAAAATGTGAGGGGTGTACTCACTTTTGTGAGATACTGTATGTTTTCTATGCTTATACAACGGCTGTATCATTATGTATACAGAGTTCATGTTTTAACATATACTAATGTTTTTGTATGAATATTTTTTCTAATAAATATATATTTTTTCAATCTACTTTGAATTTTTTGCTGCAATACAAAAACCCATGGGGAAACCTTTTCCAATTTGTAAGTATTGGGTTAGTTTATATGTTTTATAATATATTTTTTATACATTTTTATTTATTTTATTTTTTGGTTCATGTATATTTATTTATTTGGTGTATATGCAATGATCCAGTAATTAGTAGTTGCGGAATCACCTATACATTATATTCTGTCATTTTTATATACCAATGTGCTAGTTGTGATTGATGTTGTATCCCACAATATAAATGTAAGCAGAGGAAGTGATGGTTGTATTGTGGTTGCGGGGACACGCTGCTAGCACATGTGCTGTAGGTTGTTTTCCGCTTAATTGACAGGACGCTATAAAAGGGGGGTTGTCGTGCTGTACAGCCAATCCCATGAGTAAGTTGTGATGACGAAATGTCGGGACGTTGGCTGTACGGCAACCAGTTGTTAACGCTTGACGCTATACTGGAAGTGACGTTCCGAGGAGCGCGATCTCTCGGTGAGGTTCAGTTTGCACATTCTGGGTCTGCTGTGTGCACACTTTGCCAGTACTTGCTGTTGCAAGTGGATGTTTCTATGCTTTATTTGATCTTATCTCATGTGAGAGCAATGTTTGAAGCTTTATAATAGAAATACATTTTTCATAACGATACTGCACTATTGGAGCACCTTTGTTTTTTATGTATGGAGAATCCATGATATCGGGTATCACGTCTGGATATCATTGGATGATTAACCCACTTTAAGGGTTGATGCTGGTTTGCCGACCATGAGAGTGCAAGACATCGTTATTTAGTGAGTGCATAACCAAAGGGGAGTGGAAACACTGATTGCACGTGGTGTGGTGAAAGCTTTGAAGATCTCACATCAGGACAATTTTATTCATTTTTTTATTTAAAACATCCTGGTTTCATTGATGGACTGTTTAATCACGGACTTTAAACCTCATACATTAGTAAAATAATAAAAAATATTCACTATCACCTGTCATTGGGTTCACTGATTAAGGCTAGGTTTCCACTAGTGCGACTTTTTATGCGATTTGGGACTGAAAAGTCGCATGACAAGTCGTACCCCATGATTTCCAATGAGTACATCTGTGTGACTTCAAAGTAGTCCCTGCATTACTTTGGTCCCACTTTGATTCGACTTGAGGCCCATAGACCTCAAGAATACACAGGCATTGCTTCAAGTCGCGGCAAAAAATCGTGGTAAAATCGTGGCAAAAATTGCAGCAAAATCGCACGACTTTGGGGATGTAATAATGAAAACATAGCCTTATATTGTTTATTTAATCAGCGCTACTATTTACTTTAACCTATAGTGTAAATACTTTTCTTTATATCATTTAATTTAAAGCAGCAACTTTTGCACATTGAGGGTACTCCTGGTTCAGTGGTGGTACCTAAAGAGTGAGTGCACAGATCTTTAGGACCAGTTGTTTTGTATAGGATGCCCAATGAGTATAAAACAAATGGAATTTGGGTGAGCTAAGATGGTTTTCATATAGGAATAGCTTGGCTTCTTATTCAGAATTTCTCATTGAAATACATGGGTGACAGGGTGACAAGTTTGGTGCCATCTTTTATGATTTATATCATTTCCATAATATTTTATTGAGGATGTTTAATGTATACATACAGATGTATGTACAAAAACATATTTTACATGGGCCCATTGGCCTGGTTAAGTACAGGTAAACCAAAACAAAAACATTGTTTTAACATTCAATCTCGCTATAACGACAAAAAGTTAAGTAGAACATTTATGGTGTCTTTAAGGATAGTCAGCAAGGTGGCAAATAATGTATAGTGAATACAAGCAAGCTATGTGGTTTGTAGGCCCAGATGGGCTTAATTTTTTGGGGGGATAGTTCCATAAGTGTGGGGAGTCTCTAAATAAGGATGGGTGAACAGAGTTTGTGAAGTGATAGATTATTCAGGGAGAGTATAATAGTCGTTTGGTGTGGTTTCCATGGTTGACAGGCCGGCTGACAACCAGATTTTAGTGTATTAGTTATATGTGTGTAGAGATGGAGCGTGGTAGGGGGGGTGGTGGGACTGTTGGGAAAGAAGGGAGGGTTGGATAGGTGGGGAGAGGTGGGTGGGAGGGGTGAGAAGAAAAATGCATGTGAGGGTGTCGAAGACTATAGATAGGATAGACCGGCACAGGGGGGCCTAGGCCTCCTGTCTAGCCCTGGTTTGCCATCTACCCTGCCTTAAGTTTCCCGGAGGCTGAGGGAAAGGTGTTCTGGGAAGTTTCTCTCTCCATTAACGTTTGGAGTTCATGGTTTGGATATATTCAGGAGTAGTTCTGAACTGTGACCAGCAAGACCAGGTAGTGGTGTATTTGGAGATGTTGTCATGGGAGATGGCTATAAGTTCTTCCATTTTGGCAATTGTATCAATTCTCTGAAACCAATCTTTGATCAATGGGGCATAGGTTTTGCCCCATAAAATTGGAACACATCGCTTAGCAGCGTTCAGCATGTGCATCACAAGAGATTTGAAGTAAGATCGTCTGGGTATAGAGGTATGGTGCAATAGAAATTGTGAAGGTGAGAATTCTAATGTGAAAGTAGATATCCTGGAAATTATGTTGTGGACTTCGTGCCAAAATTTTTGTATGATGGGGCAAGACCACCAAATGTGGAGAAGAGATCCTGGTTCAGAATTGCATCTCCAGCATTTGTTGGGAATGGATGGAGCGAACTTGTGTATAATGGTCGGCACTCTCTACCACTTCGTGAGTACTTTATAGCCCTTTTCCTGTGTTGATATATATATTGAACCCTTGAGTATTTTTTCGAATATTTGCTCCCACTGTGTGTCTGTGAGGTTTAGGGATTGTTCTTTCTCCCAGGATTGACATGTTTTGTTTTTCGTGGGATATTTGGCGAAAAGTAATGAATAGATGGTTGAGACCACATGTCTCTGTGGTGTGTTTTCTGAGCATAGGGATTCCAGGGGGGGTAAGTTGGCAGGACCAGAGCGGTTTGTGGTTCGGGTCTAGGAGGAAGTGTTGTATTTGAAGGTATGTCCATAGTGGGAACTTGAGATCTTTCATTTGGGAGGCTAGATCTTCTTGTCATAGCAGTGTGGCCTTATTGAAGAATTGTTTGCCAGAATGTGTTTATGTGGCCATGAAGTTGATAGGAATTGTTTAGACATTCCCGGGGGGAACTCAGGATTAAGACGGAGTGGTGTCATAGGGCCTGGACTAGACGAAAGGGAGTGTTTGGTCTTGGTTTCATGAAAGCAGCGTAGCGTAGGACCTATGAGTAAGTTTTTGGATGTAGTGGGTGGGATATGTCTAGACAGAAGCCATGGCGTGGTGGCTAGGGGTTGTGAGGAAATGGATTCTTCTAGCGTAACCCATTGCTTTGTGGATGTATGAATATTCCAGTCCACTATTCTGGTGAGAAGGCATGCTTTGTGGTAGTTACGGATATCTGGGAGACCTATGCCCCCTTTGGATCCGGGGAGTACAAGGTGTTCATATTTAATGCGTGTACGCTTATTGCGCCATAGAAATTTAGTACAGATGGCTTTGTAGGTGGAGAAAAAGGAAGGAGGTAGGTGGATGGGGATGGCTTGCTTTACATATAAAAGTCTAGGTAGAACGTTCATTCTTAAAATTGCGGCTCTTCCGAACCATGAGAAGGAGGGTGTGTCCCATTTTTGTAGATCATTTTTAATCGAGGTTAATAGAGGGGTGAAATTCAAGGAATATAGCTCATCCAAATGGGCTGGGAGTTGTATGCCTAGGTATGTGATCGCTTTGGTTTTCCAAGTGAAGGGAAAATTGTTTTGGCATAGCGATACTTTATCTTCTGGCAGCGAGATGTTTAGGGCATACGACTTATCAAAATTAATTTTGAGGTTGGAGGTATGTTGGAAGTGGGCGAAATCTTTTAATAAATTTGGAATGGAGACGTGTGGTTCTGCGAGGGTCAGTAATATGTTGTCAACAAAGGCTGAAATTTTAAATTCGTGTTCAGAAACAAAAATTCCCCAGATATTTGGGTTGTTTCTGATGCAGTTAAGAAATGGTTCTAATGTAAGTATATAAAGGAGGGGGGATAGGGGGCAGCCCTGGCGGGTCCCGTTGCATATAGCAAAGGCGTTTGACAGGCGGCCATTGACTTTCACTTGCACTGTAGGACTTGAGTAGAGGGCTAGGATCATATTAAGCATATTATTCCCTAGTCCAAGGGATTGTAGGGTTGCAGCCATGTAGTCCCAGGCCACCCTGTCAAACGCCTTCTCCGCATCTAATGAGAGGAAGAAGCCGTTTTGTTTGGAGGAAGTCAGCCAGGAATGAAGGTCAATAGCTTTGATGGTGTTGTCCTTGGCCTCGCGGCCAGGAACAAAACCCACTTGGTCTGTGGACACCAATGAGGGGATGAGTGGAAGAAGGCGATTAGAAAGAATTTTGGCAAAGAGCTTGGTATCCACATTGAGGAGGGAGATGGGACGATAATTGGAGACTTTGGTGTGATCTTTCCCTTCTTTAGGTAACACAGTTATGTGGGCTTCTAGAAGGCGGTGTGGTGGACGTGTAGGTGACGTTAGAGAGTTGAATGTAGAGAGAAAGGGGGCGGTGAGTATATCCTTGAACATCAGGTGTGTTATTTGTTTGGAAGAACGATTCCATGCAGGAGTGTATGTGGTCTAGGTTGGCTTTGTCGGTCAGTAGGGAAGCGTCTAGGCGCCACACTTTCGATCTTTCAACTGTCTCTGGGAAAGTCAGTGTGATGGAGATGGGATGATGGTCAGACAAAAACATGGGTTCAGTAGTGGCTTTGGTAAGAAGAGATAAGTCCTGTTGAATAAGGAAGAAATAGTAAATTCTAGAATAACGATTGTGTGGGGTTGAGAAATACGTGTAATCTTTGTCTCCTGGATGGAGGGTGCGCCACGTGTAATTGGCGATGTATGTGGCGTAAAGCTTGGAACGTGAGAGAGGAAGTACTTGTGGAAGAATCTAGAATGGGATTGAGGGGGACATTAAAATCACCTCCTAGGATCAGTATACCTGATTGGAAGGAAGAGAGGAGAGAGGCGATTTTGCTGAAGAAAGGGACTTGTTTCACATTTGGGGCGTAAATGTTGGCCAGGGTGATTGGTCTGTTCCATAGGTGGCCTTTGAGAATGAAATAACGACCATCAGTGTCCGCTATCGAGTCAGTTATTTCAATGGGGCAATGTTTTGCTATTAGAATTGAGACTCCTTTTGATTTTGAGTTGGGGTTTGAAGCGCGAAAAGCAGTCGTATAATAAGCATTGTCTAATTTGGGTTGGCATTTTGTTTTGAATTGTGTTTCCTGTATATAGACGATATCTGCTTTATGGCTTTCCATTGAGGCAAGTACTTGTGAGCGTTTTTCAGGAACGTTTAGTCCCTTGGTATTTTAGGAGAGAAGTTTTAGCGTAAGAGGGGTTGTCAGGGTCTTTAGAGGCATTTTCGGTGTGAATTGGGGCTGTTTTATCTGGCCGATAGGGGAAGGGTATTTGGTGGAGCGCTGGCCTTAAGTGGGGGTACGGGCAAAGAAGAAAAAAAAAAAAAGGGTGAGGGGAGGGTCAGGTAAGAGGGAATCGGATTGTGTCGTGATGAGGATAAGAGTATGTTAGTTGGGGTTGTGGGGGTGAAACTGGAGGTGAGGATAGACCAGCTACCTTACCTAAAGGAATAAATGGAATCCGGTTGTTATCAGCAGAGACACGAGGAATCTGCTGGTTGGGGGGATAGGAGGACCGGTTGAGACTAAAGTGGACCCACTATGGAGGACTGATATTTCGTGTCAAGAAGGGAAAGAGCAAGTCGCTGTGGTAAGGGCAGACAGACAGGGGGAGACAGAATAGTTCCTATTCAGTATACTTGAAACAGGAATGTAGTTTAGAGCTAACATTTTTAGAGCAACTAATGTATTTCTTCAAAACGCAGAAAAAAAAAAAAAAAAAGAGAGAAAAAAAAAAAAAAAAACCCCTAGAAAGAGTTTTCAACAAGTGTATGGTCATCATGTCTGTAAATTACTGTTCTTAGCCCGTGAGGGTGTGGATCGTTAGGAGGTGAAGTCCCTATGTAAAGAACAATGAGGTATGAGATATAGGCAAGGTTAAGTGTTGCGTGATTCCATAAGTTGGTTGGGCCCTTGAGGGTATGGGTGTATCGTTTGCTTGGGGGAATGTATGGTTGTGTATCAAAGGGGTGTTGAGTCTAATTGCTGGTGGAGTGCTAAAGTGTATTTATTGAAAGGAGGATTGATATGGCTGGACGTGTTAGGAGGGATATGCTGAATACAATAAGGTAAAGTAGGATAGCATCATACAACCTGACATGATATACAATGAGCAGAATAAGCATAATAAGCCGGTTGAACCGGATAAGCAGGATGAACAGGATGCGAGGGAGTCGTGTTTAGGTCTGAAGTTCTAGAAATGTTGTATTAATATTAATTTAAAACCCTAGGCGTTAATTAGTGGATCAAGCATGTTGATAGAGATGAAAGCACTCCCCTATCAGATTCTTGTGTGGAAGTACGTAGGAGTATTTTCTGGGTCATGGGTACTAGGTAAAATTTGTTGAGTTCTTTTGCTCATTCAGGCGCTGGACTTAGAATTCTCCCTCGCATCTTGTTTGGGCAAATCAATAACAATATTTTTACCTCATATGCAAGATATATAAAAAAAAAAAAAAAAGTTTATATAAATATATAAAAAAAAAAAAAAAAAAAGGGAGGGGCGCCTTATTGCTGTATATGGAGAGGTACGCCCTGTGGCAGGGAGTATGATGGAAGCGTAGGGTGGCCCACAGCTGAGAAAAGTTCTAGGGAGGCACGGGTAATTGTTCCAGGTGAGCAGTTGTGGTGTGCTGAAAGGTGAAAGTGTCCTTCACATGGTTGAGGGCGATATTGATCCACAGGACTTGTAGTAGGCTGGTTGAGAAACCTATAGGGGTTGCGGATGTTTAAGCTCAGTGTGACAATTGAATGGAAACCCAACTGGATAATGCCAAGGGTGGGATTAGGTAGGTGCAGATTTTGGACCCTGGTTCGTAAAGCCTTGTATGGGGCCGAGTCGTTGTCCTGGCATTTGATATAAGGGAAAAAAGGGTATCTGTGTAGCGTCTGTGTCAGGTGGTTCATGGCGTGGTTGGAAGTGAAGATAAATTCTGACAAAATGATATGTGATGACAATCCGGTAGACAGTTGTTAGGGCCGCTTTTGCCTCGTTATCTCCGGATAGTTCCTAGTGCTCTTTTAGAACATCCCAGTTGTAAGTTGGGAACGTGGGAGTGGCTGTGGGCAATCTGTGGAGAGTTAGCAGATATAGGGTAGGAGATACCCCTGAGTAGTATTTTTCTGGTGTCCCTTCAGGAGAAGTAGGTGGTGTGATTTCAAACAAATCAGTGAGGGGTTGGTATGTTGCCAGATGGGTAGCTGTAAGTAATGTCAGGCATGTCAGGCATAAAAAAAAAAAAAAAAAAAAAAAAAAAACAAGAACAAAGAATTTTAAAACTGTGTATAGCTCGTAAAGAATTCACAAAACCTTGGTGGGAACAGTAGGACCAGGTCTTCTGTAGGATGTCGGTCTGGAGTGCAGAAGGCGACTTAGGAATCCTGTCGAGGTCTCCTATAGGCTGGTGAGGCTAAGGGGTTCCCGTCTGGTGGTTGGCGACTCGCTTGATGCGGAGGAGTTGCTGGGGGGAGATCTTTGTCGTCTGGGTCTTTGCGAGTTCCATTCCATGGGATCTTCTCGGTGGTCTGGGTGTCGTGATGTCCGGATGCGTTGATCGCTGTACCAGTCAGGCAACGGAGGTTGTGGAATATCCATGATGGCGCAGAACTGTGGCGGGTCTTCTGGGACTCGTAGTATAGCGGAGCGCCCCATTACTGATGCTGAAAGGGCAAATGGAAATTTCCATCTGTAGGAGATATTGCGTGAGCGAAGGAGATCCAGAAGAGGGCGAAGATCCCTTCTGTGTTGTAGTGTGATGGGGGACAAATCTTGGAAGAGTTTAAGTTCTGTTCCCTCGTAAAGAACCTGACGTCTGTCTCTGGCACGCTTGAGAATATCTTCTTTCAGTGGAAAGTTTACTAAGCTGGGGGAATTAGAATCTCTGCCCCTAGGGTGTAAAGCTCTGTGTATACGTTCTATGTCTATAGGGGAGTCGTGGGGTCTGTCAAGCAGGCTATTGAAAACAGACTGGACGCATTGGTGGAGGTTGCCGGGTTCCACAGCTTCAGTGAGCCCTCTCACTCTTATATTATGCCTGTGTCCCCTATTATCTAAGTCTTCCAGGTGCCTGTGCATTTCCCTCAGTTGGAAAGAGTGCCTGTCAGAGACCTGTTGTATTTGTGCAATGGTGGCTTCTTGCCTGTTTGTGGTGGCTTCTACTCCCTCCAGCCGTGCAGCAACTGATTGAATGTCGAAGCGGAGGTCAGCAATAGCGGCTGACAATGTGTTTTTAATGTCTGATGCTATGGATTGCATCATCTCTCTGCTGCCTGACTCTGGGACACAGCAAGAGACAATCGGCAATGAGTGACAGGTGACGTGGCAAGTGACAATCCGCAACTTGTGTCAAGTGACAATCCGCAACGAGTGACAGGTGACGTGGTAAGTGACAATCCGCAGCTTGTGGCAAGTGACAATCGGCAATGAGTGACAGGTGACGTGGCAAGTGACAATCCGCAACTTGTGGCAGGTGACAATCCGCAACTTGTGGGAGGTGACGTGGCAAGTGACAATCCGCAACTTGTGGCAGGTGACAATCCGCATCTGGTGGCAAGTGACACGCTCAGGGCTTCCACTGATTCTGCATCATGGTGAGTTGAACTATTTAATTTTATATAACAACGTAATAATAGAAATAATGCGCTTCAATCATCCTAACAACCATGGTGCCGGGATGATTGAAGCGCCAACGCCAGCCATTTCCCCGATAAATTGGCCGCAAAAAAACGTATTTTCTGGCAGTGCCCCTCCCAAGACTAGACGCTGGATCCACCCCTGATTTGGTGACACAGAAATATAGGACCACCTGAAGAACACAAAATTCTTCAATGTACAATTACAGGATACTGCATGTGTCGTTACCAATGAAAAAAACATTTACATATTATAAATCATGTATATATTATTTAGAAATGTCTAATCAGAATGTCTGCATAGACTGCATGTGGCACCATAAGAACTCTGAGTGGGATGAGGAGGTGTGCTATCTCTGAAGATCAGGGCACACAGTAAGTACAACGATTTACATGACTCTTATCCAACAAGTCAAACCAAACCCACTCCCTGCACTCCATTCTCTAGCGTCGCCTGGGCGTGGCAGAAGGAGCTGACCAGCACGCGGCAACAGAGAGAGTCGCATGCGTGATAAAGCGCTTGGAGGCGACGCTTCAGCGACCTCTCGCAGCACGCATGCGCCGTGAAATGTGGACCGGTGTTTCGTCAGATTAGGCGACCCATCAGAATTTGTAACGGAAGTGACGTTTATTTCCCGCCATCTTGCTACACCCCACACTCGTCCACGGTAACGCTACACCGAAGAAGGCGGTGCAAGCGGACATCTTGTTACACCCATCGGAGTCTTGCATTTCACACTTGTGAGGTGAGGAGGGAGGGCCGCGCGTGCGCAGAGTGTGTTAGGCCGTAGTTGCGCACTTGTAATGAGGAGGAGGGTTGTTGCTGTTGGTGGATTCCTGTGAGCATCGCTGGAGCCTTCGGTGGGCCGCCTGAGAGACTCCTGACGTGCAGAGCTCTGTATGGAGAGTGGAGAATGGCTCCTTTCCCGGACGAGGTGGATGTGTTCACCGGGCCGCACTGGAGGATGAAGCAGCTGGTCGGGCGGTACTGTGACAAGGTGAGGGAGCGGTGCTGGGTACGGGGGAGGTGTGTGGTCTGGTGGTGGGGGAGGTGTGTGGTCTGGTGGTGGGGGAGGTGTGTGGTGGGGGGTGCAGGCCATTGTACAGGAAGCACACACACCCCTCTCAGGTCATCACATCATCTGTGAAGGTGTATATAAGGTGTCCATACACTGTACAATCTCATCTACCACATGTGTAATCTAGTCCTAGGCTCATCCTAGGGGATGTTTGTATGGGCTGCTGTACATGGAGGGGGAACCCAACTTTTTTTTACATTTATTTATTTTTTACTCAAAGGCAGAAACTCAGGACTCCGTGATTCATTTTTGCACACCCGAAAACACGCTGCGCCTTCAATGTGTGGGGGGAGGGGGTGCCCTTCAGAACTAATCCCCCCCCCGTCTACAAAAGAGCGGTGTATTTGGGAACGTGTGTCGATTATATGAACCCCGCCGTCTGCGGGACCGCGTGAAAACCAGACGTCTTCCCACAGGTACCCGCTGCCAAAAAATGTGCCGCGCTTTAGCAGATGTACGGCGGTGCCGTTATTTTTTAAGCAGCGTGAGGAAACTTAATCGCCGGCAGAATACAATGATCACTGCTGGCGGCTAAAGTCATCAGCACCGATCAGACAAGTAAAACCCCAACAGGCTGCTTGTGCTGAAGTCGATCGGATCAACTTAAAGCGGAGTGCCGCCCAAAAGGGGAAACTCCTCTTGTTCGCACACACCCACCCCTCCTCCTCTTCTTCTTCTACTGCTACATCTGGCACTTTTGGGGGGGTGGGTACCTGGTTTTGACAGATACCCACACCCACCTCCGGGTAAGAATTATTAACCGCTTGCCGACGTCGTTATACTGCGGCAGGTTGGCACGATCCTGCAAACAGTCATAGCTGTACGTCGGCTCCTTTAAGGGGGATAGCGGGCGCGCGCCAGTTTTTTGAAGCAAAATCACAATAAAGACAGCGCAACGTTTTAGAGCCACGCAGGACCCCTCTGTCAGGTATGTGATGATGTGATCCCATACCTGATAAAGGGGTCCTGCGTGGCCATAAAACGTTGCACTGTCTTTATTATGATGTGATCTTGCTTCAATAAAAATCACTTGGACTCAACTTGATGATCCGTGGTGTGCTGGCAAATCTCTTCATTGTGGCCAAAACTCCAAAGCGATGGGAGTGTGGAGTATCACTTCTGGGTAAGATTACCGCGGCGAGGTATGTCTGGCCCCTCTAGCCCACCCCCCCACATCAGAAAGTGCAGCACGACTCGCAAATGCGAGGAAACCGGCTGTGAAGGCTTAATTGCTGGTTTCCCTGAGCAAAAGATGCGGGTGTCTTGCCAAAAAAGTTCCCCTGGCGGATAAGGACCCCCCCTGTACTGCGCATGCGCAGCGCTTGCACAGTACGAAGCTTGCCGAAAAAGTTCCCCCGGCAGAGAGCCGCCGAAAATAGCCAAACATACACAGCTGAGAGTCAGCTGTACACCGCGCCTGCGCAATGAACACCACAATCTAACAGACGCTTCTGATGCTACCAGACAATGCGCATGCTCCCGATGCTCATGCAAACAGCTCTGCCCTTTAATTTAATTGAATATTCAACCTCTTCTGTACCATCCGCCCCTTGCAGAGTAGCACGCGCATCGGGAGCGTGCGGCAGGGTCGGGCAGAATGTCCTACTCATTGCGCAGGCGCCGTCTCCAGCTGACTCACAGCTGTTCTGCTTTGGAGATTTTCAGCGGCTCCCTTGTTGTTCGTACTGTACAAGCGCTGCGCCTGCGCAATACAGAGGGGTCATTATCCGCCGAGGGGAACTTTCTCGGCAGAACACCGGCTCCTGCACCTGAAACCGATTGAAGAATTGGCTTGGGTGTCGACATCGCTGGATTCCCAGACATGTACGTGTCCTAATATTAAAAGTCAGTGGCTACAGTATTTGGGGGGAGACAGTATTTAGCGGTGCTTTACCGTCAGTTTGGGGGCGCTAGCGAGGCACTTTTAAACCCCTGCTAGTGGCCGAATAAAGGGTTAAATGCGCCCATGTAGTGCCGCTGCCGAAACGCTTTGCAGGCGCTTCAGCAGCGGTGCCCATTCATTTCAAGGGGTAGTGGAGGAGCAGTGTATACACCGCTCCTCCACCGCCAGAAAGATGCTGCTTGCAGGACTTTTTCTAATGTCCTACAAGGGCACTGCGCTGTGTGAAAGCACTCGGGTTCTCACACTGGGGCTGCAGGGGAGGTGTTTTTCAGGTGCTTTACATGCGCTATTTTTAGCCCAAAAGTGCCTGAAGAACGCCTCAGTGAGAAAGGGGTCTAAGTATAAACAGCCTGACCATAGATGGACTGAAATTTGGCTGATCCCTGCTGAACTGACCTAATTTTGATCTGGCAAGCTTAAAATAGAAATGAAAGGCAAAACATATGTGTACAGATAAAAAAAAAAAAAAATCCTTTTTTTTCTTTTTTTTCATAAGTGATCACATTACCTCTGTTCACAGCTACATAAGATTTGGGGAGGAGAAGCAACAGTACCCTGAGCTTCCCAGTAAATGGCTGTGTGAGGGGGAAGGGGTGTGTCAGGACAAGTCTGATGATTGCAGGAGAGTACACTGAGTTCCTATCACAGCTGGAGAACTGACCACGATGTGTTCTCCTGCTTAGTGTGGTCCGTTTTTAATAGGAAAGCAGAAGGACTGGTAGGAACACTAGGGATGCAATACAAAGAGAACAGGATACTTTCTCATACAAGTACATGATACAGCAGGCACATATCGAGGATATGAAGTGTTGGGATAACAAAGGGACTGACCGATTGTATACAAATGGAATGGCTTGTTAAAGTTTATCTTTACATTACATAGTTTGGTATTTGTACAAAGATTTTCAATCAGGTTGTAGTGTGTATGACCTCCCTCAAGCTAATGGCACACATTTTATGTTCAGCTTGGTACGATCTCCTTTAGGTCTGCCATCAGCTCAGTGTGTATGGCTACCATTAAGCTGGTCTTACACTGTACAATCTCCATACAGTCTTTTAGATGTACCAAAATTACGTAATATGAGGACAAACCTAAACAATCCATTCAGTCTGTATCTGATCAGGCAGGCCCTGAGGTTTTTAAAAAAAAAAAAATATATATATATATATATATATATATATATATATATATAAAATTGTATTTGACTTTTTAATTTAATATCATGAATTTATATGCATTTTTTTGCCATTATTGGCACCTTTTTAGCTCAAGAAAAATGCATCCCTTTAAATTCTATGTATATCCTCACACTGGTCCATTGTGGTGTTAAAAATCCTGCTTGCTGCATTTTTGGTCAGTTAAAAAAACCGCACCTTCCTGTTGAAGTGTGTTTTCGGTGCAATTATCGGCAAAATGCAGATAACACCATTTTCGTCCGATTATGTTTTGGCCGCCAAAACTTCGGTGCATCTCTACTAAATAGTGATTGACCAAGTTGGATCGCCATTGCGCAAGGGCTGGTGATATTTTGCCCCCATTCCAAAGAAGTTGGCACACTGTGTTAAATCTGCATAGAAACCGAATGCAATGATTTGCAAATCTTATAAACCCACTTATTTTATCCACAATAGAAATTAGAAAACATGTCAATATTTAAACTGGGAAAATTGTACTATTTTAAGGGGAAAAAAGGTAATTTTGAAATTGATGGCAGCAACCTGTCTCAAAAATGTTGGGACAGGGCAACAAAAAGCTGGCAAAGTACGTGATGCTAACAAAGAAGAGCTGGAAGAACATTTTGCAACTAATTAGATTAAAAACTTCCGGACAGGCTCACACCGATATACGCTGGCACTTTGAAGAGGGATATCGTTATGGCAGCAGCTAGCTACCATAACCCCAGTATCCTCTTCAGTGAGCGGTCCGGGTTTCAGATTGCGAGATCACTTTTATCGGCGGTGGGAGAGGGGCCCTCCAGCCGCTTTCCGTTGCCCTCCGCCGCTTACTGGAGCTGTCGGTAGCGGTGGAGGCGATTGGGTCCTCTCACTGGCTTGGTATGGAGATGATTGAGGGGAAGATTGCCCCCACCCGTCTCCATACCATTGCAAGGCGAAAGCAACGTCAAAACGTCACTTCCGCCCATAGCTCTTAAAGAGACATATATTTATTTTTTTAAATTACTTTTTTTTTTTTTTTTTTATTGCATTTTAGTGTAAATATGAGATCTGAGGTCTTTTTGACCCCAGATCTCATATTTAAGAGGTCCTGTCATGCTTTTTTTCTATTACAAGGGATATTTACATCCTTTGTAATAGGAATAAAAGTGACAAAATTTGTATTTAATTTTTTAAAAGAACAGTGTAAAATAAAAGGTAAAATAATAATAAAAAAAAAAAATTTAAACGCACCCTGTCCCGCCGAGCTCGCATGCAGAAGTGAACGCATACATGAGCAGCGCCGCATATTCAAAACACGTGAGGTGTCGCCGCAATTGGTAGAGCTAGAGCAATAATTCTGGCCCTAGACCTCCTCTGTAACTCAAAAGATGCAACCTGTAGAATTTTTTTAAACATCGCCTATGGAGATTTTTAACGGTAAAAGTTTGTCGCCATTCCGCGAGCGGGCACAATTTTGGAGCGTGACATGTTGGGTATCAATTTACTTGGCGTAACATTATCTTTCACAATATAAAAAAAAATTGGGCTAATTTTATTGTCTTCTTATTTTTTAATTCAAAAAAAGTTTTTAATTGTAAGACCACTGCGCAAATATACTGTGTGACAGAAAGTATTGCAACAACCGTCATTTTATTCTCTAGGGTGTTAGAAAAAAAAATGTATAATGTTTGGGGGTTCTAAGTAATTTTCTAGCAAAAAAACTGTTTTTAACTTGTAAACACCAAATGTCAGAGGCTTGGTCCTTAAGTGGTTAACCCCCTGATGCCGGCCGTATGCAAATATGCAGCCGTTCGGTGGGTGGGCCTTACAGTCGATTGGCTGCATATATGCAGTCTTGTTGAAATAATTTACTGTGCTGAGAAGTGCGCTCCCAGTGCAGTAGCCAGCGGGTACCGGAAAGCTCCTGATGCATACTGGCAGTCACATGATCAGAAACCCCACCCTGCCTCCTGGCATTTTGAAACTCCTTAAAGGGCCTGGTGCCAAGGGTATAATTGACAACAGGTCAGTAACATGACTGGGTATAAAAAGGGCATCTTAGAGAGTCAGTCTGTCTCAGAAGTAATGAGGGGTGGAAAGCTGCATCTAAAAATTGTCAAACTGTTTCAGAATAATGTTCCTCAACATAAAATTTCAAAACTTCTATCTATCTATCTATCTATCTATCTATCTATCTATCTATCTATCTATCTATCTATCTATCTATCTATCTATCTATCTATCTATCTATCTATCTATCTATCTATCGCATATAATCATAAAAGATTCAGAGAATCTGGAGAAATCTGTGTGCATGGGACAAGGCAGAAACACAATATTTGATGCCCCTGATCTCTGGCTCTCAGATGGCACTGCATTAAAAACAGGCATGATTATGTGTGGGACATCACTGCATGGGCTCAGGAATACTTCAAAAATCATTTGCTGTGAACACCGTTCGCTGTGCCATTAAAAATGCAAGGTAAAGCTCTATCATGCAAAGAAGCCACATCTGAACATGATCCACAAACGCCGCCGTCTTCTCTGGGCCAAAGCTTATGTAAAATGGTCTGTTGCAAATGAAAAGCTGTTCTGTGGTCAGACAAATTTAAATTTGACATTCTTTTTGCCAACTATGGGAACCGCCATGTCCTCTGGAATAAAGAGGGACCTTCTGGCTCGTTTTCAGTGCTCTGTTCAAAAGCCTGCATCTCTGATGGTATGGGGGTGGGGGGCACATTGGCACCGCCAATGCTAAAAGATATATGCATATGCTCCCATCCAGATGTCTTTTTCAGGGTAGGCCTTGCATATTTCAGCAGGACAATGCTATATCACACCTACCACAAAGCCATGCTGTTGTCTTTAGAATTGTCCAGGTGCTTAACTAGCCTGCCTGCAGTCCAGACCTTTCATCAATGAAAATATTTGTTGCATCTTGAATTGAAAAATATGACAAAAGACCCAGGACTGTTAGGGCCTTTTCACACGTGTTCAGATCCGCCTGTCAGTTTTTTCAGGCGGACCTGAACGATCGCTCCATACATCTCTATGGAGCGACGGATGTCAGCAGTGACATGTCCGCTGACATCCGATCCACTCTGCCAAATCCAGATGGAATCTAGGCAGTCCATTTTCATCCGATTTCCCACCCCCATAGAGGAGAGTGGAGATCTGACAGGGCCGTTTCTGCACAGTGTGCAGAGACTGACTTGTCACCTGCTGGCTCAGCGGGGATCAACGGAGTGATCCCTGCTGTGCAAGCGGATGGTGAAATACGGATCCGCACATGTGAAAGGGGCCTAAAGCAGTTAGAATCCTATATCATCAAGAATGTGACATTTCTCTCCCAAAACTCCAGCAACTGGTCTCTTCAGTTCCCCAATGTTTACAGAATGTTAAAAGAAGAGGGCATGCTACACCGTGGTAAACATGGCCCTGTCCCAACTTTTTTGAGACATGTTGCCATCAATTTCAAAATTACCCTATTTACCTGACTTTTAATTGGACACTTACCTGTCCCAGGGTCCAGTGATGTGGGGGATCGAAGCCTTGCTCGTCTCCCCCTCCGTTCGGCGGCGCCGGCATTGCAACTGTGGGTGTCGGGCTGTGGCTTCACAGCCGGGCACCCACTGCGCATGTGCGAGCAGCGCCACGCGCCGTGATTGGCCGCTCAGTCACCTGGGACCTGTAATGGGTCCCAGATGATTGACAAGAGGGAGGGAGCAGAGCCCTTCCTGTGCCGAGGGGAAGTGATGTCACCAGCCCAGGCACTGGAAGAGGCAGACTACGAGGGACCCCCTAGCAACAGGCATTTAGAGGTGAGTTTAAAAAAAAAAAAAAATTTCCAAATGTTTTTTTTTTTTAATTTTATTTGGCACATTAATGCATTTTTTTTTTTTTTTTTTTGGGGGGGGGTGGAACACCACTTTAAATAAAATTTAGGTTTATGAGCTTTAAAAAATAAAATGTACTCGCATGCCTGGGGAATTTGGTGTTGCTGGGTCCTGTCACCATCTTTACCTCTGATGTCATTGGGAGACAGCTGTCTCTTCCTGGTTCAGGCAGCCAGCCTCCTGATGGCACATTACAAGGTTCCTCCAGCTGGTGTGACATGCGTATCCCAAGAGACTGTAGGAGACCTAAGTATCACCTAAGCAAGAATGCAGGCAGGGGGTGGGGTGGAGCTGGAAAAGAAGGCAAACAAAAAAATGGCATTGTATCTTGGAGGGGGATAGATTTCAATAAAGTGAAGTCTAGTTTTGGAGTGAGGGTCCACTTTAAGCATACTTCAACAATCCCCACCCATGATCCTCTGATTGCAGATGCAATTCTTTGCAGGCTCCTGTAGGTCGCTGTTCCTGTAAAAATGTGAGGTAAACTTTGCCTTTAATGCAGTTGGATTGTGCCCTCTGGTCATTTTAACTTGCATATTCAGTCATAGAAATACATGTTTAGGGTTATTCAGTAGACATCTCAGGCAGCACCAATCAGTCAGAAATCCACTCATGCTGATTCATCCTCCGCCATCCCACAAGAATGACTGTAGACATCGTGATCACTGACATGCTGTGCTGAAATGGACAAGATCAGGTGACCGCCTTCAGTAATACTGTGGCAGTCACAATGACTAGTTGCAATGTTTGAAGTCAGATAGCTTCCAGAAGATCCAGCCTTGTATAAGAATGCACAATCGTTGACACAATCCATGTAGTGAAGCAGAAAAAAAAGACGAGTCCTGGCAGTTGCACCTTTAGGGCTCAATTACACTTGCTCCAAAACATGGCTTCAGACACGCTTTGTTAAAGCTCTCTGAATGCCAGTCAAAGCTCCTGTCCCTAAATAAAATGGTTATCTTACAGTCTTGTTTACACCTTGCGTTTTCTTTAAAAATGATACTCCATGTCGCTTTGGTACTTCAAAGCCTCCATAGAAGCCTATGGCAAAGCTCGCTTGAAGCACCTGCAGCTTTCGAGAGGCTTTGATTCAGCTCCACCGAAGCATTCCAGAATCATCAAAAAAGCAGGTTGAAGCGGTAGGCTCTTTAATGTGTGCAGAAATTGAAGCAAGTGTAAACAAGCCCTTAGAGTAGCTGCCATGTTTTTCTTGATCAATTACTTTATTATTCTTTATTGTCATTATTCTTTTCAGCTTTTTTGAAGTTAGCAGGTAACCATATTTTTGGTTGGTGCGTTCTCCTAAAGTGGTGGTAAAGTTAGCGAGAAAGCTACAGAAATGGGCCCCCTGCAGGTACTAGTATGCACTGCATACTGGTACATTATGACAGACTTATCGACAAACTGAGCCCTCCAGCGCTGCACTCTGGCCGGCTCCCCATCGCTTTCATGATGTTCGCCTGGTATTTCTTTTGGGTTTTGTATCTTTTGGCTGCTTGATTGGCCGGGGTGATGCCACTATTGCACATGCGAACGAGAGTCACATAGCTAAGGCACAGAGAGCAGGCCGAAAATGTGAGCTACGCATGCGTGGCTCCTCTGTGACACCACAGGATAGCCCTCTGTACTTCAGTGACACCACTTGATTCCCCTTTCTTCCACCCCCCCCTCCTCTGTGACGCCTTTGGACACTCCTCTGCACCTCACACCACAGAATAGCCACCTCCAACCCCCTGTGACACTACAGGATATAGTTCTGCACCCTCAAGCGCCCCCCCCCCCGCAGGAAAGGATGTACTGTGTGATCGGCGCCCGGTGGCGGAGGGAGGTGTGAGGGCATCAGAACAGGAGCTATCCGCTCAGGCAGTGGGAGTTGCTCGAGCCTGGGGAGATGAGAGCATTGGGTAGCAAAATGACATTAATGTTGCCAAAGCCAAGGGGCAGAGAAGCGCAAGGCAAGGACTTGTCTGTCTCAGAAGTGATTTAAGAAATGAAGACCTTTCACATGGGTGTTCTTAAGCGCACACCCGTGTGAGGGTTGTGTTTTACCTGCATGGGATGTACAGGTGTTCCATGTATCTGCATGCAGGCTGTCCTATTTATGTCAGTTGGAATGCAGTGGATACACAGACACAGCCGCTGTACTCTGTTTGATATCCATGTCGGTGCAGGCCAATGGCTTCCGCTGCTATCAGTCTATCCAATGAGGACCGAGAGTGGCTGGAGCTGCTGGGCTTGTTCTCGTCGCTGGAAAGATTGGGTTCAGGTAAGTAAAAGGGGGGGCTCTGGGGGGGCAGCTGCACCACAGAAGGTTTTTCACCTGTAATGTACAGAATGCATCAAGGTGAAAAACCATGAGACATTAGAACTCCTTTAGGCTGGGTTCACACCATTGCGAAATGGATGTGGGATCCCCAAATCCAATTAGCAATAGCAGGAGATTTTGACCGACTCTCTATGGAGCCGGCTCACATATCTCCGCAGTGGGTCCGGTGCGTCTTTTGGTCCGTTTCAGGTCCGAATTCAGCCCAAAATTCAGGTTGAAATCAGACCTGAAACAGTGAACCGGCATGCACCGGACCCCTGCTGTGAACGGAGCCCTAAAGAGACAGCCTTTTTCTGACACTTATATATCATTAGAGACTAAAATAGTGGTTGTTGCAATATTTTATGTCACACTATTTGCGCAGCGGTCTTTCAATCACAATTTTTGGGGGAAAAAATACACTTGAATGAATTTAAAAAAACAAAACAAAATCATCTATGGCCTGTCTTGGCTTTACTTCCTTTTTCTGGGTCTGATACTTCTGGTTGCGTGTTAAGGATCATAGGTCATCTGAAGTCCTACACTTGTAAACAGCCTGATCTTGCACACGATCTCCTATCTTCTGAAAACACAACTTATCTTAAAGAGACTGTCAGCACAGGATCATTTCTATACGGTATAATGCAGCTAAAAGAGGCATTATACATATTTTTCCAGTGGTTCATTTCATGAAATGCTGACACAGCAACTATTCCACACTTATAGGTATGTGTAATAACTGCTCCCCTGCTGCACTTTGTGGTTTCTCCTGCTGACTTGTATGTCACAAAAGGATGTATGATCTGGTAGGAGGAACCACTGTGTACAACTGGGGGTAACTTATTTCAATGCTCTGACAAGTCAAATACTTGCACCTGCTGGGGGGAGGGGAATAGCATGGGTCGTGACAGGTCCTCTTTATAGAAAGATCTTTTACACCCCATTTCTCTCATCTTGCCTCTTAAGCATCTGATCAAACTGAGATTGGTTTGATCAGATGCTTGTATAAGCCGGTAACTGTAAACAACAAACCAAAACCGGAAGTGACGAACTCCTCGTCGCTTGCAGTTTGACATCACACAGTGAGAGGGACATCATCAGTTGTTCTCGCTGTGTGCCAGGGATTGGATGCTGCCAGTTGCATCCTTATTGGGCTCCCCAATTGCCTGGTAAAAGCGGGGGCGGTGGACCCCCTTCCTCCTGAAAAATCCAGCCAGTATGGTGCTGGTCATCAATTGGTTTTTTTAAATGCCTGTGTCCTGACTCAATATGCTTCTCATAAACCAAGCAGTGTGTTAAACGTATAGCATGAGCGATGAATACGCATAATGCTTGTGTGTTAATATGCACATTTGCAACTTTAACCACTTGCTGCACGTATCATGTCCATGGATGTCCTTAGGTTTCAGTGATTATACTGGAATGATGTCTGCATGCGGCCATTCAGTTGCCCAATAATTGCGCACACATAGCTATTCTCCTAAGAAGAAAGCCAAAACTTTACTTTCTTAAATATTCAGGTTTGAGGTTTATTTACGTTTTGGATTGACCGAGAGCACTGTAGTGGTTCAATAATGAACTTAACTTGCCTAATGTGCACACAGTTGCTCGAAAAACGCTCAAACACTACACTCCGGTGCAAATGCAGCCTATAAGAGTCTACATTTCATTCTTCTTCACACAGGTGAACTGCATTGAGTCAGAGCAAACAGTCCTGGACAGTTTATTTACACACTTTCATTAATTAGGTGTACAGTCATTGCTAATAATTACATCTCTGCATTATACTGGGGTGAACATTAAATCTGAACTCCAGGTCCAACAAGGCACATACAAACTCATGGACTTCTCTTTTAATTTACATTTTGTTGATAGTTTTATTGAGCACAGGGAGCATAGCTATCGTTCTACTTCTGGCCTTCCTACCTTCTGATCTCGGCTCCTACAGCTGCACCGTTGCATGCAGACATTGTGCCCTCCCCTCATTTCTCCCTGGCAAATCACAAACTACAAGGGCTTCTATGAATAAACAGCAGAGGGAAGGGTTGAGTAGGGAGACTGTGTGAAAAGGCAGCATCTTTTCTGTCATAGCTCTGGGAGTGTAGCCATAGCTGTACTCCTGGAGCTCCATACATTTGTCAGGTCAACCTGTTTGTACTTAACTCATAGTATGCCAGAACATTTTACAAAGTAGCTGAATTCCTGGAGTTCAGCTTCAAACACTATTTACATCTATTGGTTTTAGTTTATGCAGACATTGGAACATGCAGTGATTCTTGGAAGTGCTCCTTTTTAGGTCGTCTGTGATGCCTTATATTGCGTTTGTACTGAGTTGTCTCCATTGCAGGTAATGAAGTTGTGTACGGGCAAGGAAATATTACTGCTCGGTCATCTCTTGCCAATTACCCCCTTCCTTTTTTCCCCTCTATTACCACATCACCTATATTTCAACCCTGTTGCTGTCTCTACCAAACATTATTTCTGGTTTTGTGTAGAGTTGTTTTCACAATGATGGCTTTGTAATTGTTTATGGTACAAATCTTTTATCTATCTTGGCTTTTGGAACTAGCTTCACATTTTTATTAAGACTTTCAGCAGTGTTAATTTTGGCAGCAAATTTCGTTTTAGTCTTAATTTTATTTAAAAAAAAAAAAAAACGCCTAATATGGTGTTTATGGTTTGAACAAACTCTGATACAGATTTAGCCACCCAGGACGGTCTGAGTAGGCCTGTAATGCTGCACGGTGCTTTGGACGGTGGTCTGAGGAGGCCTGTAATGCTGCACGGTGCTTTGGATGGTGGGCTGAGGAGGCCTGTAATGCTGCACGGTGCTCTGGATGGTGGGCTGAGGAGGCCTGTAATGCTGCACGGTGCTCTGGATGGTGGGCTCTGGCAGGTCTGAGGGATGGCCTGTAATGCTGCACAGTGCTGGATGGTGGTCTGAGGGATGGCCTGTAATCCATAGTGCCCTGGATGCCAGTGGTCAGAGGAGGCCTGTAATGCGCGCAGCCGCGCACAGTGCTCTGGATGGACGGACTTCTGAGGGAAGGCCTCAGGCTGCTGTAATTGTAATGTACTACACACAGTCTGCTCTGTGCTCTGCTCTGGACATAGGCCCCTGGTGGTCATCTTGTGTCGGGACTCGGGAGGCCTGGCTGTAATGCACAGTGCTGCTCTGGTCTCTGGCAGTCATCGTACGGTGCACACAGTCGCTGCCTTCAACTTGCTTGCTGGGTGCGGAAGCAGGTGGAGCTCCAGTGAAAACTGGAAGTTAGTTCACAAGGGTAAACGTCCCTGCCTCACATTTTAGTCCAGTTTTTGTTAGTTAATGAAAACAGATTTGATTTTTATTGTAGTTTTCGTCAGTGGATGAAAATGTGCTGTACTTTTCGCTTCGTTTTCGTCACTGTAAAAACGAAAACTTTGTCAAACGTTTTCGTTGACAAAATTAACACACTTGTCCAGTCTCACTTTTTAGCTTATGAGAGACCAGAGGACTAATCTTCTTAAAGGATAAGTTTACTTTTTAAACAAAAAAAAAAAAAGAAAATGCAATAATTGCAATAAAATGTGCATTCATTTTTTGTTGCGTATCCTAAAAAAAACGGATGTAACATGTTCCCAAAGTTAACCACTTCAGCCCCGGAAGGTTTTACCCCCTTCTTGACCAGAGGACTATAAATGTAAAAAGACCGAAAATTTTGAAAACAAATGACATTTTCTACTTTTTGTAATAAAAAAAATACTATAAACTCAATAAACTCCATTTTAGTCATACATTTTTTTTTTTTTTTACAAGAGAATACATTTAGGCCAAAAAGCATTCAGCCACGTTTCGGGTAAAAAAAATTCAATAAGGTTTGTGCAAAAGTTATAGCGTTTACAAGCTGTTAGTTATGACTGCCTATCTCATTTCTTGAGGTGCTAAAATGGCAGGGCAGTACAACCCCCCCCCCCCCAATGACCCCATTTTGGAAAGTAGACACCCCAAGGAGTTTGCTGAGAGGCTTGTTGAGCACATTGAAATTTTTTTTTTTGTTTGTCATTGTGATTGAAAAATGACAAAAAAAAAAACTTTTACACAAAGTTGTCACTGAAATGATATATATAATATATTGCTTAACCACTTGCCGACCGCCACACACCGATGTACGTCTAAAGTTTGGCGGCGGATGTCGTTGTTATGGCAGCAGCTAGCTGCCATAACCCCGGTATCCCCGTTTTCGCGCGGAGGTCGGCTTTCAGATAAAAGTGGTCTCCCGCCGCGATCCAGTGCCCTCCGCCACTTACCAGAGCCGTCGGTAGCGGCGGATGCGATCGCGTCTGTCTCCCTGCTGTGCTTGGAGACGATTGAGGCTAAGATGGCGCCCACTCGTCTCCATGACACTGCTGGGCGGAAGCGACGTCAAAACGTCACTTCCGCCCATACGTCTTAAAGGCACATTTGCCTTTTTTTTTTTTTTTGCATTTTATTGTAAATATGAGATCTGATGTCTTTTTGACCCCAGATCTCATATTTAAGAGGACCTGTCATGCTTTTTTCTATTACAAGGGATGTTTACATCCCTTGTAATAGGAATAAAAGTGACACAATTTTTTTTTTTTCAAACAGTGTAAAAATAAAATAAAATCATGGAAAATAAATAAAAATAGTAAAAAAATGTTTTTAAAAACCCACCGTCCCGACGCTCGTGCGCAGAAGCAAACGCATATGTGAGTAGCGCCCGCATATGAAAACGGCGGTCAAACCACACATGTGAGGTATCGCCGCAATAATTCTAGCCCTAGACCTCTTCTGTAACGCAAAACATGCAACCTGTAGAATTTTTTAAACGTCTTCTTTGGAGATCTTTGAGGGTAAAAGTTTGACGCCATTCCACGAGCGGGCGCAATTTTGAAGTGTGACATGTTGGGTATTTACTCGGCGAAACATCTTTCACAATATAAAAAAAATTGGGCTAACTTTACTGTTGTCTTATTTTTTTTTTTATTCAAAAAACGGAATTTTTTCCAAAAAAAAAAGCGCGCTTGTAAGACCGCTGCGCAAATACGGTGTGAAAAAAAGTATTGCAATGACCGCCATTTTATTCTCTAGGGTGTTAAGAAAAAAAACAATACATGATGTTTGGGGGTTCTAAGTAATTTTCTAGCAATAAAAACTTTTTAACATGTAAACACCTAAATTCCAAAACGAGACTGGTTCTTAAGTGGTTAAACATGCCTTGCGGTGTAATTTCACATATGTTCATAATACATTCTGCTGCTTCTCCTGAGTACGTGGATACCACACGTGTGAGACTTTTTGGCAGTCTAACCGCACACAGGACCCCGAAAACCACCACTACCTTCGGGCTTTCTAAAGGCGTAAATTTTTGATTTTACTCCTCACTACTTATCACAGTTTCGTGATAAGTAGCCATGAAATGCTCAGATAGCATAAAATCCCCCCAACTTACCCCATTTTAGAAAGTAGACACCCCAAACTATTTGCTGAGAGGCATGTTGAGTATTTTGCAGATCTCGCTTTTTTCAGTTTTGAAAATTGAAAAAAAAAAATGTTTTTCCTTTTTCGTTCTTCATTTTTCAAAAGCAAATGAGAGCTGCAAAATACTTACCGTGCCTCTTAGCAAATACCTTGGGTGTCTAAACCTTTATTCGGCAATATACGGTGGCTACCCTGACGCTTTAAAAGCCTGACGGTGACAGTAACTAGCTAACTGGCATCACCCGTGACACTAAATATAGTGTACAGATCTCTTTTCTGATCGCTGCATTTGTGACGGTGGTGAAGGGGGGTGATCTGCCCTAACGCTGATTAGTGTCATTTAGTGATCGGTGAAAAATCAGAAAACTGCACTTGGTGACAATGACAGGGATTGAAGGGGTTAACGGGGGGGGGTGTTGGGGCGATCGGGGGGTGACAAGTTAGTGTTATGTTGTGCAACTCGCTGTTAGAGATGTCATCTCTCCTCTCTCTGGAACGGAAAAGCGTTCCACAAGGGAAGATGACATCACTTCCACAGGCAGGGAGGCATTTCATTCGCCAGAACCGATCAGCAGGTGGTCCAGGTAATAAACCAATGGTTTATGGCCTGGACCTGAAGACTGATCGGTTCTGTAACAAATCTGATCGCCGCGGGCATTGTGGGGGCACGCATGCGCCCTCAAGTGCTGTACAGGTATGGTGATTCGCCCAGCACTGCCATACTGCCGCCGTCTAGCGATGGCGGGCGATCTCAAAGTGGTTAAACTTTAACAAAGCGCACTGCTGCAAGTATCGCTAGTAGTAGTGATAGTTGAACTGAATTTGTTCTGTAATGCTGAAGACATTTCTCATCTCATCTTATCTAAGCCGCTTCTTGCTTTACTGTTTTGAATAAACTATGAAACGGCTTCAACATTATAAAATTTCAGTTCAATGTGAATGACTGACTAGTACTAATAGTTTATATCATGGAACTAGATAAATTAGAACTTTTACAGACTGCTGCAAGTGATACGAAGTCCAAGGAAACGTATTCACGAGAAATAATGTCACATTGTACAAAATTGAGACATCGGAAGGAAGTGATAATTGAGTAATGTTTTAAATGCCAGAACCCGTATGTCTTGAACTACCACAGGAAAACAAATCTATTTATCAGAACCAACTCGGTAATGTTGCTTTTTCAGTAACGTTATATGCTGCAGAATGAAAGCATGTGTCATTGGCACAGCCCTGTGCGTTCTGTAAAGTGCCCCAAGTTGAACAGGGTAAGATAATACACAATAGTAAAAGACGGAAAGTTCTCAGGAACAGGGTGTATGCAACACATCTGAGGCGGCAGACCTCTGATAGCTGTGTGTGGATAGCTGCGGCCACCAAGCAAATGCATTGCAATGAAAGGGTGTCATCTATTCATGGCTGTCCGGATGACCAGCGATTACCTGTGGTGATTGAAGCCGGATGCAGTGTTTTCAGGCTTCACTTGGCTGCTTGCTTGTCCTAGGAAATTGAATAACTTGAAGTAGAAGTCTGGTCTAAACTTGTCTGATCTTAAACCTGCTTCCACTACCATTCTAAGCCCTATACTAACAAGCCTATAGAAGAACAACATGTATACTTATCTATTTCCTGGGCACTCCGCTCTGGTCATATGATCTTCCCAGTGGCCAACATCAGGGTAGAGGGGAGATTGGTGACAACGGCTGCAGTGCCTGGGTGGTGACGTTACCAATAGCCCTACTATAGGGCATCTGTTGTCAGCTGTCACTCTTCCCCTGAACCCAGCGCTGGGAGCTGATCACATGACTGGCCTGGAGTGCCCTTAAGCTTCGTACACACGATTGGGTTTTCCAACGGGAAATGTGTGATGATAGGCTGTTGGTGGAAAATCTGACCGTTTGTATGCTCCATTGGACAATTGTCGGATTTTCCGCGGATAAATGTTGGATGCCAGGCTTTAAAATTTTTCTGCGGACAAATGTCTGTTATCGGATTTTCCGAGTGTGTGTACACAAGTCTGTCGGACAAAAGTCCAAAGTACAAACACGCATACTCGGAAGCAAGGACGAGCCAGAAGCGGTCGGTCTTGTAAACTAGCGTTCGTAATGGAGAATTAACATTTGTGACGTGGCATATTATGAAATCTTGAAATGTAGCACACATTCTCTTCTTCTTTTAATGGGTTAATAATGAAGCTGCTTTGGTGATACTGATGAGTTCTGCCAAACATATTTTAAATGGCTTTTATTTTCTAGTGATATCAAGAATAATGTTTTTTTTTTTTGGGGGGGGGGGGGGGGGGGCAAGTTACCACAACATCATTATCCCGTAGTTTTTAAGATCAAAGATACAACTATGTTGGTGTCCCTTGTTAATTTTACATTGTATTTTTTTAAATGTAACTGCCTACTCCCAAACTGTCATTTGAAGTAAAACACATAGCCAAGTATTATTCTACACAATTATTTTATTGTGCATTAAAAAAAGAAAACAAATAAAATTAGACATGCTATCTGCCAATAGAACTTAACCAAAAAGTGCCTTCTATGCATCCAAAAATATACCAAATCATTATTCAACCAAAAAATTAAATAAAAGCCTCATGCATGTGTCCTGCTTCTTATTATAGGGGGTCAACAATGCCAAGAGTTGGTGAAAGCAGGGGTCCGTCATCCGGAGATAATTTTGAAAATCGTCCGGATTATTCTCCTGGAGCTCCCGCAGCAAAGGCATATGACATAATTGGTCACGATTTAATAAAGCAACCAATTTTTGGTCCAAGAAATCCTCCTCCTGTTTTTGGACTGGACTTGGTCAAAGCAATAACTCCAAGGCCAATAATAAATGACACGTTATCTCCTCCGATTCCGCAGCATGACTGGTTGACGAACGACCGTTCAGAAACGAACTGAAAAGCGCGAATCAACACTCACTAAACTTCTACTAACACAAAATTAGCAGAAGGAGAGCAAAGGGTGGTGCTAAAGGGCTGAAAAACCACGTAGTATGTCACTACATTCGTGTTTGTTGACAGACAATTCCTTGCTGTTTGTATACGAGACAAGTTCCCGGCCAACGCCCTTCAGACAAAAGTCTGAGGTTTTGTCTGCAGAAAATCTGATCGTGTGTACGAGGCTTTAGAATAGAGCCTGTTAGTATAGGACTTAAAATGGGGGTGGGAGCAGGTTTATAATTAAATAAAATAGATGGATTATTAGATGATAATTTAGTTTAGATTGGACTTCTACTTTATGGCCTTGGAAAGTCCATAACATGTAGATATAGTGCTACAACCCCTATATTTCATGTAGAATGTAGCAAACGCCAACCGTGCCAAGCTGTCAACCCAACATCCACAAATCAAAAGGTTAGCACCCGGGTGTGCAATGCACATAAAAATCTTCTTTATTCCATACCCATAGGGATACAAAATAATCAAATGCACAAACACTGACTCGTTTCCACCCTTACGGGCTTCACTCATAGCAACTTATTGCTTTGAACCCACATTTCTAAAATCCACCAATTGCAGCTTCCATATTTTTATTCACAGGTTCCCTTTAAACAGAATTAGTTTAATGTTTACAATTTTAATGTGAACAGGCATAATGGCTTGGCACACCCAGATGAAATGTCTTTTTGTTTTGTAATCTGCACGCCGTTGCGTGTGAATTCCAGTTAGGGCCTTGTTGTTTTTATATGTGCTCTGTATTTTTGCAATACTGTCATCAGCATTTTTATGCATACGCAGGCACTGATTTCCTGCGTATTTGTAACACACACACTAGTTTGAGCTTGGTTGATGTGTTGCTGTAAAGCTCATTCCTTGCCTGTGCGCTTCGCCTCCACCTTCATGAACGTTCAATTCAAATGCTGCAGCTGCTGACTTTTAATAATTGGACACTTGCCTGTCCCAGAGTCCAGCGATGCAGGGAAGCGAAGCCCCCCGCTCATCTCCCCCCCTCCTCTCTGCAACGCAGGCATTGTCACTGTGGCCACCGGGCTGTAGCTTCACAGCTGGGCACGCACTGCGCATGCACGAGCCGCGCTGTGACTGTCCGGGCAATCATCTGGGACCTGTGACGCTTCCCAGATGGTTGCCGAGACGGAGGGGGGAGAGGTGAACTTCCGACGCCGCAGTGCCCCGGGAGGAAGTGGGAGTTGGAACCCTCTAAAAAGAGGGTCCCCCCCATAAAAAATGACATGCCCAATGTGGCATGTCAGTGGGTCACCTTCCCCTTTTAGCAGAACTTCCACTTTTGGGTGGAACTCCGCTTGTGCAAAACCAACTACACAGAGGAGGAAAGTATAACATGTTTGTAAAGTTTAGTTTAAAAAAAAATAACAATCACTTTAAACAGTTCCAGCAGGTTGGCAGTTAAACTGCAGCAGGTTGGCTCTCCTGCCCGAATCGCCGTACATGTACGGCGGTCCGTGCACTAGCTTTTGGGGGATCGCGGGAAAGAGAGACAGAATGGGGATCAGCCAGTGTAAAGAAGGCGGATCCCCATTCTGACGGGAGGAGAGAGAGATCAGCTGTTTCTAGTGATCGGGAACAGTGATCTCTCTCTTCTCCCAGTCAGTCCGTCCCCAATACAGTTAGAACCTCTGTAGGGAACACTTAACCCCTTCATCGCCCCCTAGTGTTAACTCCTTTTTTGCCAATGCCATTTATACAGTACAGTGATCAGTGCATTTTTATAGAACTGGTCACCAAAAAGTGTCACTTAGGGTCAGATTTGTTCGCTGCAATGCCGCAAAATGTTGCAGTCCCGCTAAAAATCAGACCGGTGCCTCTACTAGTAAAAACAATAAAAAAAATAAAGTCCCTAAATCTTTCCCCTATTTTTTAAACACTAAATCTTTTGCACAAACCAATCAATATACGCTTATTGCGATTTTACCGAAAATATGTAGCAGAATATATTTTGGCATAAACTGATTTTTTAAAAATTTTTTTATGTATTAGCAGAAAGTTAAAAAAAAAAAATCCTAAATTGTTGCTCCTGGTTTATAGCACAAAAACTAAAAACCGCAGAGGTGATCAAATACCACCAAAAGAAAGCTCTATTTGTGGGGGGAAAAAAAACGATGTCAATTTTGTTTGGGTACAATGTTGCACGTCCATGCAATTGTCAGTTAAAGCGACACAATGCCGTATCACAAAAAATGGCCTGGTCATTAAGGGGGTAAATCCTTCCAGGGCTGAAGTGGCTAATTAAAAAAAACTTCCTGACTTCTTTTTTTTAGTTAAATTAAAAAGAAAAAAAAAATCAGTGCTTGTTTGAGCCAAAATCTTTCTCCTGTATATGTATGGGGGACAACCACATTTGCTTTTGATAGTAGCCTTTATTAATGTTTTCACCAAGATTGGCACAACGTTTACCAATTTTCCACATGAGATTAAATTAGAAAATGAATACATTTATATATAGACCCCCATACATGGTCTGTTGGCTACCTCACATGTGTTCAGAGGCCTGCACAGCGTGCAAGAGCCGTTTGTGTCTGAAGCAGCGTGCAGGTAGTTTATGTTGGTCAATGAAGATGCAGCGACTGTACAAAGTCACCTTCACTTCCAAGGATGAGCGGCATGGAGGCACGGGTGCATGACACCGGGTGCATACTAATAGCATTTGGGGCATGCAGTATCTCGGGTGGCTCCATACAGCCGCTGTATCTCCACTGACTCGCATAAACAATTTGCATGGTATGGGCTCTGTCAGTGAGGCTTTGATTGTGTTCTACCGTTCCTCTGTCAGCACTAGACTGACTGAAAGTAGTGCAGACTCTAGCTGTGGTACCGGTCTCTTTCTTGACCCAGTACTAAAACAAAAGTACAAATTGTGTTTAGTATATTGCGGGGCAATGTGTGTATGACGTTGAGTGTGTCTTGCTCCCCTGATAATTAAATGGCAGCTCTTGGGAGATGGTGAGAATATAAATGAAATCGCTTTGCCTTTATTATTCTAGAATCTCCTTCACCCTTAAGCTGGCTATAAATTACACAGTATTTTTTGTTCTGCCAGGCAGCTGAATGAGAACACCTGAGCTGATTTCCCCATCCATACATTTGAGGTGGATGGGAAAATACTCCATGCTGTGTCGTATTCTGACAGGGGGACTCCCCTGCCATCAGAATACGTTGATCAGTGCTGCCGCCAATTGGCTGCATGTGCTGATTGAGCAAAATTTTTCTAACAAGCCTGTTCATGAAAAGTCGATTGATCATTTTCTCATGAACGGGAATGGCCATACATGGGTTGAAATATAATTTCAATCAATGCGTGGCCAGCTTGATAAGTTCTCAAGCATACAAATTAAAATGCAGGAATGTAAAGAGCCTCTCCAGTGTGAAAGCCCGAGTGCTTTCACACTGGAGCGGTGCACTTGCAGGACGGTCAAAGTCCTGCAAGCTGCATCTTTGCAGCACTGTAGGAGCGATATATACACTGCTCCTAAAGTGCCCCTGCCCATTGAAAACAGTAGAGCAGCCTGCCCCAGTGTGAGAGTATCTTTAAGGCTTTGATTACCATTGCTCAAAGCAAGCTGATAGTACTTCATGGGCACAATTACTTGTATGATAAGAGAAAATTTCAGAGAACAGCAAAGTTAAATAGAATACCGAAGTGGTTCTGAAGTCAAAAGTTTTTAACTTTTAAAGCAGAACTCCGGGATTTTCAAAAAATCCCCCATTAGTACATACACACCATTAAACAGTTATTAAATTTGTGAAATTTATTACAGTTTAAGAGATATGTCTGATTGAATTTTCAGGAAGTCAGCTCTGTGATTCAAAAAATGCATCATGTATTCTGCCCAAGAGGAGGTGTTAGAACAGGGATTGCATCATATCCTCTCTCCTCTCTTTACACTGTAATCAAGACTCATTTCATGCTTTGCAAAATCTAATGAATGTGGGAGGTACACTAGGCTTGTAAATGTGAACAAGCCCTCTTCAACATAAATCACACCCCTCATTCTGCAGCCAGCAAGCCATACATAACACACGGTATGATAGGTTACATCCCCTTATAAAGGTAAAACATGTCTGTTCTCTCCCCTCCAGCCACAACAGGAGATAATCATATTGCCCTTACCTTATGTAATCATTACTGAACTGTAGACACATCCCATAACTATATATTATACACACTCTACTCTGCTGTAACTCGGTATTAGAAATATTGCTCCTGCTGCAGCTTTGAGATCGTTCTAACAGCAATCGGTGGACACCACCTCCATAGGCGGCACAGACCGGGGGCTGTGAGACCCCTCCGCCCATTACAGGAAATAGAACTCCCTGTGGATTGAACTACAAATGGGAGTGTTAGAGCGATGGCTGAGCTTAGGAGAAGGATAGAAGCCAGCGGTCTTACAAACAGGATGTCAGCAGGCAGTAACAATTTTTTTTCAGCAAGATCAGCAGGCTATTGCAGCGGAACTACAGAGCTCAGAAGAACATGGGTGGCATAGTTGGTAAAGGTTGGAGATCAGCAACAAGGGCATGAAAAAAAGTTTCATCCTCCTGGAAGGGGAAGGGGAAGCCAAGCCATGCTGAAAGTACCTGTGGACACGCACAGCTCCGCTCTGGAGCACATCTGCACAGCTTGCTATCGGGAGCACACTCGGAAGAGGAGGAGTGGAGAGTGCTGGCGGGTGACCACAGAAGAGGAGGTAAGGGACTGCTTTGCGATATACTTGCACAGAGCAGGTAAGTATAACCTTTTGATTTTTTATTTTATAACACGAACATCGCATGTGATTTGCAGTGCGAATCACATGCGATCTTGCAGCGTGCACTAATGTGAACCGGCACTTATTGAACTGACAGGTTTATTTTGAGTACTGTTAGTAATGCAATTGCTACATTTTGTAGACAGTTGTTTGGTTTACTTGTATTTGCTGAGCATGGATGTGGTCTGTTGTGAAATCTTTACATCGTCATCACTGTCTGTTACCTATTGCCAAGATACTGTTTTTAAATGATCATTTGACACAAATTCTCTTAGAAAGTGTACATGTTGTGATAAGGGTGTTATACCTGGAAGTTGCCTCACTGAAATGTACAAAGATCTACTACCTTCTGTAACTTACAATATAATCATAGAAAGCCTGATCCTTTCCCATACATTACATTTGTCTTGTAAATCACAGACAGAGTCCCCCCAACTGCCCCCAATTAAAAAATAAAAAAAACCTTAAACACACTAGCCACCTGGCAGCCAAACCTTGTTTGTTACATAATTGGTTATAAACCCAGGCCTCTGGGATTCCAGACCTTGGTCACGCCCTCCATAATCTTATGGCCTGTACACACGAGCCGAATATTGTACGACCGTTTTCGTTTAATAGTCGCAAGTAGAAATTGAATAGGTAAATAAAGCCACGAAAATTCTCGTATGACAGACAAAAATTTCGGAAGTGATGTCATGTGTTGTAATGTATTTGTATTGTATTTTCGGATGACAACTATACTGACTAAATGAAAATCATATGGAATTGTACGAGGAAAATGTTCGTGCATGTCAGATCGAATAATATCTGATGAACTGTCGTGATCGGCTGTCGAAAGTAGTGTACACACAACCCGAAAATTGTACGATCCTTCCTCGGACGACTGTTTTCATACGATATTCGGATCGTGTGTACGGGCCATTATGCTCCTTGACAGACTAGACAGCACAAAAGAGACAATACTGAAAAGAGAAGTATGGGGTTTTTTTTGGTTTCGATTCATACTTACCTAGGTGGATGCAGCATGGGACACTAACACTGAGAACCGAGCGATTGAACACCGCCGATTGCTTGGTTCTCACAGCTCCATGACCAGAGAGCTGGTGACTGTCAATCAGCAGCTCTCTGCTCTGCCCCCTCCTCGCTCACTGGAGCGCTGAGCTGTGGAGCTTTGGCTGTACTTCTTCTTCTGCTTTTTAAGGTTTTTCAAAACATGGACCCCATTTATGATTCATAATTACCCAAACCCCACCTCCTATTGACTTGAATGTTAATTTTCAAGAACACTGGTACCACTTAGGCCAACTAACAGGTACCCTCAATCCTCTGGAACGTAAAGCTGAACTCCAGCTTCTGCTACACTTTACATAGTTCGTTTGTGCCAGCTTGGCCAAAATGAACTATGTCCTTCACTAACGTGAGGCCGCTAAATGTGCTGTATAAACTGTATGTGGCTGAGGCTACATACAACATACCGCATTGTGTTCCGGGTTCGAGCCGAGACCTTCCTGTCTCATACCTGAAACAGACTATCTGATCAGTGCTCATCCAATCGGAGAACACATTGTATTCTAGCAATAAATACAAATCTTCATCTGGCTGAGTCAGGGGTTGTGACATCATCAGCCCGCCTCTTTGACTCAGCCAATCTCTGCCAGAGAAAGCTTTGTATTGATTGCTAGAATACATTGCTTTCTCTGATTGGCTGAGCGATGTTCATATAGATTCTAGTCTGTTCCAGGTATGAGACCGGAAGGTCTTGGCTCGAACCCAGAACACACAAGTACAGTATACAGCCACATACAGTTTATACCGCACATCCAGTGACCTCACATGTTTGTGAGGGACATAGTTTGGACGAGCTTGGCCACGTCCCTTACTAACGTCCCTCACTAATTACAGAGAGGCTCCCACCTAGCACAGGAAATGCGTGATCCACATTATAGAAGAGAGACCACAGTCAGTAGCCCCTCAGGTTCCAAGACAGAAACTCCAGTCAGTTTTTTTGTTTATCTCTGTCTGGCCTCCATGCTAGGTGGCAGGGGCATCCTGGCTGTTATATCCCAACAGGGGCCATCCTGGGTCCCTCTGTCCAGTTGGACCTATGGGTGGGAGGAAGGGACCCTCTCTCCCTGTATTTTGTGTGTCCCCAGTGTGGGATACATTTTGGTGGTGGAGGCATTGCCCCAATTCTGCAGGTCGCTGTGGTGTTGCAACTCCCATGTCAGCTCTAAGACTGAGAGATCACATGACCTCTGGTCACTCCTTTGTCAGTCCGCTTGGAGCGGAGAGCAGTGATTGTCGGTCACTTCACTGGAGTGCCAGGCTGGGAGGGGGGGTTGGGTTTTAGGTGGCTTCAACTCTCTCAGCTGAGCTGGAGCCAGCTGTCAATCAGAGGCAGCTGGACGAATCCTGACAATATTCTTCCAGAGCCTGAAGTTGGCTGATCCTGTGTCACACTATTACGCTATTTTTAGCTCCGCTTCACTGTCGTTTTAGTGGCATTATTCGGCTGTTAGCGGGCGATTTTACCCCCCTGCTAGCAGCCGAGAAAGGGTTAAAACCACCGCAAGGCGCTGCTGCAGCGGCGCTTTGCTGGCGGTATAGCCGCGCTGCCCCTTTCATTTCAATGGGCAGGAGCGGTATATATACACACCGCTCCTTCACCGCTCCAAAGATGCTGCTAGCAGGACTTTTTTCCCCGTCCTGCCAGCGCACCGCTCCAGTGTGAAAGCACTCCGGCTTTCACACTGGAGTGTGAGGAGCGGCTCTCTCAGGGCGCTTTGCAGGCGCTGTTTTTAGCGATGTAGTGCCTGCAAAGCTCCCCAGTGTGAAAGGGGTCTAAGTGCACTTTATATGACCTACAAGAGAAGTATGGCCAAAAAAAAGCTTTGGTGACCCAGGCCATTATGTGACTTACACTGTAATACTGCACTTGTTTGTGGCCTTACCACCTCTTATTTTTCTTTACTCTTCCTTTAATATGCTGTTTGTAGTATGTGTGTGCTAGCATTGGCTGAGTATGCATTTGTCATCAAGGGGACACCATGGCGATGGGCTAAAATTATCTAACATGTCCTTGCGCTGTTTTTCCCTGAACCTGGTTGGCTGGCTTAGTCTTCCAATTGTGCTGACATTTATAGACCTAAAGATTGTCTTCTATAGAGCTGAAATCTGCTGGATTGGTTGGCTGCCATTTTATGGCTAGAAGTACCTTTGGAGGAAATGGTGGCTGCACACCGCAGATGTCAAGTCCCTTTATTCCTTGATCCATAAAACATGATGTAACACCACAGGATGGTAGCAAGTGCAGGTACAGGCAGGTAGACGTGTTTCACGCAGCGACGCAGTGCTTATTCATTAATGAATAATGAATGTTAAGCACCGTGTCACTGTGTGAAACACGTCTATCTGTACCTGCACTTGTTACCATCCTTTGGTGTTAAATCATGTTTTATTGATCAAGGAATAAAGGGACTTTTTGTCATCTTTGGTGTGCAGCCACCATTTCTTCCTCCCATGTCCTTTGCGCGGCAGGTGAGTCGGGTTTTGCACCTGTGGGAGGGTTCCTTCCCCAGCTCACCAGTTTCCTTTTCCTATTAAAAGTACCTTTGCTTTGTAAAAGTAGTCATGCTAAAAATCCAGCTTTTCATTTTAGTAGAAATGTTTGCCACATTGCTGCAATCATGTCACCAAGTTCCTCATGTTGAAATGTCGGCTGTTCTTACTGATTTGGTGAGCTGAACTCCTGGAATTAAGCCATGCATCACAGGTGCTTTGACTGTATAACCAATGACTTGTTTCTTGAGAGAGCTTGGCCTTCTAAATGTTGACTGTATTCATGTCTCCATTTTTATAGAATGTCTCCAAAACCTACAGATTTGGTTCAGGGGAAGTTACTCTGTAGGGTAGGCAACCTTTTGAGCACAGTGTGCCAAAAATTTTTTTTTGAAAGAAATTGAGCATGCCGATTTTATAAGAAATGTCAGCTTCACACTCTCAATCATGAAAAGGATTTTTCTCGAATCGTCTTCCAGGGCAGCATCCGAGAGATAGGCTCCTCCTCCCTAAAACAGGAAACACATTAGTCCACCATTATAAATTTCACACTCTTACCTGTGTGCCTCAGTTGTTTGTGTTTCCTCCGGACCCACAGGAGCTGCAAGAACGTTTGTTATTTTATTTTCACCTGTCTCTGTGCTTGTTGCAGGAGACCCCCTGCCAGCATCCCATACAGCCCAAGGGGCTTTGGGAGGGCGAGCAGGCGCAGCACTGGGCAACATTGCTCAAAGCCTGAGATTTCGCCCCTACTGAGGGGTCTGCAATCATCCCCCCAGGCTGCAGGAGGACTCTGTCATCCCCACCCCATGCCGCTGTTAGGCCTGTGTATGCTTCCGCAAGCACCCCCCTCTGGCTTTCCGCAGAATCTGGAGCCCGCCAGGGGGGATGGATACATGCATAGATGGGCGCCCCCCCCCCCCCCGCCGCCGCCGCCGACCGCTGCCGAAAACCTCAGCAGCAGAGGGTCTAGCAGGGAGGGTTTTGCACCTTCTAAATTAGGTCCCTGGTGGCTGCGGCTGTCCCCCCAAACGAATCCACCGCTCTCCGGGCGGCGCAGCAGCGTCCTCACCGCCACAGGCCGCTACAGGAAGTCGGGGGTGTACCAAGATGGCGCCGAGGAAGTTCCGCTTCCGGGTTGGCGGCCATTTTCCCGTAGTCTATCTACTACGGAGATAGAGCAGGGACACCTAGGGGCGGGAAGTTCAAAAAAAAAAAAAGAAAACAGAATACAAATAGCTAATTTGTTCAATGCTACCCTTCACTACCAGCACAGTTACTCTACAATACAGCGGCATGTGCAGGTGTGTCCACCAACCTGCACGGGGTCAGCCGGGGGCGGGGCCGGAGCTTATGCAGGAAGCAGATAAAAAGGCCTCTAAGCAGAGGATCCTGGTGGCTGATCATGTCTGACGCTTCCCCACCCTGCCCTGCAGATCCTGCAAATCAGGACAGCTCCAAGGTAAGCCAGAATATTCTTGAATTATCTCTGTCTTAACCTCTTTACTGCCTATCTACAGGCAGTTCCTTTGACCACCTAAACTCACGGGGTTTTTTTGTTCTCTATGCTCGCTTGCAGGCAAAGACCCCTGAGGAAAGGAAGGCTAAAGGCAAAACATGTGCCTCATGCAGCCACAGGCTTTCCCCAGATTGGAAAAAGCCCCTGTGTCAGAAATGCTTAGACAAAATGGTGGCAAAAGAGTCACAGGGATTTTTGAAAGACCTGCTCAATTCTTTTAAGAAAGAAATTCAGAGCACCATGGCACCACTACGCTCTGCTATAGAGAAATTAGAAACGCCAGCAAGTGTCGCTCAGGCCAGTATCCCATCTACCAGCGGAACACACATTCCAAGGGAGAACAAGGTACAGGCAGAACAAGAAGTGGATTCAGATGAATCTGAACAATCTGAATCAGAAGACGGTATCTGTTCAGACTCAGAGGAGGAAGATGACACGACAGACTGCAACCTGTTTCCTTCTGAGGACACAGACAGTCTTCTCAAAGCCATCACTGACACTCTAGGCATTAAAGAACAGAAAACCGCAGAACTCACTATGCATGACAGAATGTACAAAGGGGGTACCCTCAGCGACCCCATGGACAAGAAAATAGAAGCTCTCCTGAAAAGGGCATGGGAAGCAGGGGCGGCAAACCTAAATCCGGCTATTGCTTCCACCTGCACAGCCCGAACCTTGCTAATCTGGCTAACCCAGCTGCAAGATCTATTGGAGAACGACACACCCAGGGAGGAACTAATTAAAACCATCCCCACACTAACTAGAGCGGCAGCTTTCTTGGCAGATGCTTCAGCAGAAACTGTCAGAATATCCTCTAGGACCACGGCACTACTAAACTCGGCAGAGCCCTGTGGTTAAAATCCTGGGGGGGGGGATGCACCTTCCAAGAACCGTTTATGTGGCATACCATTCACTGGAGACCTACTGTTTGGTCCCGAACTAGAAACAGTCCTGGATAGGACTGCAGCAAAAAATAAGGGGTTCCCTCAAACCAAGAAGAGACCAGGGAAGGCGCCCTTTCGGCATTTCAAGAAATTCAATAAGCCAGGGGCAAAAAAGCACTGGGGTCAACAAAACAAGAAAGGCAAAGGTGAATTCATCCTCAAGCCTAATACCCAAAAGAACAAAAAACAATGACTGCCTTCAGGTGGGGGGCAGATTGGCGACTTTCTCCCACCAATGGGAGGAGATAACAGAAAACAAATTCATACTGCGCACCATAGCGGACGGTTACGCAATAGAATTCTCCAACCGCCCCCCAACCAAATACTTAGCGACCATGCTACCCAAGGACAGCAATCAAGCAAAGGTGTTTCTAGAATCCCTACAGAAACTATTAGATCAGAAGGTGATTTGTCACGTTCCCCAAGAGGAGGAACAGAAGGGCTTCTACTCACACATCTTCGCAAAAAGAAAACCATCAGGCAAACTAAGGCTGATACTAAACCTCAAACCACTCAACCGAGGAATAAGATACAAGAGATTCAGAATGGAATCTATCTATTCAATCAGGAACATCCTACCGCAGGAGACATTCATGGCAACACTAGACTTACAGGATGCCTACCTACATGTCCCCATAAGGAAGGATCACCAAAAGTTTCTAAGGTTCGCAATCCAGGGGCCAGCAGCTACGCTGCACCTACAGTACACAGCTCTCCCCTTCGGAATCTCCTCAGTTCCAAGAATATTCTCAAAAATAATGGCGGAAGCGCTAAAAGGTCTAAGACAGGAGGGTATTGGAATAATACCATACTTAGACGACCTCCTGTTCTTTGCGGACTCAGCAGCAATCCTAGAAAACAACCTGCGCAAGAGTATGATCTATCTGCAAAACCTGGGATGGTTAATAAACGCAGAGAAATCGCAAATGATCCCAAGCCAGAGAGTAGTGTACCTGGGATACGTGCTGGACTCCAGACTGTCAAAAATTTTCCTAACAAAGGAAAAAGACGTAAAAATGACACAAGCAATTACGTCCCTGCTAAGGAACCATTCCACAACGATCAGGCACGGAATGTCCGTACTAGGACTGATGACGTCTTCCATTCCAGCCATCACCTGGGCACAAATTCACATGCGACCCTTACAGAACTACATTCTGTCCCAATGGGATGGCAGGCAAGCATCCCTAGAAAAATCCATTCCCGTCCCCGCCACAGTCAAACAAACACTCTACTGGTGGCTCAACCCACTTCGGGTCATCGAGGGGCGCAGATGGGCTCAAGTCAATCCAGTCAGCATCACCACCGATGCAAGCGCCCTAGGATGGGGAGCCCACATGGAAGGGCGGTTCTCGCAAGGGAAATGGACACCCAAATGGGCACGAGCCTCCTCAAACTTGAGAGAGCTGAAAGCTGTGGGGGAAGCGCTAAAAACCTTCAAGCCAGCATTACAGGGGAAGGATGTAAAGATACAATCAGACAACGCAACGACAGTCGCATACCTAAACAGACAAGGGGGCACAAAATCCCAAAAACTGATGAGACTGACACAATCTATCCTACTGTGGACAGAAGTGAACATAAGATCGATATCCGGTATTCATCTAAAAGGAACAGACAATACAGTGGCAGATTTCCTGAGCCGGAAAACGATAAAACACACGGAATGGTCGCTAAACCAAACAACCTTCACTCAAATCACCCAGAAGTGGGGAATACCCGAAGTAGACCTATTTGCTCCCAGGGCGAACGCAAAATCTCCGATATTTTTCTCCCTGGACCCTACAGATGGCAACAGCGGGGTGGATGCTTTCAACCAAAACTGGAAATGGCATCTGTGCTATGCATTCCCTCCAACTGCCATAATCCCAAAAGTAATCCAAAAAATCAAGGCAGAGAAAACAACAGTGATACTAATAGCACCACACTGGCCCCAGAGAGCATGGTTCAGTCATTTAAAAAATCTCAGCATACAACCTCAGCTGACACTGACGGACCGCCCGGATCTACTGTCACAAGGCCCAGTCAACCATCCGAACCACAAAATCTTGAAGCTCTCGGCTTGGTTACTGAGAGGGTAAAACTCCAGAACAAAGGCCTGTCAGACAGAGTAATCAACACCATCTTAAACAGCAGAAAGCCGGTAACGAGAGCCATCTATGAGAAAATAAGGAAAAAATTTGTTTCTTGGTACGAAGACAGACCAATCTCCAACGGTGGGATAATTCCAATAGTTTTGGACTTCCTACAAGATGGTGCAGACAAAAACATATCACCAAGTACCCTGAAAGTACAAGTTGCAGCACTTTCCTCGGTCATGGATACTAGACTAGCGGAAGACCCGCTGATAAGACGATTCCTCATAGCTCTTAAAAGATCCAAACCAGCCAAATTGTACAAAACTCCCACCTGGGACATGGGCACAGTACTTAAGGGCTTTCTTTCCCCTCCGTTTGAACCTATCGAGGACAGCTCAGACAAAAACCTCACGTTAAAAACTGCGCTCCTTCTGGCCTTAGTATCCGCCAGAAGAGTGAGTGAGATCCAAGCTCTATCTTCAATAGAACCATACTGTCTAATACATCTGGACAAGATAATTCTCTCTCCAGATCCGGCCTTTCTACCCAAGGTCTCTTCTACATTTCACAGAACCCAAAACATCGTCATACCCTCACTTCCAACAACCATGGATAGTAGGAAAAGAAACATTTACAGCAAACTTGATGTAAGGAACACGCTCATAGCGTATCTCGAAAGAACAAAAGAATGGCGTAGAACGACCTCCCTCTTCATCCTCTATGCAGGAATCAACAGAGGGAAACAAGCTTCAAAAAGCACCATCAGCAGATGGATAAGGATGGCCATACAGATTACCTATAAGGCACAGAATCTCACTCCACCTAGTGAAATCAGAGCGCACTCAACTAGAGCCTGGGCAACCTCGGCCGCAGAGAAAGCAGGGGCAACTCCGGAGCAGATCTGCAGGGCAGCGACATGGTCGAGCTTCAGTACTTTCGCTAAGCACTACCGCATAGACCAGCTGTCTGACCAAGACCAAGCATTTGATCGTAAAGTGCTCCAGTCTCTAACCCCACCCTAGTAAGTATTGCTTGATATATCCTCTCGGATGCTGCCCTGGAAGACGATTCGAGAAAACAGAGTTAGGTACCTGGTAACTCTTTTTCTAAGAAGTCTTCCAGGGCAGCACTAGTTCCCACCCTTGAAACAACAAAAACCAGGTACAGAGGGGGAGCTTGCAGCTTACAGGGAATTCCTTCGGTGCTTTAACATAACTGAGGCACACAGGTAAGAGTGTGAAATTTATAATGGTGGACTAATGTGTTTCCTGTTTTAGGGAGGAGGAGCCTATCTCTCGGATGCTGCCCTGGAAGACTTCTTAGAAAAAGAGTTACCAGGTACCTAACTCTGTTTTTTTTTTTCTTTTTTATAAAGTAAATGCTGTAAACTACTTTGTTAGTGAAAAATTAACATCCTGCACTCTCACGCCTCAAATCAGCCCCAATTCCTGTAACGCCACACCCCAGATCACTGTACTACCCTGCACATCTACCCCACCGCCGTATCCCCATGCTCTTCTGTCTCACTACTGAATCACCTTCTCATCTGTCCTAACACTAAACCCATCTTGGTATCTACCCCACCACTGTAACCCGCTTTCTCATCTGCCCCACCAATGTACCTCCTGCGCATCTGTCTCACCTCTGTACTCTGCTCATCTGTCCCACCAATACACCTCCTTTCACATCTGCCCCACTGCTCTACCCCCCTGCTTTTCTGGCCCAACACTGAACCCCCTTCTCATCTCTTCCATCACTGTACCTCCATGCATATCTGCCCCACCACTGTACCCTGTACCCTCCTGCTAATCTGCTTCACCGCTATACCCTCCCCTCCTCTATGATATGCAGAGTAGTGATAGGAATCAGATGAGTCAAATCTACCTATCCTGGCACACTCATCCTGTTGTTCCACCTCTCACATCCAGCCCACATGCTTGTGTGTGATGTATGTGATGTCACATACAAGCATCTGGAATGAATGGCAATGATCTCAGATCAGGGGCATTTTCTGAAAGCGGTGGGCCTGTGTGCAGGATCATAAGTTGGGCCCCCGCAGCTGAGAAAAAGTGTGGCGCTCTGCGCCGCAGCAAATGTTGGGTGTGCTTTTCATTGCTCTGAATACTGGCTGTGGCTTAAAGGGGCACAAAGTGCAGAGGGGTTTAGTAGAAAGTGACGTAAAGGTTCAGAAATAATTTCAACAAAGTTCCCAGAAGCTCAACAGTAATTCCACAAACTGTCATCTGATTGTGGTTTTCTCAGTCAAAATCCCTTATGTGTGAGATTGGTAGTGGCAACCAAGTGAGTCATCTTCCTCCAGATGGTGGGTGGGGCTAGCAGGACTGTGATTGGCTTTAGCAGTGGCCAATGACAGTCCTCCTGGAAACAGGGACCCCCCACCCTAGCAGAACTGCACTCAATCTCTTCCCCGTTACAAAAACTGACAATCGCAGCTACAGCAAAGTTAGAGAACCAAACAATGTTTCTTTTACAATGTGTGGGTGCACAGTGCCTCCCCCTCAGTACAGGTGCGGTGTGGGGAATTCTAAAAATTAAGAATGCATTTGTGTCTCACTGACACTTCCCTGCGCTGCTCTGCTGATGGGGAGAGAGTCGAGTGCCGGCAAAAGAGGCTTTGTGTGCCGCTTGTGGCACCCGTGTCGGGGCTTGCCTACCCCTGTTCTGGAGTACTGAAAACATTTTGTTGGTCTGCTGGATTGCAATTTCAGGTTGTTGATCAGTACACGGTTCTGCCCACTGTGTCCTGCTCTGTAATTTTTTCATACTAAGGTTATTCAGAAAGTCAGGAGGTGCACAGGGTGCAGTAACCTGTCACAATTATATTTCAGATTACTGTATCCACATAAATTTCAGAAAGGGTGTGGTTGTGATACTATTAAACATTAGGAATTAGTCCTCTGTGGAACTGGAAGGTTTTCTTTTCTTAGTGGATATTTGCACTTTCATAAATAAGTTTGGTAAAAGAGAAAGAGCTACTGCTTGATCAAATTCTATAAACCATGCATTCCTCTGTACATGTTTCTGTTGTAGAAACTTTTAAAAGCATCTGACCTATAATCCTAACTTGTGAGATGAGCTGTTTGAACAGAACTAATCTGTTTGTTCTCTTTTCTCTTGCAGCTTTCCAAGACCAACTTTTCCAACAACAATGACTTCCGAGCTCTTCTGCAGTCCCTTTATGAGACATTCAAGGAGTTTAAGATGCATGAGCAGATTGAGAATGAGTGCATCATTGGCCTGCTGCAGCAACGTAGCCGGACCGTGTACAATGTACATTCTGACAACAAGCTGTCTGAAATGCTCGTTCTGTTTGAAAGGGGTCTGAAAAACATTAAGGTAAACTATGCGTTAGGAATGCTTGCAGTCACCGTTACCTAGGATGGTTCGAACAGCTGACCTGCTGACGCTTGAGGGAGAAAAAAAAAATATAATTGTGCAGAGGTGTGCTTTAGCCTAGGTTCACATTGATGCGATTTGACATGTCAGATCGCATGCCAAATCGGCGGCAATAACACCGTCCAAATCTGTGCGACGCCGCACCGATTCCCAAAAGTAGTTCCTGTACTACCTTTGGTGACTTCGGGGTGCGATTTGTATAGACATCTGTGCAACAACTCACACAGATGTCTATGAAATCACCCCCGAAGTCGGATTGACATGCAGGAATGAAATTGTGCTAGTTCAGCTGAACTCACACGATTTCAATCCAGCTGTCAGTGTGAATGTAGGCTCACAGATGTTTATAGCAGAAAGAGCTCATTATAAATGTCCCCCCTAACTAGTTTTATTGCTAGTATACAATAAATCTATAAAACGATAAGATATAGAAACTATTATTGTCACTACTTTAAAGGATAATTTCATCTTTGTGAACATGTTACATCCATATTTGGGGTTTAACTTGTCCAGCATCTGCCTGCTCTTTAAAAAGAGCTCAGCCATGCGGGCCTCCGCCTACATGGTTGCATCATTCATTCAGTGTTCTGTGAATTAATGGACTACTAGTAGCGTCGACCTTTGTGGCTGTCGGCTTGTAGTTCTCAATTAACTACCAGGGCGCTGGTGAGCGCTCTGGGTAGTCCATTGATCATCCTGTAATTCAGTAACTGCCTACCTGTATGGGAGATATGGGCAGACAGCTACACAGACAGTCTGAAGAGCCTGAGATTGCACCAGTGATCTGTTGATCATGGGTGCAATCCTTTACAAGCTCCCCCCAGTCTGAGTCATAATGCAGCCTGAACTCATAGGACTCTAGCATTAAAGTGGTTGTTAATCCAGTACAATTAAAACCTCCCATTCCCTCTGTAACATAACAATATGTGTCCCTGTATTATATAAAAATGCTGCCAATCTGTACCTAATATTGGAGCGTCTTTTTGTGCTCACGTGACTCCTCGGCTCTCCCTCCTCCCCTCCTCCACTATAGCTGTCAGCTGGGCAGAGAAAACGTGGTCAGTTTACAGGGGGAAGGTATAGCCAGGCAGGATCAGCCAGGTTTTTTGGGTGATAGGGGCCAAATTACACAACACAAGCACTCTGCTGTTCATGCTTTAAGGGAACAGAATCTGTGTTTTTTTTTTTTTTTTTTGTGGTAACAAACACTTTAAGCAGTGCTCCCATATCAAATATAAATGCCAAAAATTCTAATAACTATATTTTTTTCTGTTAGAATAATTGGACATGAGTCTGTAGTGTTAAGAAATGGGTTTCATGGGGATATTCACCATTTGATAAACACAACATACTCAACACTCTAAATGTGCAAATTTGTTTTATGTGACACAAAAATTACAGTATATATAGTTATAAATATATGCAGCGGGTAAAATAAATATTGAACACGTCACCATTTTTCTAGGTAAATATATTTCCAAAGGTTCTATTGACTTGAAATATTCACCACATGTCTAACAACCCATGCAATTCATACATACAAAGAAACCAAAACAAATGCGTTCAGAAATTAAGTTATGTGTAATAAAATGGAATGATACAGGGATAAAAAGCAGTGAACATGCTAACTAAAATGTATTTAATACTTCGTACAAAGTCCTTTGTTGGTAATGACAGCTTCAAGAGGCTTCCTGTATGGAGAAACTAGTCGAAAGAATTACTCGGGTGTGATTTTGGCCCATTCTTCCACACAAACAAATCAAAATGGAATAACACAGGAAAAAGTATTGAACACATGAGGAAAGGTAGTACAATATATTTACCCAGAAAAATAGTGACGTGTTCAATACTTATTTTACCCGCTGTATTTTTTTTCAGAAGTGGCCCACTTGTAGATTTACTGTAATTACAGCTTGTGAGGCAAGTCTCCTACCAGCTTTGCACATAGATCCTGCAATTTGTCAATCGTTTTTTCCATGTCACTTTTCTATAAAGCCCTGCTATAGGGGAGTATTGGGTTTCTAGATCTCTCATTGACTGAAACCGCTTTTGAGATCAGTGGATGAGTAGCAGAGCTTCCAATAACCTGCTACTTCTCTGATTTAGTGTTACCCATGGTCTCTTGGTAGCTTCTCTAATATATTTCTTAAGCAGGATATAGATTACTCGATTTTCATTCTATTCCCCCATCAGCACATTTGGTGTTAATGAGGGGATGCCTCCCGAGGTGCTATTGTATTCTGCCAGTGGGGGGGCACAGAGTGCATTCCCGGCAGGCAGAATACAATGGTTACTGCTTGCAGCTATAGCAGCTGGCAGTAATCCTATGCAGAAAAATCTGACAGGCTGGTTGTTCCCAAGTCGATACAATCGGCCTGCCCATATATGGACCGAAATTTGGCTGGTCCCTGCTGAACCGGCCGAATTTCGATTAATGTATGGCCAGCTATACTCCTTATCCACCTTATTTAAGCACAGTTGCTATTTGTCTACTTTTTAAATAATCGATTTAACAGACTTTGTTCAGAGCCTAGGGTATTTTGTTTCAACCCCACTCTTAACTGGTATTTCTCCAGAGCTTTATCTTGGATGTGTTTTATGTAGTTCCTTATGGCTCGTACACACGATCTGAAAATCGGCTGAAAAATACCACTTTCGAATCGATCGTACGTAGGGCTGCAACTAATGATTATTTTCATAATCGATTAGTTGGCCGATTTATTGCTTCGATTAATCGGTTAATAACCTTAAAAAAAAAAAGCGTGATGTATAATTTAGTTAATATGTAAAGTTTTAAAAAAAGGCAATTTATTCTTAAATATCTCTATGCAGTGGTAAATAAAAATAGCCAACTATATGGTTAGGGAGCAAAATATCTAATCCACTCTGGGAATAACAGACAGGAGATATACTGTATATACTATAAGAGGAGATATACTGTATATACCAGGGATATGCAATTAGCGGACCTCCAGCTGTTGCAGAACTACAAGTCCCATGAGGCATAGCAAGACTCTGTCAGCCACAAGCATGACTCCCACAGGCAGAGGCATGATGGGACTTGTAGTTTTGCAACAGCTGGAGATCCGCTAATTCCATATCCCTGGTATATACTATTAGAGGAGAGATAAGAACGTTCGTTCAATTTTCTAATCGCTAGTGGGGTCAAAACGACGTTCATTTTCAACCACAGTAATGAGAAAATTTGGAAATAATAAAAAACTTCTTGGTGAAAGGAATTATCAGACAGTGTATGTGGTTTTCGTTCAGAAATTACAATTATTTTAAAAACAGAATGTTAAGAACAAGTGAAAATTTCAAACATTCTTTCTTTCATTGAATGTACAAAGATTTTTCTTCTGAATATTCTCATCTGAAAATTGATTGGTGTGGTCAGCATAAGGCTCGGTGCACACCTATGCAGTTTGCTTTTGATCTGTTTCTGCAGTGCCCTTTGCTGTGCGTTTTGATTTTTGCGCACATGATTTTGCTGCGATTTGCGTTTTTGCATTTTTTTGCCCAATTTGTTGTTGGGCAGATTAAAAAACACAAATTGCTGCAAAAACGCATTACATGCTTTTCTGCAGCTTCTCCATTGAAGTATGTTGAACCAAAAAAGCAGCCTTTTACATTGAAAAATATCCTTGACCCTTTCCAAATACGCGGCGGCTGAAAAAGCATAGATCTGAATGTGTCCCATAGGAAACCATGTAAATGAACTGTAGTCCGTTTCTGCAAAAAGCACCAAAAAACACAAAGATGTGAACCAGGTGTAAGACGTTTAGTAACATAATGGGGTTAAAAAACGAATATTAGCCCTTTAACCACTTCAATGAGCGCTTATGTCTGAATGATGCCTGTAGTTACAGATATCATTCAGATATTGCCGGTTTCAGCCGGCGAATCTCTACACCATAGGAACGATCATAGCGGCTGTTCCGCCGCTTGATCGTTCCTATGGGAGGCGAGAGGGGACGTCCTCCCGCCGCCCTCCGCTGCCTGCTCCGACTCACCGTTACGATCGGTGAGGCGGAGAGTAGATCCGCCGGCTCCGGATGTAGATCATAGAGATTTCTGGCGGACCAGATGGTCCCCGGAGTCTCTATGATCGTCGGAGGCCGGGCGCGATGTTATGACGTCACGCCCGGCCTCTCCATTCAAAAAAACAGCGCCGCTTCGGCTTGGAAGCGGCGATCGTTTTATTTTTTTTTTTTTTTTATTTCAGGCTTCCCAGCCTAGTGGTGAGATATGGGGTCTTATTGACCCCATATCTCACTATTAAGAGGACCTGTCATGTCATATTGCTATTACAAGGGATGTTTACAAAAGGAATAAAAGTGATCAATTTTTTTTTTTTTCAAAAAAGTGTCAAAATAAAAAAAAAATATATAATTAACAATAAAAAAAAAAAAAATTTTTTTAAAGCGCCGCTGTCCCCGTGTGCTCGCACGCAGAAGCGAACGCATACGCAAGTCCCGCCCACATATGAAAACGGTGTTCAAACCATACATGTGAGGTATCGCCGCGAACGTTGGAGCGAGAGCAATAATTTTGGCCCTAGACCTCCTCTGTAACTCAAAACATGTAACCAGTAAAAAATGTTAAAGCGTCGCCTATGGGGATTTTTAAATACCGAACATTGGCGCCATTCCGCGAGCGTGTGCAATTTTGAAGCGTGACATGTTAGGTATCTATTTACTCGGCGTAACTTCATCTTTCACAAAATGCAAAAACATTGGGCTAACTTTACTGTTTTGTTTTTTTTTTTTAAACACAAAACAGTTTTTTTTCCCAAAAAAAAACGCGTTTGAAAAATTCCTGCGCAAATACTGTGTGAGATAAAAAGTTGCAACAACCGCCATTGCATTCTCTAGGGTCTTTGCTAAAAAAACATATATAATGTTTGGGGGTTCTATGTAATTTTCTAGCAAAAAAATGATGATTTTTACATGTAGGAGCAAAGTGTCAGAATTGGCCCGGTATTGAAGCGGTTAAAGTACAAAAGCAAATCACTACTGTAAGGGGTTCACTTTTTTTTTTCTGTAGAACTGTGAAAGAAATAGTTACAGTAGTGATTATTTGCTCTAAAGGGCTCATTTTAGTTTTTTTTTTTTTTTTTTTTTTTTTTAACCACATTATGTTACTGGCCGATTAATTGATTATGAAAATATTAATCGATTAGTTTCATAATCGATTAGTTTCATAATCGATTAGTTTCAGCCCTAATTGTACGATCATCGGATCGTTAGTACAGAGCTTTCGAGAGCCGTTCACAACAGCTCATCTGATATTATTTGATCGGACAAACACAAACATTTTTCTTGAACGATACCAGATAGTACAATTTTTGTTCAGTACAGTTGTCGTCCGAAAATACAATAGAAATTCACTACAACACGTGACATCACTTCCGATATTAACGGATGATCTGTCGTCCAATTTTCGGATCGTGTGTAAGGGCCATTGGTCTTTTTAATGCTGTTTAGGTGTTCTGTTTTAGGCTACAATCACACACAGCATATCTGCGGATAGCTTTCTGCATTTGGAGATGGCCAAATACCTCTGTACAAATCTGACAGCTGCAACTCTGTGCAGGCAGTGTTTACAACCACAATCTACTGATTCTTACTGGCAGCCACTGCTATTTGGCCACGTGAATGCGGCTTTAAGTTGTACGGCCTTCTAGAAATTAGGTATATTTTGAGGTCACAAAACATTTTATTGGCACACAGTGGATTCCATTGACCTAAATGTGTATCTTAAAAAAGCAATTAGTTGCTCTACAGCAAATTTACAGCTTTATCAGAAAATCTGCAGTTCAGAACTTTTATATTTCTTCCTCTTGCACATTATGGAATATTTTGAACAGATCTCACATTCAGTCCCAATTGCATACATTTTTATTCATTACATAGATATAGTTACATAGTAGGTGAGTCCAACCTATGTGTGTGATTCTATGTCAGTATTACATTGTATATCCCTGTATGTTATGGTCGTTCAGGTGCTTATCTAATAGTTTCTTGAAACTACCGATGCTCCCCGCTGAGACCACCGCCTGTGGAAGGGAATTCCACATCCTTGCCGCTCTTACAGTAAAGAACCCTCTACATAGTTTAAGGTTAAACCTCTTTTCTTCTAATTTTAATGAGTGGCCATGAGTCTTGTTAAACTTCCTTCCGCGAAAAAGTTTTATCCCTATTGTGGGGTCACCAGTACGGTATTTGTAAATTGAAATCATATCCCCTCTCAAGCGTCTCTTCTCCAGAGAGAATAAGTTCAGTGCTCACAACCTTTCCTTATAACTAAGATCCTCCAGACCCTTTATTAGCTTTGTTGCCCTTCTTTGTATTCGCTCCATTTCCAGTACATCCTTCCTGAGGACTGGTGCCCAGAACTGGACAGCATACTCTAGGTGCAGCCGGACCAGAGTCTTGTAGAGTGGGAAAATTATTGCTTTATCTCTGGAATTAATCCCCTTTTTAATGCATGCCAATATTCTGTTTGCTTTGTTAGCAGCAGCTTGGCATTGCATGCCATTGCTCAGCCTATCATCTACTAGGACCCCCAGGTCCTTTTTCATCCTAGATTCCTCCAGAGGTTCTCCCCCCAGTGTATAGATTGCATTCATATTTTTGCCACCCAAATGCATTATCATTTTTCTACATTGAAACTCATTTGCCATGTAGCTGCCCACCCCATTAAATTGTTCAGATCTTTTTGCACGCTTTCCACATCCTGCGGAGAAGTTATTGCCCTGCTTAGCTTAGTATCATCTGCAAATACAGAGATTGAACTGTTTACCCCATCCACCAGGTCGTTTATGAACATATTAAAAAGCATTGGTCCCAGCACAGAACCCTGGGGGACCCCACTACCCACCCCATACCATTCCAAGTACTCTCCATTTATCACCACCCTCTGAACTCACCCTTGTAGCCAGTTTTCAATCCATGTACTCACCCTGTGGTCCATGCCAAATGGACCTTATTTTGTACAGTAAACATTTATGGGGAACTGTATCAAATGCTTTTGCAAAGCCCTGATACACCACGTCTATGAGCCTTCCTTTATCTAGCTGGCAACTCACCTCCTCATAGAAGGTTAATAGATTGGTTTGGCAAGAACGATTCTTCATGAATCCATGCTTATTACTGCTAATGATACCATTCTCATTACTAAAATCTTGTATATAGTCCCTTATCATCCCCTCCAAGAGTTGACATACTATTGATGTTAGGCTAACTGGCCTGTAATTCCCAGGGATGTATTTTGGGCCCTTTTTAAATATTGGTGCTACACTGGCTTTTCGCCAATTAAATTAGGAACAATGGTCTGGCAATTACTTGACTGAGTTCCCTAAGTACCCTCGGATGCAAGCCATCTGGTCCCAGTGATTTATTAATGTTAAGTTTCCCAAGTCTAATTTTAATTCTGTCCTCTGTTAACCATGGAGGTGCTTCCTGTGATGTGTCATTCCAAGATGTAAGGCCACAGAACAATGGTGCATACAAGGGGGTGACTACTTTATGCATAGCATTTTAAATAAGGAGTATATAGGAGGATCTGGCAGAATAAATTATTTTAACTTGGAAAAAATGAAGGACAAGTTTGGAAATTTTCTGACGAACAAACAAACGATACATTCGAAGGTTAATGTGTTTCCCGTCCGAACTGTCTGCACTAGGTATATGTAAAAAAAACAAACAAAAAATGCTTTCATTTATGTCCACTGAACGATTTATCGGTCATTACATGATGGCATCGTTTGCGCTCACGGCCGAATGTTCGTTTTTCGAAAATTGATTCGGCTGATTTTTTGTATATTGTATGGCCAGCATTACTGGCAATTTGCATTTTACTAGCAGTGTTTAAGGAACTCTGAGATTATAGGAAGTTGTGACATTGCTCATGTGAAAAATCTTTTCATGACACTTAGTTCTTTAGGAAGCTAATTGCTTACAGGTCTCCCTTCTCAATCCTATTTTGCTAGCTTAGTGGTTTAAAGGCTTGGTTTACCAGTTTTAAGCTTCATATAAAATGGCACACCTTAAACATTATGGTTCTTTCTCAGGATGAATATGAACAGCTGAACTATGCCCAGCAACTGAAGGAGAGGCTAGAGGCTTTTACCAGTGACTTCATTCCGCATATGAAGGAAGAAGAGGAGGTGGGTGGAATGTTCCATTATCTACTGCTTGGCTTTACTAATCTACCAAGAGGTTCCTCTTTGTGCTTTTACTGATTTGCTTTGCCCTGACATTCCTTCAATTAATCAAATTAATATTGATCAAAAATTTGCAGCATGCTGTTTTCATCAACTTCTTTTTTTTTTTTTTGTGTAGCTTTGATTAAATGATTTTAGAGCATTTTTGTTTAAGATTCCTGCTGGTGTATATATGGTGCTGCTCCTAATTTCCTGCTGCACCAGCAGCCCAAGAACTCAAGTGTTTTTTTTTTTTTTTTTCCCCTAGTCTTGTAATGTGCAGGTTTAATGGAAGGTCCTAAACATGGTAGTTCAGCCCTAGTGGTTATTAGTGTGACCAGCGATTGTAATAACGGTTGGAACTCTTTACTTTACAGACTCCCTTCAGCACAGATGCATAAACCCTAAGTGCTGGTTCACACTGGGACGACTTGTCAGGCGACCTAGCCTGACAAGTAGTGCCCCGTTCTGTACAATGGAACCGTGCGTCGCTCCGAGTTAGAAAAAGGTTCCTGTACAACTTGGGGCGACTTGGATTGACTTCTATACAGAAGTCGTTTTGCAAGTCGCCGCTTCTGTCGTGTCCAGGTCGCCTGAGGCAGTCGCACTGCAAGGCGTTCTGCCTCAGTGTGAACCGACATTAAGGCAGAGTAGTAGATTCAGAGTACAGCTTCAGAGTAGCTAATTGATTCATGGGGATCAGGGGAAAGATACTTTGTAAGTCTGGCCAGATCACAAGTTGTAGGGAATTGATACACCCACTTTAATTAAATGGTCATGGATCCACCTGCAGAGGTATGCTTATGTAGTGACACTTTTAGGAATGGTATGTCTTTTATATTTAACAAAAATGTATATAGGCCCAGAGTTAAACGGGTTAGGGACTGCCGGTTTGTTCTTGAATCAAATATGCAGGAACGTCGTTTTACGATGTTCATTCAAGTAGACGCGTATGAGCAGACGTCCTTTTCTGATGTGCCCACGCATGCGCACAACGGCAGAGACGTCACGCCGCCTCCCGTTCATAAGTAGGAGTAGTTCGCCAGTCGGATGTTCGTAACTCGGGGCCTGTGTGTGTGTATATGTGTGTGTGTATATATATATATATATATATATATATATATATATATATATATAATATAATATAATATAATATAATATATATATATATATATATATATATATATATAATATATATATATTTTTTTTTTTGTTATATAAATATGTCTAGATGTTTAATTGAGACATTAATTTTCTCAGGTATTTCAGCCAATGTTGATGGAATATTTTACCTATGATGAGCTGAAGGACATTAAAAAGATGGTGATTGCCCAGCACTGCTCTCAGAAAGACCCATCAGAGCTACTCAGAGGTCTCAGCCTTTGGAATGAGGCTGAAGAGCTGCAGAAAGTGCTCAAGTATTCAGTGGACGAGAAAGCAGAGGAGGGTAAGATGTTACCTACCAAGATGAGCAGATTGACAAGCCCAGTAATTAAAATCAGATACTTGTGATAAATCCTGAATCTGTATTAGCTGGGTTTCCTTATCTGCATATAACTGTGAAATGCATAAATTACTGTAACTGAAATTTTTGAATTGCAAGATGTTCCAAAGAATTGAGGTTTTCAATGTTAAGTATTTCATATTAATCGTTCATAAATGGAATGTATGATCTTGAATTTAAATGGTTGTACATGCAGTTGGAGCATCCCTCCTGTCCAATTGTAAATGGTGACATTTTGGTAATTGCTATCGGGCTTTCTATACTCCTAGAGCTGCCTTTTAAATAGAGAAGTATGGGTTTTTTTTTTTTTTTTTATATCCCATAATCATACTTGCCTAAGTGGATGCTGCATCTGTCCCCTGCCACCTCTTCACTGAGAACCGAGCCATCGAACACTACCGATGGCTTGGTTCTTTCACCTCCCCGAGCGGAGTGCTGCTGCCTGTCAATCAGCAGCTCTCCTGCTCTGCTCCTCCACGCTTATTGAAGCGCTGAGCTGTGGAGGGGCAGGGAGCAGCCATCTCAGCGCCTGGCTGGGACGCCTATCAGTCCAGGCACCTGGCGAATGCAGACTTCTAGAGTCGGGATGACGGGGTGCCTGGACTGATCTTAGTGACGTCAGCAGAGAGTGGATTTCAGAGAGCTCTCTGCTGAAAACGGGGGACAGGAGTGCAAAATGAATGGCACTCCTGTGACCCATAGGAGAAGCCCAGCTGAATGAGCTCAGGCTGGACTTCTCCTTTAAATACTGGCATAGACACACCATAACATATGTCCACAGAGCCCCCATGTCAGCAGGTGAACCTTTCTGCTTAACCACTTAAGGACCGAGCCTCTTTCTGAGATTTGTTGTTTACAAGTGAAAAACATTATACTTTTTTTTTTTTTTTTTTCTAACACCCTAGAGAATAAAATGGCAGATGTTGCAATACTTTGTCACACTGTAATTGCACAACAGTCTTACAAGTGCACTTTTTTCGGAAAAAATGCACTTTTTTGAATTAAAAAATAAGACAACAGTAAAGTTAGCCCAATTTTTTTTTTTTTTATATTGTGAAAGATAATGTTATGACAAGTAAATTGATACCCAACATGTCACACTTCAAAACTGCGCCCGCTCGTGGAATAGCGACAAACTTACCCTAAAAAACTCTGTAGGCGACATTTAAAAAATTCTACAGGTTGCATGTTTCAAGTTACAGAGGAGGTCTTGGGCTAGAATTATTGCTCTCGCTCTACCGATCGTGGCAGTACCTCACATGTGTGGTTTGAACACCGTTTCCATATGCGGACGCTAGTCACGTATGCAATCGCTTCTGCACGCGAGCTCGGGACACGTTTTAAAAAAAAAAAAATAATAATAAAAAAAATTTTTTTTATTTATTTTCTTTTTTTTTTTCTTTACATTTTTACACTTTTTTTTTTTTTTAAATTTGTATCACTTTTATTCCTACTACTAGGAATGTAAACATCCCTTGTAATAGAAAAAAGCATAACAGGACCTATTAAAAATGAGATCTGGGGTCAAAAAGACCTCAGATCTCATATTTACATAGAATGCAATAATAAAAAAAAAAATTTTGTCATTTAAAAATTTTTTTAAAAAAGTCCCTTTAAGAGCTATGGGCGGAAGTGACGTTTTGACGTCGCTTCCGCCCTGCAGTGATATGGAGACGGGTGGGGGCTATCTTCCCCTCACTAGTCTTCATACCCAGGCAGGGGACAGCTGCGATTGCCTCCACTGCTGCTGATGGCGAATGCGCCGCAGAGACCACTTTTATCTTAAACCGGACTGCTCGCTAAAGACGAGGGTATATAACAAAGATATCCTCTTTCAAAGTACCAACATATAACGACGGTGTGCGGTCTGTCAGAAATGTTTTTTTTTTTATTGATCCTATCATTACTAATTCAATACAAAAACTAGTATACAATGTTTTTATTATGTATTTAGCAACAATATAAATTTCTTACTAAATCTTTTCTGCTTCCTGTTGTGGCCGTTGCCATCATGATTGTGGGCATGTGAAGCCCAATCGAGATATCTTCCTGGATTAGCTATGGAGAGGTGCATGCTGGGGTAACCAGCATGCATCTCTCGATCTCACGCATGCGTGATTCATTGGCCGTAGCGCCGATTGTTTCTAAAGTTGCCATAACAATGGGCGGCGACTGAGGAAGGTCCCGCCCTGTTATGGAAACATCACAGTACTGCCCACAGACTCCTGGGAAATGATGACGAGGAGCTCCGTGGACCGACTAGGAAGTGGCAGATTAGGAGGACTACATAGCAACAGGGTGCGTTTCTGGCAAGTATAAAAAAAAAAATTTTACCTCAATGGTTTTTTTATAGGTTTAGAGGAGTCCGATTCTGGAAAAAAAAAATTCAGGGTGGAACTCTGCTTTAAGTTCTATAAAAAGATCATTTTGTAAGTCTTTAAAGAACACATATCAGATGGATGGAGATTATTAAACTTGCAGTACATATGTTTTTTCTTCCATGTTCTGAAGTGTTTTTTTGTTTTTAAATTTTTCCATCACTTCCACACAGAAATCACAGCTAAGCCGAGCACTGTATCCATTTCCCATCTTCCTCCAGAGGTAATGCTGAACATATTCAGTTACCTTAATCCACAGGAGCTGTGTCGCTGTAGTCAAGTAAACAGTAAATGGGCACAGCTGGCAAAAACTGGATCTCTTTGGAAGCATCTTTACCCAGTGCTGTGGGCTAGAGGTGAGTTATCTGTTCGGTTTGTTTTTCAAACCTAAAATAAAATTCTCTAAGCTAACCTTATAGCATAGCTCCAGTGCAATTTCAGACAACTACACTTTTAAAGCAGAACTTCTTTACATGTCTTGTTACTGATTTCCTACCTTCACTGAATATGTCATCCAATATGTATACATCATAAACTGCACAGTTTCTTCAGATGTGACGCTAATATCGTGTGACCTGGCTAGCTCTGAGAACAAGTAAGAACAAGTAACTGTTTTCTCCAGCATAAAAGACACAATTGAGCATGTGCAGGTTGAGGTTGGCTATCTTGCTTGTTCTTTCCAAGGTAGACTTGCAGGAGGGGGAGGATCTATGCATACAGGATAAAACAGCCTTTTTACACAATGCAGAGGATTAACTTCTAACGTTCCACAGTGAGTATAACAAGCATGCTATGCTGCATATGCAGACTGATTTTACTGTAGGTTTAGTAACGCTTTAACCACTTGCCGCCCGCCCACCGTCAAATGACGGCGTGGAGGTGCGGCTCTCGTTCTGGGTGGACGTCATATGATGCTGCCCAGAACGGCCGCTCTCGCATGCCCCCGTTTATTGCTAGGACACAGAGCAACCCCAATCTCGGTAAAGGGTGGCGGCTCTTTAAACATGTGATCGGCTGTGTCCAATCACAGCCAGTCACATGTAAACACGGAGATGCTGGTGTGAGGCGAGGAGAGCCAATCAGCGGCATCTCCTCACAGAGGACATCTAGGCATGTAACCAGGGTGCTGATTATCAGTGCCCTGATTACAATAAAGCGCCCACCAGTGCCAGAAAACGGTACCCATTAGTGATGCCTGTCAGTGTTGGCTATCGCTGCTGCCCATCAGTGCCGTCTACCCGTGTCGCCCATAAGTGCCGCCTCATCAGTGAATGAGAAAAATTACTTATTTACAAAATTTACTGACAGAAACTAAGAAAAACTTTATTTTTTTCAAAATTTTCAGTCTTATTTTTTCCAAAAAAAACCCCAAAAAAACGCATAAGTGATGATTAAATACCACCAAAAGAAAGCTCTAATTGTGTGAAGAAAGGGATAAAAATTTCACATGGTTACAGTGTAGCATGACCGCAATTGTCATTCAAAGTAGGGCTGCAACTAACGATTATTTTCATAATCGATTAGTTGGCCGATTATTGGTTCGATTAATCGGTTAATAACCTTAAAATTGTGGTGTATAATTTAGTTAATATGTAAAGTTTAAAAAAGGCAATTTATTCTTAAGTATCTCTTTACAGTGATAAATATAAATAACCAACTATATGGTTAGAGAGCAAAATCTGAGAATAACAGACAGACTAGATATACTCTATATACTATTAGAGGGGAGATATATACTGTATATACTATTAGAGGAGATATATACTGTATATACTATTAGAGGTTGAATCTGGTAATTATCATCAGACTCGGATCTTTTTTTATTTAAAGAAAATTAGACTGTTTTGCAGATTTTCAAACAGAACTGTAATATATTATATGCTGGCCATACAAAAACAATATCTTCCTTAAAAAAAAGTCATTTTAAGAACGTTCGTTCGATTTTCGAATCGTTAGCGGGGTCAAATTGACGTTTGTCTTCAACCACAGTGACAGGAAAATTTAGAAATAATAGAAAACTGCTTGGTCAAAGGAATTTTCCGACAGTGTATGTGGTTTTCGTTCAGAAATTACAGACTGTTAAAAGGAAGTAAAAATTTCAAACAACATTCTTTCATTCAGCAAATGTACACAGATTTTTCATATGAATATTCTCGTCCTGAAAATTGATTCGTGTGGCCAGTATAAGGCTTGGTACACACCTATACAGTTTGCTTTTGATCTGTTTCTATACTGTTTTTTTGCTGTTAAGTACAGTATAGAGTGCCCCAATAGCAAGGTAAAGAAAACTTTTGCCTCTAGAACCACTCACTTCCTGCCCGGGACTACATGTCCCATGAGGCATTGCTCCTCGCACATTCACAAGTTCCCAGGCACTTACTGACATGTATGGATGGTGTACTGAGCTGTGTGCTGCACTGTATTTCCTGATATGTAAACAAATAATGCATTCTGTATGCAGACTAACTAATCGGCTGGCCGATGAATTGATTATGAAAATAGTAATCGATTAATTTCATAATCAATTAGTTGTCGATTAATCGATTAGTTGTTTCAGCCCTAATTCAAAGTGTGACAGCGCTGAAAGCTGAAAAATGGCCTGGGCAGGAGTCAGGTGTAAGTGCCCAGTATTGAAGTAGTTAAGGTGCTACACAATATTTATTTCAACTTAAAACTGTTATACATTTTTTGCTGCTATTACCACAGATTTTTTGCTTGGTCATGCTTTTTATTGTTTGCAGTAAGTAGCTCTTTATCTGTGAATTTTTTTTACAGAATATAGTGCGATTTCCTGGATACTTTGGCTAATACTGTATAAGAAATGTATTAGTATATTATAGTATAATGTTATGTATTGGTATAGAGCAGCCAAGCCAATCAGAAATGAACCTGCAGTGGACAGTTAACTCCACTGTTGTGGGAATAAAATGGCAAAAATTGTTCTTGTATATAACTGTTACCAAAGCTATATTGTAAATGAATGTTATTTAAAAATGACCTTTCCAATCTGCAGAACTGTCATTTTCTTTAAAATTCAATGCAATATGGTAATTTGGAGGTGTTCCGTACACCTCCAGAAATGTATTTTTCTGCTTGTGAGAATGGCTTATTGATTTTCCCAGAAGTCTGCACTAAGATGCAAGTCGTTTTAGGCATCCTTTGCAACAAAAATCTAATTTTTTGTGAGATACTCCCAAAGAGTTAATTACTCAGAGGATTTGGATACTGCAATTTTCCTTATTAGAACACCCAAGTGCAACTGCTGATTGATAATGAAGATTCTTCCCATTCAGAATCACATGACATAACCAAACAGCCA